>NC_143054.1:184988250-185297500 GCF_052426305.1 Pelodiscus sinensis | reverse complement strand
GAGGTTTATTGTTTTAGGTCCAATTTTTCTTATTGTTCTAAAAATCACTGAAAGGTTGACTGAGTTTTGTGTCTGATTTTTTTTTCAGACAAAAGTAGTCACAGAGAAGGAATTAATTGATAACTGTTATTGATTTTTTATGTGTTTAAAAATACAGGTTTGATTTAACAATCACTCTTAGTAATCCTATCAATTTCAGCTTCATATGAAGCCTTTGTTTAACATTGTGTGTACTCATATTGAGTGTGTTTGAACAACCAAAAGTGCATTTCCCTCTATTTTATCTTGTGAAATAATGGTGTGAGCAAGCTATATAAATGAGAAACACTTAACAACACTTGACACTATTTAATACTTCTCTTCAAAGCACTTAATTAATTCATATCTATTAATTCTTTGCAATAGTCCTATGAATTAAATAACGTTCTCATTTTATAAATGGGGAAATAAGGAAAATAGATTGAGTGACTTGACCAAGGCTATATGGAGGAAGTCTGTATTAGTCAGAATAAGAACAGAGCAATGTTTGGTTCTCAGTTTTATACTTGAGTAACTCGAACATATATAGCATGAAATGTTGCTACTATTAATGGCATTTGTTAGATTTGTTAAATTGTAATTGTGTATGTACATGCTTTTGGTTTAAATTGTATTATTTCATTAAAATAAACTCTTCTAAAATACTCCAAATTAAAAAAACATGAGTAATTTACATCATGTTGCTTTATTGCAACTTATGAATACATAGGTCCCAATCTTGCAAACATGTACACACCTAATTCTGCTCATATGTATAGTACGTTTGGTTTAAATCTGACTATTTGCATGGGTAAAGTTAATTCTGCATAAGTGTTTGCAGCCTCGAGGCCTTATTTAATAGAATTGCTACCTTTATGTACCTTATAATGATAACCACAAGTTTTTCTTTTTTTCCCCTTCACAGGACTGCAAAGTATGCCAGGGGATTATGTGTCTCGGGGTAGTCCAATGGGTATGAATATGGGACAGCCAAATTATACCCCACCCCAGATGCCCCCACATCCTGCTCAGCTGCGTCATGGGCCCCCCATGCATACCTACATTCCTGGACATCCTCACCACCCAGCAATGATGATGCATGGAGGACCACCCCACCCTGGAATGCCAATGTCAGCATCTAGCCCCACAATGCTTAATACAGGAGACCCAGCAATGAGTGGACAAGTGATGGACATTCATGCTCAGTAGCTTAAGGGAATATGCATTGTCTGCAATGACGACAGACTTCAAATATTGTCTTTCTGCAATGACTATGGAGTTCCATTCTTGGCATCTACTTTGGACCAAGGAACGATCCTATTCTTCCCAGGGACCCTGGAAAGCAGGAAACACCATCTGAAGTCAACTTCTGGGGACATGCTAAATAATGATCTAAGACATGAAGAGAACAAAGAGTGAAATATTGTAAAATGCTATTATACTGTTATCCATATTACGTTGTTTCTTATAGATTTTTTTAAAAAAATGTGAAATTTTTCCACACTATGTGTGTTGTTTCCATAGCTCTTCACTTCCTCCAGAAGCCTCCTTATGTTAAAAAGCCTTACAGTTATCCTGCAAATGACAGAAATGGCTTATTTGCAGGATTTTTAGAGCATTAAAATAACTATGTCAGGCAAAAGAATCTTTCTTCTATCCTAGGATTTCAGCCATGCACACACACACTCTCACTCTCTCTCTCTCTCTCCTTCTTTCTTCCTTCCTTCCTCTCTCTCTCTAGCCTGGGGCATGAATTTGCATGTCTAATTCATTTACTCACCATATTTGAATTGGTCTGAACAGATGTAAATCGGGAAGGATGGGAAAAACTGCAGTCATCAACAATGATTAATCAGCTGTTGCAGGCAGTGTCTTAAGGAGACTGGTAGGAGGAAGCATGGAAACCAAAAGGCAGTGTATTTGAAGCCTAATTGTCACATCAGAGCATCATTGTCCCCATTCAGCAACACTTATACATCACTTCCTGTTTTATGCAGCTCAAAACATGAACTGAAGATTTATTTTTAATATGTTGACTTTATTTCTGGGCAAAGCATCAGTCGTGTGCATTTTTCCATAGTCCCTTCATGGAGCGTTTATGTATACATTGTAAATAAATTTTGTGCAAAAAGGACTGGAAAAATGAACTGTATTATTGCAATTTTTTGTAAAAGTAGCAGTTTGGTATGAGTTGGCATGCATACAGATTTACTAAGTGGGATAAGCTAATTATACTTTTTGTTGTGGTTAAACAAATGCTTGTTGATAGCCTTTTTTCTATCAAGAAACCAAGGAGCTAATTATTATTAATAATAATCATTGCACACTGAGTCTTAGAGTTTCTGATTGAAACAGTTTGGATTGTATAATAACTCAAAGCCCAGTTGTAGTAGTCTGAGTGCAGTAATGAAATCTGAATCTAAAATAAAAACAAATTATTTTTTGTCATGCTGACTCCACTGCTTGGAAAATTTGTTTGCTGCCCCCCCTCAAAATATTTGTAATGATTTTCTAGTAATATGTGAACCCAAAATCTGTAAGATTAAACTTAAAAAAGATTGGCTTATAATTGCTATTTAAATATCACTCATAATACATTATTTAAAAGTAATGCTACTCTGTTTTAAAAAAAAACCTTCTGACAGTTTACACTGTAAATTGTCAGAATAACTGCAAAAATTTAACATCCAAGAGTATTAGCTGCAGAATATTAGATGCATATTTTAAATTCTCCCTGAATTACATCTCTAATATCTTATTTACATTACTTGAATCATTGATGGATTTAAATTTCTTTCTTTAACTGAGTATTTAGAAAAAATTTAAAACCTTGCATGAAATAAGTGCATATTTATAAGTAAATTAACTACTCAAACTAAGGATGATAGACTTTTTAAATCTAATGCTCATAAGTAAGTTTTGTGCTCTGATTGGCTGAAGACTGATCATTAACCAATTTTCCAGTACAGCTGTACTTTCTGCACTGCAGCCAACTAGTTAAATAGTACAAAATAACATGTTTAGGCTGCAGTACCTTATAATTTTCTTTAAATAAAATCACAGCTATAAAAAGCATTTCCTAAGGGTAAGGAAAATATACAAATATTTTTAATTAAGACAAATTCATAAAAAAAACCAAAACCTCTAGTGATTGCTTGATAAACAAAAGGTAGTGTTTGAACCGGGGCTAGCAAAACCTGCCAGTCAAATAGATGTCACCCCATAAACCCGCCCTGAACAATTCTATTTTCTATTTGAAAAGAGGAACCAGTTATTCGGTGGGTTTAGTAGGTGATATTTGATTGACTGGCCTACCTGCTGGAGCAGTTCTGTGCCCTTTCACCTTTTGTTTATTGGCGTGTGCTTCAAAAGTCTCCCTTCTAAATACACCTCCCTTTTGTGACATTAAAATAAACCTTTAACCAGAAGCCTCCCCACTCTTACTCCCAGAGCAGGATTTTTTTAAAACCCAATCTAGAAGAGAGAGCTGCGTTCAGTCTGGAAATAGTCCTCTGGATTGGAATCCCTCCTGATAGGTGGTTACTAGCAGTTAATGGCCATTTGTTTACTTTTTCCATTAAATAATAAATGTGTTTTAAAACTACTACTAACCATCCATTTCTCCCCCACTGCTTACAGTCAGGTCCCAGCAAAAGACTCCATGGGACTGATCCTCCACTACCTCTGGAGGGGGTTTACACTAGTAAACTTGACTTTATCCTAGCTACCCCAGGGCCACAGGGTGGAGAATCCACTCACTGGATGTATAGTGTGCCTGGTGCTGGTTAAAAAGGGGGAGTTAATTGAGGAATATAAAGGCAGCTGAGGGTCAGGCTGGCTTCTGGAGCCCAGTGAATTCAGAAAATCAATCAGTGGGTCTTTCCCCACCTCTTCTCCTCCCTTCTGTTTTTTTCACCCTTCTTCCCCATTTCCCCCTCATAGCTTTTTAAAGGGCCATTCTACCGATTGCACATTTCTGATCCAGCCTCGTTAGTTTATAATAATGTCAGTTCTGTGCCAAAATGGGAATGCTCAGAGCTGGGTTTGCTGCTGCTTTTCTTCTCTTCTTCTTCTTCTTCCTCTCTCTCTCGCTCTCTCTTTTAATGTTTCCTAAAAGACAAAAACAAACCGCCCTGCAGCAAACAAAGAGCACACGCGTTTGTGCCTTTCTTAGGGGTGGGGAGAAGCCTCACAAAAGGCTCCTTCCTGAATATGACTTTTTTTGGAGGGGTAAGGGGAGTTTGGTACATTTCAGATTAAAAACACTATTCGATCCCGAGACATTTAATCAGCTGTAATTATAACACATTCAAAACGAAGAATATGCTTGACAGTATTTTTATTGTTGTTGTTCATCGCGTGATGTTAGACGGCTTTGGAGGCACAGGAAAGAGAAGTAAACGGGTTACAAATAGGGAATTATCCCTCGTTTAGCATTAAAATTCATTTAGATAAAATTGCCACAAACATTTAAATGGGGAGATTAGTTCCCCCTCACGCCTTATTGCACTCTCTCAATGGCTCCGTTAAGAACATTTTACACGTTGGAAATTCCGTCTTCGCAGGCTGCTCGCTGTTTCCTAGCTACCCCACATTCAAAGGCTGCAAAAGAGAGAGGGGGGTGGGTGAAGAGAGAGAGAGAAAAAAAGGGGGGGGGGATTTTGGCAACCAGTTTGCAATTCATCCGCCGCGATCTGC
Source organism: Pelodiscus sinensis (assembly GCF_052426305.1). NCBI lineage: Eukaryota > Metazoa > Chordata > Testudines > Trionychidae > Pelodiscus > Pelodiscus sinensis. The sequence continues at coordinate 185,292,784 of NC_143054.1, read as the reverse complement.
CCCAACAGAGGGGGAAACAAATAGCTAGGGAGGCCCTTTTTTTTCCTGACTTTCCCCCCTCCCCCTCAGCCCTTCATGGCCAGGCCAACAAGGTATTTTCCAGCAGGGCGGCATGCTGGGTTGAGTTTGGAAGCAGCAAGTGATCGGGACTGACCTCCCCCCCTCCTTGGGTTTGCCGCTGGGTGCGGGGTGCGCACTCCTTTCCGCACGTAGCTGCGTGTTCTCCGCACCTTGAGCAGGCGCTTAAGAGCGATATGGGGGCGGGAGGAGCAGAAAGAGGGAACCGCGCTGGTAGGTTTTAAAAACAACAAAAACTCTCTGGCCGGCTGAGAAGAGCTCGGCGGCAGCTCCTCCTGCGCCCTCTCGGTCTGTGCAACCGCAGCTTCGACTGCCCTCTTTCGGGCATTTGGAAAAATGACTCGGCTCCCCCGGAGCCTCGGATTCCCCTGCCCCGAGAGTCGGGCTCCCGCCCGCGGGCGCTGGGAACACGGGGGACCCCGGGATTCGCGTAGCGGAGGAGATGCAGGGAGGGGATCCCCCGCCCGCCGCAGCAGCTCGCGTCTCCCATCGCCAAGAGGGGGACCCCCCCACTGCAGCGGATCCCCCGGACCCGGGGCCCCGTCGGGCTCTTCTCTCGCTCCCCCCGGCTGAGAGGGGGGCATGTTCCGCTCATCGGCAAGAGAGCAACCCCCCTACACACACACACACACTGTTCCTTGCACATTGATGTGGGGGAGAGGCTGGGGATCGCCTGGAATGAGTTCAGCCTACCTGGCGGGGGGTGCAGGAATCCCGGCAATGGGGCGGGGGGAGGAAGGAGCCGCGGCCATGAACTTTAAGGCCATGTGCTTCGTTTGACACCCTGCCCTCCCCAGCCGGCCAGCCCCGGCGCTCTTAGCCGCGCCGCGCTTTACGCGGGGGAGCCCCGGGAGCTCGGCGTTCGCAGCGGGCGGAGGGCGGCAGCTGCCGCTGCCTGGCCCGGAGGGCGGCCTCCCGGCGCCCCGCTAGATGCCTGCCGCCGCGCCAGCCCCCTCGCGGGGCGAGCCCTTCACCCCAGGCCGCTCAGCTGTGCCGCTCGCTGGATTCAGATCGCTGCGCCGCCCGCTGGACCTGGCCCCCTTCCGGCCCGGCGGCCCAGTCCGGTCCTTTCCCAGCGCGGGGCCAGGGGAGGAGAGGAGGGAACAAAAATAGGGCCAGGTGGTGACAGGAGCCGAGGAGCAAAAATTCCCAGCCAGCGTTTGAGGGGCAGTGGAGAGGGGGGCACTGCGGGATGCGGGGCCGTCTGGAAGGAGCCACCGATCGGTGCTTTCCGTGGGGGTCTAGCTAGGGCCGCCCTGCCTGGCTAATCACTCTCCAAGGAAGGGTCATTTGTGCTAAGCGCGGCTGTAGAAAAGCGGGTCACCTTGTTGGCGAGCAAAGAGGGGGAGGGGAGGAAGAGTTTCTCTTACTGCGGGAAGGGGGAGGGGGTCCAGACCAGATGCCAAACGGACTTTCGGCAGGAGGGGGTTTGGCCTTTTTCTCAGAAAGGACGCTGGGGGCTGGCAAGGAGCACATGAGCTTGCAGCCAGAGCCACGGGCGGGGCGCGGTAGTTTGCGAGGCAACTCGCGCAGGAGCGCTCATGGAGTCGGAGCTCAATCCGTTCTGTCTACACACACTGACCGGGCACTGACTTTGCATCACTCCCCGAGAGAAGGGAGGTGAAAGCCCCGGAGGGAAAAGACTTTACTTTTAAAACTCGCCTGTCTATCGGCGGCATTCTCCTCCTCTCTCTCCCCCCCCCCCTCCAGCAGGCACATCCTTGCCCTACAGCGGGAGTGGGGGAAAGACTCTTCTTCTGATCCTATTCTCTGCGGGCAGTTGTCCAGAGGAGAGCACATTCAGGCAGGTACAGCCACCGAAGCAGTGCTGGGCCGACGGCTCCCTCTCTAGTGCCAAAGAGAGCTTTAGGCGCCGTCAGGATGAGAGGGAGGGGCAGCTTCTTACCTTTGATCCTCTGCTTGCCGGAGTGTGGGCAGCCTCTTTGTGTCGGATGGAATCCCCCGCAAGGTGTGTGTGTGCCTGGAGCCCGGCCAGCGATCCCCCCACCCCCACCTCGGAGCTTTTACATTCACTCCCAGAAGCCGAGCTGAGCGCTGCGAGCTTGTGTGCCCAGCGGTACCATGCCAGGGCAAAGCGGCTGGTTGGCAGCCCCACCCAGGCATGCTTGGGACAGCAGGCATCCGGGTGCGCAGGGACAAGTGGCACATTTCAGTGTCCGTGTGTTTATTCTTCACAAGGCACCATCTTGCCTAAACAGCCATCAGGGCACCCTGGGCTTGGCCCGTCTATCACGCTAGGTTACACACCAGCTGCCTTCCTGAACTTGCCTGGAAAACTGAAACTGCAGGGTATTGACCTGGCTCCAGGGCCTCGTTAGCTTGCCTGAGAAAAACACCCTATTTGTTTCCCTTAGTTTAGGATAGCTGGAGTCCTCATGAGCTTCTTGGGCTCATTACAAAGCTCTGCTAGGGACGCAGAGCAAGCAAGCTGTAGGCAAACGCCAGTAAAGCGAGGAAAGGTGGCAGAGCGGGATGTGCTTTTGCCTTGCTCCCTGAGATACGTGCAGAAAAGGAGTTAATACTCTTGGAGCAGTCAGCTTTGTATTTTATGTGTGGACAGAGAAAAATTTCCCTGGTCTTTAGTGTGTGAAATAACTAAATGTCTGCGTGGCAGCTGCTTCTAAAGCCGAAACTAAACTCTTTGGAAGAAGGGGAGAAGAGTGAAAGGCGAAAGAAAGACTTCACCCCCCCCCCCTTTGGTGCCATTTTGGATGTCAGCTGTTTCCTTGGTGACTGTGTTCAGCCCCCAAAGCCCCTGGGCTCCTGGATTGTTCGAAAAAAAGCCTGCTATTTCTGCACCATCATTTATCACTGTCACCGCATAATGATTCCCCTTGCAGCTCCTTATTGATGTTTGTAATTGCATTATCTCATAAGGGGTGGGGGGAGTGATCAATGAAACCGAGCCGTGCATGCTGGGGTCAGAGGCTGCCCAAGTACGGTTTGTCCCGTTTTCATACAAGCACTCATTATCTTTCATGCAAAAAAGGGGGAAAAAAATCTCTGAGCTGGTGTTGACCCTGTAGGACATCCCGGCGCTGTGCGAAAAGACCGCGGTGTGTGTAACCTTTCGCAGAAAGAGGCCAGACCGAGTACCTGTCTTGCATCTCAACGACATAAGTTGTAGCCACTGGCTGGGGAGGGAGCCCCCCTCCCCACGCCGATCGAGATTGGGGAGTCTGCCCCGCACACCTTTCCTCCAAAGTGGGCGCAACAGCTCTCCCCCCCAGTCCACCGAGCGCTCGGGAACATACGGCGAAACCGACAAAGAGCCCATCCCTACTTTACACAAGCAGCGTTAATCCCCACTTTTCTGACCGACGCGCCGGTTTCATTAGCGCGAGCTGGAGCGCCTGGTGGTTAGAGCGCTGCATTTTCGGTAGGTGACGGGTGCGGGTGGAAGAATTAACGCAATAAATAAATAATTGTTTAAAGCCCCACCCAAAATAAAACAAACAGAACAACTCCTCTCTCCCCCCGAACAAATCAACGGCGCGGGGTTGGTTTTGGTTTTGTTTTTTTGTTGGGTTTTTTTTGCGTGTGAAATAAGCAAGCAGCCTCGCCAAGCCCAGCAGAAGTGCATGTGGTTACATTGAAGTAGCGAAAAAGCATGACACACTAACGTTGTGTCGAGTCTGTGCAAGCTTAGGGGGGAACTGAAGTCATCTTGGTGCAGAGACTGCTACATGATGGGGGGGAGACACAAAGAGGGAGGGGAAAAAACTCCCAGCGAAAATGCGTTATTGGACGGTGACAGGGATATGTAAACAGTGAAAACTTGTTTTGTTTTAGCCAAAGGAAGGAGACAGATCCAACTTAGCGTGCCACGTTGAAGTAAGAGGCTTCGTTTCTAAAACCTATCCGCTGTCTTTAATTAGCTTTTTATTTTAATTTGGGGAAGTGAAGAATGTTAATCTAAAGACGATCACATCCTACATAAAGAGAGAGTAACACTATTAAAAATAAAATGTGGCCAGACGAGGATTCCCTCCAGCCCTTTGGTATCACACTACGTCCAAAAGATTACCAACAAAGTAAAGATTAACTCCCCCCACCTCCTGGTAAAACAAAATTAAGTCCATGTGTTGCACTCTAAAGTTAAAAGAATTATTTCTGGGCTACACTCTTGGGCTTAGTTAAGTATTGATATGATTATTCTCCTTCTATGGAATATTTTATTGGCGTCCATATAAAAAACAAAATAGAATTTTTAAATAGCTTTCTCAATAAGACCACACAAATGTAAGAAAACAAATATTCTATAGCGATAAGGAGAGAGCAAATCCAGTTTAACTATCCGTTTACTTTTGTTAATTTGCTACACCTTTGAACGAGCGTTGTTAAACCTTTCTATTTGATTTTGGAAAATTCACAATATTCTAATAAATTAGCCTGGAACTAATACATTTCTCGTATAAATCAAAACTCTTTTTGTTCGCTATATTTTTAATTTCGGTGACTCATTTTTTTGCCACCAGTGCGATTCGGTGCTACAATGATGTATTTAGATAAAGGCCAGTTGCTTACTTTTTAAAAACATATTTTATTTCACTTTTAAAGTAAAAATAACCGCAACTGCTAACTAGTAGGAATTAATATACACACTTCAAATTCCCATGTGAACTAATCCAATGTAAGGGTTTTTTTCTTTCTCTAATTATAGTTTGCAATCTTGAGCTACATAGTTTAAAAAATTGTGCTTTAGACCACGGTTAAAATAGTGAAAAATTAGTCTCCTTTCAGAAATTATTTATTTATGGAACGAACATGATTAAAACATTTTAAAAAACACACAAACTGCAGCTGCAAAAAAGAGGAAAAAACCAACCTCCCGTGATTTACGATTATTAAATCTTTGATTGCCATGTTAATGTTTCTTTTTCTACCTTTCATTTGCATTTTAATCTATCGAATCTTTACTATTTTGCTGCCTCCTAGTCGAGTGATTGATTACAGATCTCAAAGAAAAAAAACAACAACAACCAAGCGTTGCAGGAGAGCTTATATTCCCTTCCCCCCCTCGCTGGTTAGATTTCTGAACCTTCCTCAGCAATGTTAATGCAAGCAGGACAAATTAATTATGCTTTTTGAAATGTCAAAGGTATAAATAAAAATGTGTTTTGCCCCCTCCCTTTTCACGAATGTGAATACTTTTTCCACCCCGCTTGTTTTAAAAGCGAGAAGGAATCATCCCGGTAAAGTACAATTAAAAACATAGGCGCAGCCTCGTGACTGTAAATAAATATCGGTGCATATGGAGTGTTGTTAAACAATTTAAAAAAAAAAACCGCTAAGTGAGGATTTCAGCAGCCCAGTCCCAGGTATTCCGGGCGCGGGTTTAGCCTGAGATCTGGAGTTGGCAGCTCACAAAAGCCAAACCGTGCCTGGCTATGAAGTCGAGAGGCCAGGAGTAAAGGCAGAAGGAAGAGAGGCAACCTCTCGCCTGCCTGTTTTCTTTTCTGCCCCTTCGGCTGTTACCCCCCAGAGCAGGGCGCTCCTTCGGGCAGGCGCTGCTGTAGGCTGGGTGGTGGGGAGGGGCTGGGCGAGGTACTGTCCGAGGGCGCATGGGATAGAACGCGATGGGCCGCCCAGCTGTCCCTGGGAGAACCCCTCACCCCTGGCAGGCTCCCGCAGCAAAGAGGTGCTGCTGGGCAGGGGGATTCCCACACAGCAGGGCTGCCAGGAGGAGGAGGGAGACGAGCAGCAGGAGGCGAGGAGGGAACCTGAACAGACATTGTAGGCTGTGGAGGGAAGCCCCCTCCCCCTCCAGCCCTGCCCCACAGACAGAGGGTGCCATCCGGGCGTGCCCAAGAGATCCACCCGCATAGCCGTGGGGAGGTTCGCGGGCAGGACACACTGAACAGCGAAGGCAGAGGCGCCTGGGATTTGATTGCCAGAGCTTCTTCCTTCCACTACAGGGAGCTGGTATCATACAGTTCGCGCAGCTCTCCCGCCGGCACGTTAGCGATTTGCAACTCACATCCGCGGGGTCCCTGGGACAAGAGTTTCCAGATTGTCACCGGAGGGAGGGGGAATGACCCCCCTCCCTTTCCTCCTGCCTGCACACAACGAGCCTCAGCCTGGCCGCCCTAAGACGTGACAAATCCCCCTTGGGGCGGGGAGGCTGGAAAACCAGAGGGGAAAAGCGAGACAGCAACACGGATCGGGCTCCCCGAGGCTAGAAATGACCAGAGCGGGCTATACCTTCAGGCTCGAAGACAGATCCGTGTGGACAAGCGGGCAGGCAGGACAGCATGATTTAAAGGCAAAGGGATGGCGGATGATTAAGAAAGTAATAGTCAGGTGTCCCCTCCACTCTAGTTTTATTGGGGGGTAGTAACTACTGGATGTATTTATGACCGGAGCGATAGAATAAAGATAATGACCACAACCTCAAGATAAATGCTTACGCCCAGGGCTGGTCAATTCTTTTTTATTTAAGCGAGTGATCCTGGAAGGTGAAAGCCATCTTCTCCCCACCACAAAGATCCGTCTTGGTTTCCCATCGCATTAGCCACATGCCATGCAAATAAATACGGAGCTTCTGGTGGGGACGGGCGGGATTTATTTCAGGCAAAGGAAGGGGGGGGGGGAGAGAAATACACCCCGCCTAAATTCCTGCAGCCGCTGCTGTGCCCCCACCTTTGCTTTCAGGCGAGCTCCTGAGCATCCGCCGCTGAAAGCATCCACGTCTGAACTCCTCGTGTGTTGATGGATAGAGAGGGAGGCTCGAGGAAAATAATGTGACAAACTGGCCCCTCTGCTCGCTGGACGCGGCGCGGAGAAGAGGGTGGAGAGGAGGACAGCAGGGGGGTTGGGTGTATTTTTGACCTAGTCAAAGCCTTGGAGTGCACCCTGGTTCTCCCTCGCCCCCTCCCCCGGCCACGGACCCTCAGCACCTGGTTTGGTTTGGAAGGAGGCTGTACCTCCGTGGAAACGCCCGGCGCTCCTCCTCAGCCCGCCTACCCCAAGAGGTCCCCGAGCCAGCTGGAGGAATGGAGTGACCTTGCCAGTGGATGGCCAAGGTCAGAGCAGAGCAGGCTGCTGCAGGTGTCAGCAGCGGCTCGGCTCCTCTCCACCTGATGTGACCTGATCCAATAATAGTCACGGTGTGAGCCTTTAATGAGGCGCCCGGTGGGAGCTTATCGGCCCCCACCTGCTCTGTGCGGTAAGAGCAACAGACCCGAGATGCCAGGAGGCGGCCAGCAGCCTCTGCCCATGTGCTCGCCGAGGTTGCGAGGATAGGGTTTCAGCCTCACAATACCCGCTTATACTCCGGGCTTCCTTTGATCCCTGCAGGGCCAGGAAGAGCACCTGACAGTGAACTGTTCTGGGGGGGGGAGGGGGAGGAGGATGAGGTTGAAAAGCGAGACCATTCCTCTTCAGTCTTTGACAATCTCAGTGTCATTCAGCACGACGGTGCATGGCACCAGTCTGCGTGTCCACAGGCACATGCCTTAGACTTGTCACAGCCCTCGGTACCAAGCCTCCTGCTCCACACGATGTGCCTCCCTGAAAGTCTGAACTGAAGCACATTAACTTTACATGTTTTGCCCCACATTAAAAGCGGGACGCACGAAGTTGCCTTTCCAACCTCATCTGCAATGACACACACACAATATACCGTTGCCGCTGCATAGAAAGAAAACAATGACATGCATTCTGCTCCCAGCATGACAAGTTGTCTGTCTCACTTCAAAGGCGGATAACCTAATTGTTTCCAGAGTTTAAAAAGTAATTAAGCTATATTAGAAAAAAATTAAATAAAAACAGTTTTCTTCACACTGGGTCACTAATCTTTTTAGGCACAAAATGGGCTCCCCGTCCTTCAAAATAATAGAGATATTTATTTAAAAAAATCTGAAGTTTACATAAACTATGTGAGCAATGTGAACAGATTTAGTTTTTAAAAGGGTATGGGCAAAGTGGAGGTAATTATGTATAATTAATGCTGAAGGGAAAATGAACATATAATAGGTTCCAAAGATTAAACCATCTGTAACTATCAAGGGAACTTTAGAAGCTTTTTTTAAAACTAAATCTCATTCAATTAGCAAAGGATGTTTAAAGGGGGAAAGTAGGATATATGTTGTGGTTTAATATATTTGTTTATTCTGATTTTTAGTAACATTCCTTAGAGTGTTTAAAAACATTAAATCTAAGGTTTTTGAAGATCACCCAGAGTGAAAAAATTGAGTACTCATGTTTGTAATACTTTGTTTTAGTGCCAGCGTTGCATTTTTGATTACGGTACAAGGAAGTGCTAAGAAATTCTAACATGACGCATAGAACATTTTCCCCACCTTTATCATTTTCTTGGTGTACATTTATTGCAGAGTATAATATATTTCAAATTATAGTTAATAAACCTTTGGGCCAAATTTTGTTCAGAATTACTCAATGGTAGAGTCCTTTAATGCAACTCATTCTCAGCCACACTTAGAACAAACAGGGAATATGGTTTTAAATATACAGTTTCCTTATTAAATCAATAGCAATAGTAAAAATGCCTTTATTTTTTTCTAATAATTTTAAGACAGACATTTATCTGTAATTGTATAGTTCAGAAAAAACTGCTTTGAAGTATTAAATTTACATAAAATTAGTAATAGTGTGTATAGGATACTATAATTTATACATAGTGTCTTAATTTATAAATCCTTACTAATGAAAATAGTGTCATTAAAGTTATTGGGACAGCTCATGTGATGATGAATGGAGGATTGCAGCATCAAGTCATAGGTAAAATATACACTTTATTATGGAAGTAATGATCTAATCAGGGTTGGATCCTTAACCTACTGCAGTTTTCCATGTACCTGTTGGATTAAAATACATTTGCTTATCTCAGTCACAACTTAGTTTTCCTGGTAGGGACTTCTGTCTTAAATCACAGTGCCTCTGCCCAGAAGCCCCCTCCCAACTCTCCTGTATCCTGAATGGAGCCACGAGTCTGTGTCTCTCTGGTGGTTTCAATTCCTGCCAACAAAGTAGTTCAACACAGGACCCCTGTCAGGTTCTCCACTGCCTTGAGATGCGCTCATTGTTATGATCATGTTATCCTCTGTAACCAACTGAGGACCTTGTGCCTGGAAGGCAAAGTTTTTCAAACGTGCCTAAGTGACCTAAAAGCATAAGTGCCACTAAATTGCTTTTGAAGTCTTGATGATGCCAGAAGATTTAGATGTGGATTCTCACCTGCTGTAACTTAAGTCTTGTGCCATTTACTTCAGCGGAGCCAGGATCTTAATGACCCTAATTCTGTGCCTGCCAGACGCTGTGACTGGATGGCCTAGGCAGAGCCCTCAATAAATGGCCTTGTTAAATTCAGCCCCTTTGACATGATACTGGACTATATGGACCATTGCTCTGCCCCAGTAGAGCTGTTATGTTCTTATGAAAATTGATGCCATCTGAGGATTTGCCCTGTGGACTTCTTGCAGCAGGGCCTTGTCTCCCTGTGCCAGGGCTCTCATAGTCCCTTGGGCTGTGTCTAGACTACATGCTTCTGTCGGCATGTAGATTAGACAGATCGGCAGAGGGAAATGAAGCCGCGATTTAAATAATCGCGGCTTCATTTAAATTTAAATGGCTGCCCCGCTCTGCCGATCAGCTGTTTGTCAGCAGAGCGGGGCAGTCTAGATGTTCCCCTGTCAACAGAAAACCCTTTTGTCGACCGCCCCGGTAAACCTCATCCCACGAGGCATAAAGGGGCGGACGACAAAACGGTTTTCTGTCGACAGGGGAACGTCTAGACTGCCCCGCTCTGCCTACAAACAGCTGATCGGCAGAGCGGGACAGCCATTTAAATTTAAATGAAGCCGCGATTATTTAAATCGCGGCTTCATTTCCCTCTGCCGATCTGTCTAATCTACATGCCTCTGCCGACAGAGGCATGTAGTCTAGACCCACCCTTGGTGTCCAGGAACATTTTCTAGTCTCTCCTTGGGGCCAGGTTTACACTAGACCTGGAAAGTCAGGTTAAGGTACGCAACTCCAGCTACATAAAATATGTAGCTGGAGTCAGCTTACCTTAAGCCAAGTTTGGCACTGTCTTCAAAGAGCGAGGCACATGGGAGGAAACCTTACTCTTCCCTTACTCTTTGCAATGAGAGGAGTATCTGCACCAACTGGAACTGCTCTCAGCGTTTGAGTTAGTGGTTCTTAGCTGGACCTGCTAACTTGCTCTCCAGATCAATCTCCAGCGCAGCAAGTGAAGACGTAGCCTAAGACAATTGACCAAGCTAATGAGCTGGATATCCCCACATGGGTTGACATTTTTGACTCCCTCAAATTAAAGGGGATTACAGTTGAGAGATATGTCCAGCAGGCTCCATGGGCAAATGCGACTTTAATGGTTGCTGACATCTCTCGCTCTATGGTAGCTTAGCTCTAACTCAAGTAAACACACTTGTCCTCCCTGAAACTTTGTCCTCCCATCCTTGATGCCCCCTTTGTTTACATCCCTGCTATGTTTTGTTCAAATCTTAGGACAGGTGTATACTAGACCTGGAAAGTCGGCTTACGGTACACACCTCCAGCTATGAAAAAAATGTAGCTGGAATCAACACACCTTCAGCTGAGGTTGGCACCACCTCCTTAGTTGAAGGTCAACAGGAACAAGTGCTCCGATTGGCTTCCCTTGCTCTTTGCAGCTGCAAGGAGCACAGGTGCCGATGGGGGGCACCCTCAGAGTTCGATGTAGTACGTCTTTACTAACACCGTTAAATTGAACACCAGAAGATTGATCTCCAGTGTGGCAAGTGGAGACATGGCCCTAGATTGTGAGTTATCTGGAGCAGGCACTGTTTTTGTGTGGTATGTTTGTATGGTGACAAGAAATATTAATTCTCTTTGAGTCCTTAGGCGCTAACACTGTGTACATAGTTAATAACAATAGTCACAATACCATGTTGCGTGGGGGAGGGGGGAAATGTCTTTAAGGGGCCCTGCTTTCCTTACAAAGGGAGGGGTTGTGGTCACCCTCTCTTTGGAGGCTCTAGAGCTCTTCATTTTTTCCCCTCTAGGGGAAGCAACCGGGCATGTTCACCTGTAGCTAAAGACCCAGGTTAACTCTGCCAGGAATTTTCCTTCAAAGCCCTCAACGGGTTCAGAACTCAGAAATGGGCCAGAAGAAAGGCAAAGAATTCCTTCTCCCGCTGGGCTGTCTTAGAGCCACTCATTTGTAAGCGACCAGCCAAATCTTCGGAGCTTAGTTTGACCAGGCAAGGGCTGGAGATGAATGGCCTGCACCTCACCTCACGTACCTCTAAAGCCGCTGGGTTTGCTGTTGCTGCTGGATTTGAGCCTGAGCTTGCTGCTGTACCTACAGCAGTTGTTACTCGTGGGCTGAAAACGAGGCCTGTTGCTGTTCCTGCTGAGCTTTCTATTCCCTCATAATCTGAAGCAAAGTCTGTTGCTGCTGGTCGTTCTGTCATTCCGCCTTCCAGGGTGGGGCTGCTACCATTGTCTATTCCTTTGCCCAGACAGCACTTCTGAAATCAGTGGTAAGTGAATTTCCTTTTTCTTTCGGACATCCTCTGTGTCGTCACAACTTAGTCGTAACTGAAATAACAATAAAAATGTAACCTGCGGCCTATGTTCTCTCTCCAAGCCTGGCCATCCCTGTAGGGGCCTGTCTATTTTATCTCCTCCTTCCAGCCACTCCCTTCTGTCCCAGCGTGGAGCTCACAGCCTGATCTTGCCACCAGCAAGAACCAGTCAGTGCTGCCGGAAAGACTCAGAAACTGCCACCAGGGAGCAGAAAAAGCCTGCTCCCCTGTTACAATATGTTTACTTTGTTTAGCTGTATCAGGGTGTGATCCATGAAGGTACTTAGGTACCTACGTTCTGTTTTTAGGCACCTAACGCCTGTTCATAAGCATCACTGTGATTCACAAACTTCCCGTTCACTGTGGCCATCTGTTCCACCAGGAGGAGGATGTTGGATGGGGAGATGCTTTGTGACTGTGGGGTTGACTTCTGCTCCTCCCTTTGATCACACGAATGGACATAGTTCCTTGGGCTGTGTTCACCGGCTCCTTAGATAGTTTTGAGGAGCTGTGGGTGCTGTCCAGGATTCTCTGCTTGGTCTCCCCTTCTGGAACCTCACTGATGAGCCTGTTTGCCATTAGTTGTTCCCCAACTTTACTTGAGCCCTGGGTTTAGTAGCTTCTTTCCTTAGGCTGGAGGAGGGCCTTCAGAGGTGGGCAGGCGCATCTCTTTTCTTCCTCCCCCGGAACTCAATAGGTGCTGCCTAACCTGCAGGCACCTACATTCAATCAGTGCCTAAGTCTTTGCCTCTGTACATGCCTGCAGCAGCCTCATGCTAGTTGCCCAGGCACTTAGCTCCTGCCAGAGCATGTGCATTACTCTGTTATGATAGGTGTCTGTCCACCGAGCTCCCGCCTATGTGCCAGAGCAATTCACAAACTTGGCAATCTAAGGCATTTGACTGCATGCGTCATGTAAGGGACCTAATCTGGTGAGTGAGGCCCATCCTTGTTCAAATCTTTTTTCCTCTCAGAAGAGGGAGGGAGGGACTTGAATCAGGTGACACCTACATCCAGACCTGTATCCCAACCTTTAGGTTACTGGAAAGCCTCCTTACCTTCCCCCCACTTTTTGTTTTGGGTCCTTCATGCAACTTAGGTGGCCAAATGCCTACCTCCCCTAGGGCTAAGACCAATAGCAAGCATCACAGGAGAGGATATCTTGGGTGTATGTAGTCTGTGGATGTTGTGTAACGTTTGTGGATCCTTGGCTGCCGGTCAAACTGAACCTGGGGCTTCTTGAGCTTAGTGCATGAGCCTCTACTGCATGAGTTAAATACCAGGCAGTTAAGGCTGTAGAGCAAGCTCATTATTTTCTCTGTAAGGGCATGTTTACACCGCAGTGTTATTTCAGAATAACAGACGTTATTCCGAAATAACTATGTGAGCGTGTACGCAGCAAGTCCGTTATTTTGAAATAATATCAAAATACCTTCATTTTACTAAATTAAGGCATCTTATTCCAGATTTTGTAACCCTCATTTAGCAAAAGCTAAATATTATTTCCATCTTCCCATGCCAAACTGGTTCCCAATGGAGCGGTAGCTGTCTGGCGTGGCGAGCTTCCACAGAGCGATGGTGAACCACTTCTGGAAGGGGATGGAAGGTCCTTCCACCTGTGGAAATTCTGGAGCCACTGCTGGTCGTCCCACTGCTCCAGGATGATGTGGTCCCACCAGTCGGAATTGGTGTCCAGTTGCCAGAAGTGGTGGTGCATCATGTGCAGGGAGGGGCTGTGCTACAGGAGCAGCATATGGTGAGAGGCAAGGAGGTGCCCCGCAGGGAGCTGTGGGTCCAGATTCTGCAGGGCCATGAGGGAAGCCTGCAAAAATTGCCCCATGAGGCGCATCATGCGGTCCAGGAGCTGGAGAACTGCTTGGCAGCAGGTCCAGCTCCATGGCTGGAGTGCTGTGGTGTCTGCAAGGGAAACTAGAGTAGGCAATGAAAAGGCTTTGCTGTCCCCCAAGGAGGTAGGCAGAGGAGAGGAGCCTGAGTCACAATTGTACAGGGGGTCCCTTTAAACACCAGTGGCCAGTGGGTGAATAGCCAGCTCATCACACAAGCCAGCTGCAATGAATCTCGCTGAGAGATCGATGTGCAAAGCATAGCTTACTCTCCCTTCCCCACCACTTTGATGTGCAGCATATGTGTATGGGATTTACAACAGCAGATCCACAATGGGAATGTGGATCTGGCTGTTCAGCTGTACCATGCTTAAGACTCCTGATGGGAGAAAAACCCTGGCACAGTCCCAACGTCGGGGCCCCTCTCACAGAGCTCTTAATCAATTCCTGCCACAAACCTAAATGCTCGCAGCAGAGTGATGATACTGTTTTATCTCATCTCTGCCTGATCTAGCTGGAATTCTAATAGTGGTAGTAGTAATAATCATCACCATCATAATAAATACTAGCTGTTATACAGCAATTTTTATCAGCCAATCTCTAAGGTCTGTACAAAGAAGGTCAGTACAATTATCCCTATTTAACAGTTGAGAAAACTGAGATGCAGAGTTATGTGGTGACTTGCCCAGTGTCATCTAGCAAACCAGTGGCAGAATCCAGAATAAAACCTGTATCTCTCAAGTCCTAATCAGTGCTCTAGCAACTAGGAAATACCACATCCTAGCATGATAGTAGTTGTACCCTACTAGATGAGCATTCAGCACTGGGTACCTGTGCACAATCTGCCTCTCTAGGCCAGTCTCTAGGATAACTTTCTCTGGTGTTGCTGAACAGATCAGAATGCCTACTGCTTCACACAATGCACAGTCAATCTGTGGAACTCCTTGCCAGAGGATGTTGTGAAGACCAGAACTTTAATAGGGTTCAAAAAGAACTAGAAAAAGTCATGGAGAGTAGGTCCATCAATGACTGTTAGCCAGAATAGGTAGGAATGGTGTCCATAGCTTCTATTTGTCAGAAGCTGATGTAAGCAGGGGCTGAACTGCTGCTTGCTGTCAGCCAGCTAAAAGGAGGGGTGGGTGTGCCCACTACAGGGCTGTGTCTACACTGGCCACTTATTCCGGAAAATCAGCCGTTTTTCCGGAATAACTTGCCAGCTGTCTACACTGGCCGCTTGCTTTTCCAGAAAAGCACTGACGATCTACTGTAAAATCATCATTGTTTTTCCAGAAAAACTATGCTGCTCCCGTTCGGGCAAAAGTCCTTTTCCGGAAAAACTGTTCCGGAAAAGGGCCAGTGTAGACAGCACAGTAGTCTTTTCTGCAAAAAAGCCCTGATCGCGAAAATGACGATCAGGGCTTTTTTGCAGAAAAGCATGTCTACATTGGCCATGGACGCTTTTCCGGAAAAAGTGCTTTTCCGGAAAAGCATCCTGCCAATGTAGACGCACTTTTTCCAGAAATACTTATAACGGAAAACTGTTCCGTTTTAAGCATTTCCGGAAAAGGGTGCCAGTGTAGACGTAGCCTAGTTGTTTAGCTCTGCAAGGTAATTAACTGTTAATTGTTGACATGTAAATACTGCTCAGGAGAGAATCCGAGGTGTGGCTATGTAAATCCCATTCAGCCAGGGCTGATGGAGGGTCAGTGTTGGAATGGAATGTGGAGAATTGTATATAATTTGGGACTGTTGTGGGGGTAACTAATCATGCTACCCCTAAATGTGGAAACTATAAAACATGCCACCAGTGCTTGCAGGAGGGACACCACCATCATGGTAAGAGGTCTTGGAAGAACAAGCCTCCCCCCTTCCAGAGTTGAGTGAACTGAGCTGGGGGAAAGGGATAAAGGACTTGAGTCAGCCTGCTTCACACCTGCCAGGTGTGAGCTATAAGACTGGCCCAGCCTGCACCTTTCCCCCTTTGTTTTAAGGACAGAGCTAGAGCAGGCTCCCTGAGGAGTTTTTTCTTTTGCTAGTCCAGTGAAAGCTGGATTAATTTGGCAGCCCAGCTGGTGGCTAAAGAGTTGAAATCACTGGTTTGGCTGAAAGCCAGACCTATTGCAGCCAGTGAAGTGGCGGCGACCAGCGGCATGGCGTGGAGCGGCGGGAGGCGCGGCGGCAGGCGAGGCGTGGCGACCAGTGGCGGCAACAGATGAGGAGCGGCGGCAGGTGCCCAGCGGAGCGTCCAGCGGCGTGAGACAAGACAGCTGGTGGAGCGTGGTGGAGTTTCATATAAGGTGCCCGCTAGCTATCCCCCCATCCCCATTTCTACCCAGGTTGGGAGGTGAAACCCTGCAGGTGAACTTTGGGACAGAGACTTTTGGGGTGTCGGACTCTTTGGACTTCGGGTGATTCTTGGCTGGGGTGGGGGCTTGGCTCATGTTTGGGTTATGAACTCTGTTTGTGGTGTTTTCTCCAAGTTAATGCCATATGACTTCTCTCTCTGTTTTATTAAATGTTTCTTTCCTACACTCAGACTCTGTGCTTGCAAGTGGGGAAGCATTGCCTCTCAGAGGCGCCCAGGAGTGCATGAATTTCCCAGATTACTGGGTGGGGCCTCGAGCCGGTTCTATGTGAGATGGACCCCAAGATATTGAACCCAGCCCTGGTTACTGCCAGGCCTACCCGGCAGAAGGGTTACACTAGGAATGGGTGACCAGAGAGGGATCACTTGATGATTCCCTGTTTTGTTCATTCCCTCTGGGACATGTGGCAGTGGCCACTGTTGTAAGAGAGGATACTGGGCTAGATGGACCTTTGGTTTGATCCAGTATGGCCATCCTTATGATCTTAAAATCCTCAGGGATGGTACAAGATGTTTTGCAGTAGAAGCCAGGCCAAATGTCGGTCTCAGTTCAGTTATGTGGCTGAAGAAGAACAATTGTGGCTGTCCTGCAGAGAGAGATTCATGTTTCCTTAAGGGAGTGCCATAGGACATGGTTCAGCCATTGTATGCAGAACAATAACACATCTCCCTGTGCTCCCTTCTGGCTACAATTTGTGAGGGAGTAGCAAGTACAACAAGTACAGCAGCAAATCCAGATTTTAGCTCCACACAGTCAGGCTACGTCTACACTGGCCCCTTTTCCGGAAGGGGCATGTAAATTTCACCAGTCGTCGTAGGGAAATGCGCGGGGGATTTAAATATCCCCCGCGGCATTTAAATAAAAATGTCCGCCGCTTTTTTCCGGCTTTTAAAAAAGCCGGAAAAGAGCGTCTAGACTGGCCCCGATCCCCCGGAAAAAGTGCCCTTTTCCAGAGGCTCTTATTCTTTGAAGTAAGAATAAGAGCCTCCGGAAAAGGGCACTTTTTCCGGAGGATCAGGGCCAGTCTAGACGCTCTTTTCCGGCTTTTTTAAAAGCCGGAAAAAAGCGGCGGACATTTTTATTTAAATGCCGCGGGGGATATTTAAATCCCCAGCGGATTTCCCTACGACGACTGGTGAAATTTACATGCCCCTTCCGGAAAAGGGGCCAGTGTAGACGTAGCCTCAGAGTGCTCCAGGGGTGTAATGGGTTAGTGCCTTGTACTTATAAGGCTTGTGCTAAGAGACATGTTGAGGTTGTGAGTTTATGCCTCACCTCAAGATGCAACTTTTGCCAACAGCTGGAAGTTTCAGGAATAGCAGCACGTCCGGGAACATTTACGCTGCACACTTATTTCGGAATAAGCTATTCCAGAAGAAATACTCCGAAATAGCATATTTCGAAATAGCACGTCTACACTACAAGGAAGCCTCAAAATTAGTCGGAGGCAGGCTCCCCTAATGTGGATGCACTACCTTGATTTAGAGCCCCCGGAAGCACTAGGGAGTAAATACTCTGAATGACCCTGGGGAGGAGCTATTTCAAAATAGCAGCAGTGGAGCACCCACACTACCGCTATTTTGAAATAGCAATGTCAGAAGAGACTTTATTCCTCATGGAATGAAATTTACAGAAGTTGGATTAAGCTGTCCATGATTTCAAAATTATTTCGAAATAACGGAATTTCTGTGTAGACGCTCGCATTGTTATTTTAAAATAACGTCAGTTATTTCAAAATAATTGTGTTGTATAGGTGCACCCATCCAGGCCTGTGGTTCTAGTTTGGATGAATGCAGCCTTACCTGGCCTTATTCAGAGGGAACACTCCCCAATTACCTGGTCCTCAGGCACCAGGATTGCAATTTTTTTGTCTCTGGAGGATAATACAGAAGCTGGGGAAAAAGAGAAACACCATGAAAGATGCTTTTGCACCAGCTTCTCTTTGCACACGGGCAAGAAACAGGATCAGGCTGTCTCAGAGTTAATGCACCAAAAAAGAGCTCCTCCAACTTAAAGTGGGGTGAGGTTTTACATGTGGGGATGGGCCAAGTCTTTCTTGGAGTTGTACCAATCTGATTCTTTGTTTTCTGCACCATTAGGAGGCATGTCATGCCCAAGCATATAAGTGGCCAAGGAGCCAGTCTTCCTCAGACCCAGTCAATGCCACCCCTGAGTGGGTTGCTTCAGAGCCATGTAGGGAGCTCTTGCCACAAGGGACTGAGAATATGTTCACAAGGCTCCTAGGCCAAGCCTGCCAGACACCGAGGAAGTTTTCAGATTGGCTCCTTCTAATTTATAGGGATTAAAATCTCACTCTTAATATTTTTTAAAACATTTCCACTGTATGATTTAAATCCTGCCCCAATGCCCTCCCTCTTAAAAAATCCAGACAAAGAGGTGGACAATGAGGCCAGTAACAAATGAGGTTTGATACAAATTTTATTTACAGCCTGAATTGCTTCAGCTTTAAAAAGTGGGAAGAGCTCGGTTGACGATGAATGACATACTGCATAAAATAAGGTAATAGGCTTGAGGTATACATTGTCATACCCCATTAGTAATGTAGCCATCTGGCAGTCTTACAGTAAAAGCTAAATATTATACATATGTGATATGCTAGCAATAAGGGCATGGTTGTACCTGCATAGCTGCAGCTGGGAACAAAGTATGTGGGTCAAAGAGATAAGGAGCTAATCATGTTGTTAGAATGAGTAAATTGCTGGATTTATACATAACGACTACAGTGTATTACTATTGCCCAACAGAGGAAACAGCACGAAACTCCACTGGGAAGTTTCAGAAAACTTCCCAAGAGTGGAAGTTTCTTCCTAACCTCTAGCAATTAGTGGTTAGCTTTTGCCCTGAAGCACAAGGATTTCTCCACCTTATAAAAATATTATATCCCACCTACTGTAACCCTGGATTTCTTATTATCCACATAAATGGCTAATCCTTTTTTGAATGCTACTAAGCTCTTTGACTAGCAAATTGTATATTATCTGTGTGCAGAAAGCATCAGTTTTCTATAAACAGAAAGACTTTGGAATTGTTTCAGAGGGGTAGCTGTGTTAATCTGTTTCAGCAAAAACAAATCTTGTGGCCCCTTCAAGACTAACCCATTTATTTGGGCATAAGCTCTGGAACCCACTTTGTCAGTTTTTAAGGTGCCATAGGATTCCTCGTTACTTCAGAATTGTTCCCTCAATAATCAGATAAACAAGGAACACAAAGTCCTTAGCATTAAAAAAAATCCAACGAAGAACTGTAATGTTCTTCATAGTTCTTTACGGAAGAACTTCATAGTTCTTTACTAAATCAAATCCTTTTGCAAATACATGCAGTCCCCAGGTTACATGGATCTGACTTACATCGGATCCCTACTTACAAACGGGGTGAGGCAACCCCACACTAGCTGCTTCCCCCCAGCAGACCAGGGAGACGCGAAGCTAGCGCCCCCCCCCAGCAGACCAGGGAGACGCGGAGCGGCTTTTCTCAGCAGCCACCTCAGCTTGAGAATAAAGGACTGAGGGAAGTGAGGTGTGGGAGAATAAAACTGAGCTCTGGAGAAATGTTTGGCTAGAGTTTCCCCTACAATATGTACCAGTTCCGACTTACATACAAATTCAACTTAAGAACAAACCTACAGTCCCTATCTTGTACATAACCCGGGGACTGCCTGTACTAAACTCAATCGTCAGAGCACCCCTGAGAAGGATTGCTAGTAGGCATTACTCTGTCCACTTACAGAGAAAGGTGGTGAAATACACAGAGGTGGATTCTGTCCCAGTTTTTGGGTCCCCAGCTCTGAGTCTGCATGATTTCCATTCTCAGGAAAATGAAAGCTCAGGGCCAAAATTTCTCATTTTGGAGATCCAGAAACAAAGATCACCTTTAAAAATGTTGGCCCTAGTGATTTGTGCTAGAGCAAACATTGGCTCAGTGAAAGAGTTGTTTTCTATTCAAGGTTGGGTTGTGTGCGATGATGTGTTATGGCCAGGAGCAGCCTGACTTATTGATCCTTTTTAAGGGGCACAATTTTTAACAAATGGGTGCATGGGGTCATGCACAAAAATGTTTGTATTTACATGCGCTCTGTGTGCCAATCAAAGAATGGTGTGTGCAAATGGCCAGCTAGGTGCTCTAGTTTGCTGTTCACACACACTGAGAGACAAATTCTGCTCTCATTAGTTCTGCTGTACATGTGGAATAATGCCACTGGAGTAA
Organism: Pelodiscus sinensis; assembly: GCF_052426305.1. NCBI lineage: Eukaryota > Metazoa > Chordata > Testudines > Trionychidae > Pelodiscus > Pelodiscus sinensis. The sequence continues at coordinate 185,272,699 of NC_143054.1, read as the reverse complement.
AAGACTCAACCCAGTGCAAATGAGAACAGAATTTTGTCAGTTGTTTCTGCACACATAGTCATGATAGTGGTGTGCACAAGTGCAAAGCTACAATCACATTTTTAGTGAAACATTTGACACCCTTTTCTTTAATTCTAAAAAAAAGCTTTTCATTTTCAAATCTAGTATTAGCTTTCATTAGCACCGCCCCCAGCCCTGACTGTCTGGTTAAATTCAATTTAAAATATTGAGCAAAAAGACTGGAAGCTAGAAATGAGACTTCTGTGTGTAAAATCAGAAATAATGACTAAGAATTTTTTAATAAAAGGTTTGTGATTGGCTATATAAGAATGATTACCTGGAATGGAAAATATCTATCAAAAATTCCATTTGTAATTTGGCTGTTAAGAAAAGGCCTTTGAAAGTGTGGAATGGAGCTACTTGTTTTCCCCTTGGTCTCTGATTTTTCATTGATGTCTTACAAGCATACTCTTGCTCCTGCACCATATGATGCTGTGACCATGAACTATCCAGTACAGGACTGATGCACTGGCTAAAAATTGGAGTTGATTTAAATTACTGAAGGTGGATACAAGTTGTATCTAACTCATCTTTGATTCCAAGGTGTTGGTGCATAGCCCTTTCTCAGCTACTGCTGCCTACTGTCATTGTTTGCAGTTCAAATGAAAACATTGTGACATCAGTTATAGATAGGAAGGATGTGAAGCAGGAATGCTTATAGATGGGAACATAAAGATAAAATTATTTTCTTCTTAACTAGCCAAACAGTGTCACCCCTAAACCTAAATAGCATATTTAATAGTTTTGGCAAATTTCTGGTCTCAGAATTAAGTATGACAAAACAAAAGCTTTGACCATTTTTGTTTCTCAGTCTAGTGAAGTTACATTACTGTAATGCGTTTTTTCCATTCCGGGGGATAATTTATCCAGACGGTATCTGAGCATTCTAATTACAAATCAGGGAACAGATTTACAAAAGTGCAAAGGACAGACTCCCTAATAACCTTCAATGACAGTTGGATACTTCACTGTCCTTTGTCCTTTGGAAAATCTTCCTCCAAAATTCCATTTTTATGCCCATCATGATAAATATTTACAGAGAATTCAGAGTCTAGTGACCTGAGTTGGTTTTTGAACTATTGAACTCAAATCAAAAGACTGTTATTTTATGCTTGAACCAACAAGCCCTATTAAGAAGTTGTTTTTTGTCTGTTTGTCTTGCTTCTTCCTGAATTTCTCTATGTGAGCAGAAATACAAATACATAGAGAATACTGGAAGGAATTTGATTAGTTGGTTACTTGAGTGCAACTGTCAAAAATGGGCAAAGCCTGTATCTTCTGTTGATTTTACATTAAGCAACAGCCCAAATCCAAAACCTGGATTGTGCACAGTACAATTTATCAAGCAAATTTCTTAAGCTTGTAGATGCTGCAACAATTTGCTTCACAGCCTAGCAGCGAAGAACTTTCTCAAGAAGCTTTTAAAAGACACATCTTATGCTGCTGGTGGCTTTGTATGCTATTGGGTGACACTCCTGTATCGTTTTTCACCCTGATACAAGACTATTGAATGTTGGCTTCTAACCCCATGGATTAGCCAGGCAGGGCACAGATTGTGTTTGTCAGTGTTATAAAGAGGCTGTAAATATTTTCAGATTAATTCTGCAGTCTTGGCCACACGTACCATTGGTGCTTCCATTTTCTGGACCTCCACTTTTAACACTTTGAACTTATTTTTATGAAAAACACACACTGACCTCCTTTGCCATCACAACCCAGGGATTTATGCATGCAATTCCCATTACGGCTAATGACAGAGAATCACATAAATCCTCTGCACATCAATAGCAGAATAAACCACTAAATCATTAAGTGCTTAATGCTGCTGATTAAGGGTCAAATTCTCTTCAGATTCACACTTTGGCTCTCTAGAGAATATAGACACTTCGGTGTTCGATGCTCTCAGAACAGCCTTTTGCTTCAGGGTGACATTCATCCAGGCACAGAGACCTGGGCATCAGGCTTAGGGAGGCTGCTTTGGGGCCTCTTGTCTCCCACTCCACTGCACATTGCAGAAGAGGCCAGTTCTAATAGGCCAGTCTAGTGGAGACTAGGTAACTGTCAGATCTGCACTCATTAGATTCATTGGCTGAAACCTCCTGCGGCAAACATGGTGGTGCTGCAGCTTCTGATCCAGTCTATAAGATGCAGCCATGGCCACAGAGGGGCTATGTTGCAGCCCCTTAACCTGCCCATGTGTGAAGAAGGATGTGGGGAATTTCTTCCTCTCTAGCCCTTTCCTCCCCACAACTCACTTTTTTATACAAAACTCCATCTCTCTAAGTTTGTGGGAGAAAGGAGAATTTCATCCAGAGGGAAATGTACAGCTCTAGTTATTCACTTGCAATGCTGGCACACATAGAATACATGGAAAGATCACAAATTGCTGTGGAGCAATATGAGACCTTCATTTCCTCCAAAATGTTGCCCAGGAATCAATCCTGTTGAGTACTCTGTCTCTCGTTCAGGAAAGCACTTCAGGTTATGTTTAACTTTAAGTATGAGTGGCCCCGTTAAACCCCTTCCAAATGCTCTAGGAGGAATATAAATATCCTAATCCACACCCACAGCTACTATTAGCGGCTGCTCTACTACGGGTAGAAGACAATATACTGTCAATGGTTGGAGACATCTTGTGACCCATCTCCCACTGCTGAGATGTCTGCTCATTTGAAGAGTTAGGTTCTGTCCCCATGTTGGTTCTTTTATTAGTCATTTAAGTTATTTATATGCTACTGTATGAAACGGGGGAATTCTAAGCCACAAGTTCAATTAGCTTAAAGATGGAAGTTGTCTCAGATGTTTATCCAATAGGGGGCTGGCTTACAAGATGGAGTTTTAAAACATCTTTCAGCTAAAGGAGAGCTCTACAGGCAAAGTTTAGCACTAAGGAGACATCATGTGGCCTCTGTGGGATTCCTTGGAAGGCTGGGACAAAAATAATTAATGAATGGATTACACTGATCTATAAATTTCATTGTTTCATCTGAGAGATATATTAGTAATATAATTCCTACTTAACTCTTTCAAAGGACCACATGTGAGCATGACTGAATGGATATGGAAATTATTTATGCAGCATGTTAAAGAGACATTAAAGCAGTTCAGAGCATGTGGCAGGCCTCTCAGTGAGGCGAAAGATGCAGAACAGCTTTCCAGCTGTGGTGTGCTACCTTGGCTGTGCCAAAGCTACCATATGATATATCATTCTTTGGAAGAGATGCAAATTACACCCTCATGGAAACTGCTGGATTCACAGCCTTGGAGATGAAAGCCCTGCATTTTAATACAAAGGATAAGAAGTGTGTGTGCAAATTCCCCTTTAAAACTTTCTCCAGACTCCTGAACCTTATTATGATGTGAAGAGCTCATCTACAGGGTGTGTTAAGAGGGCATACATTTGAATGTGCCCAAATGGTTTTGTGCACAAACTGGCCTGAGTGGACCCAGTGGCGTGCACTAACAGTTCCCCGAGGTATGTTAATGGAGACCTGTTTTACATATGAGGACTCTTTAATGTACACCAGCAGGGTCTGCACAGGCCAGCTAGTGTGCTACATGCTAGAAGTTACTTCGCTATAGTATGGACTAGTGTAACATGTAAACAAGCCCAAAGGCTTGGTCTACATTAAATACAACAATTGTGCAAAATGCAGCGCTGGAGTTGTTCCCTTAAGCCAAGCTGCTGCGATGTCCACACTGCGGGAAGCGAACGGGAGCACATGCTCCCATCAACTTCCCTTACTCCTCGCAGAACAAGGAGTACTGGATGCCGACAGGGGCTGCCATCAGCGTTCAATTTACGGGTCTACATTAGACCTGCTAAATCGAACGTGAGAAGATCGAACACCTGAGGGTGAATCTTCTCTCTAATGTAGACATGCCCTAAGTGTCCATGACTATGCAATGCTGTTTAGACTTTCAACAAGAATATACAGGTGATGGTGGGCTCCAAGATATGGACATCTGATTCTTTTCTTTTCTTAGTCCAGTTCCTAGCTGACATTTCATGCCAGTGATTAAACAATCATCAGATAGCAATGACTGCTGGTTAGCTCATACGCTAGTGTCATGTGGCCACAGAGGAGAACAATGGGAGATAATGCCCTCTTTGTGCAGCTGGGGTGGTGATGGATTCGATTAGAATAAGGCATAGAACCTTTAGGCCCACACCTATCCCCTCTGCTCCCGGAGTCATGTGATTACTTCAGAATCTTTGGGTTATTTTTAAATAATGTTTCTAGCCTTCCTACTTGTGAATAAAAGACCGAAAATATGATCCACTGGGGTCTGCTTTAGTTTGCAGACAGCCTGACATAATATCTGAATAGAGCTTGAATGCATCTCAATGCGGTGCTAACTCCAAGACCTGCTACTCTGGGGAGCACTGCCAACATCACCCTTGAAGAGGAGTCTGCATGTGGCAGATGAGAAAAGTGTTCCTACTCATTCAAGTATATGCATCTCAGTTGCTGGGGTCAGAACTGGGCGTGGGGCTTCTACTGCCTACACTTCCTGCTGCCTACTCTGCCTCTGAGATAGGGCAAAAGGGGAACTCTGGTATCCTCAAGAGCAAATGAGACTCCATGATGCTGTTCCTGTCCCCCTTGAAGTGGAAGGGGCACCACTGTCATTGTTTCCCCAAAGGGGGCAGATGGGACAACAGTATGGGGATGGAACCAAGGAAGTCTCCTTGTTAAGGTGTATCTTGAGCCCAAAATGCCTGAATCAAACTGTGTTCTGGGAGGAGAGCAAGGTCTGGAGGTCCTGGGTTCCAATCCCAGAAGCAAATGGCTCCACCCTACCATGCTCTAGCCAATGGAGACCAGTAAAAGGCCGTAGCTGGGTACTCTCCCCTTGCTATCTTTGCAAATGTAGCTTTTTAATGTCACTCAGATGATGAACAAGTAACAAGACAGGAGCCAGTTGGAAAAAGGTGGGGAGATGGGTTAGTCAAAGCTGGAAAAAACATGAAGTTTGACAATAAAGCATAGGAACAAGCACGCTCTTTTTTATTTGGCTATATGTCCTATGTTAAAAAACAAATACCACGAGGCATGGCAGAAATATGGACATCATAAACCATTTGAGCTTTGCCTTCCAGGTATAGGATGCTGTTGTCAGAATGTGGAGTATTTTTAATATTTCAATTCACACTTGACTATCATTTATTTGGTAATCTATATCCTCAGTGACTGTTCCTATGCTGAACCAAAAGTATGGCACATACTTTGGGACCCCCTTTTCTCTCTCTGAAATATAACTGTCAAAAAAATGGAGTGAGGCTTTGATCTCTGGTCTTCCATAACCCAGAGGAATACTCTAATAATTGGGCTTTTGGATATAAGGGGGCATTTCCTCCATGGATCTGGTGAGGGAACATCTAGTCTGGACTTTCATGGACTTTAACAGAGTTACAAAGAAATTAGAATGGCTAATAATGACTAGAATAAAAATATACAGCACTATGGTTTAAGGTAAGCTCTAACTATGTTTGATGTTATGATTTTCTTGTTTCCATATTTACATAATGGAAAAGAATGTAACAAAAACATTTTAACTATAAGTAGCTCTTTGCTGGGACTTTATGGCAAAACGTGTCTTTGTTTAAGACTACAAAAATTATAAATATACAAGTGATGTGCAAAGTGGTATGGCTCCTTTAATTTTAAGTTAAAAGCAGAAGTCTGAGACTGCACATCAGTTTCAAAACAAATCAAGTTATGAATCTCCTACAGGTTGTATAACCAGCTAGTGAAAGTAAAGAAAATAGTATACAGTACATAGTCATTTATCTGGAACCATAGATTCTTCTGTCAAATTTCTATATGTTACTGGCAAATAAAAAGGTATTTGTTTCCAAAGCAACCATAACAACATGTTCTCATGAGTTTTTATTAAGAGACCAGAAACCTTTGTAAGTAATAAATCAACTGGTTTATATCTGTGAGCTTAAATCTTTTATTTATTACTGATTAACTTAACTGCTTTGCCTGACAAATCTTCATAATAAATAAGCTAGCCAACAAGCACTTAACAATCAAACTTTGTTTAAAGGAATATCACTAAAACATGAGCTACATTATAATGAATTTAACAATCAGCATGTGGTAATGGGCAAGCTTCAACATGAAGCTAAAATACAGAAATCTAAAGACACATGGAGTTATAAAAAAGATCACTCTGCAATGACTTTAAATAATACCTCCACCCCCCTACACCAACACCCACCCAGACCATTAGTATTGCTACCTACAAAAAGTATAGATAAGCAATGCACACTTTTTGAATGAAACTAATTACAGTGTGTCCATTGATTATCAAAGTTATAATTGGCTGATTTTAATGTAATGCCAGTAACAGTAGAGAATCAAAACAAGAATAAATTACATGATTTATCCTGTAAATAAATATATATATTGATGATAGATGTTACTGGCCAGATATTGTGTGTAGGGTTTTTTCTTTTACCAATTTTCATATATAGCTAATGTGAGATGCTGGCTTCCACAGTATGTGTACATTTAAATTAATTAAACCGTTGACAGTTAAATTGTACTAAGCAGCTCCAATATAAAAGATGATTCCCAGATTTTTTTCCATGTAACTTAAAACAAAAAAAGAATCTGAAGAACTTAGTTTTAAACATCTGTCTGGGCAGATGTCAAAATGGAGAGTGCTGTTCCATATACTTTGTGAGTGTCTGATACTATATTCTTCTTCTTTGGTTAACTATTCACACTGGCTTTTATGTTCTATTTAAAAGACAACTTTCATGACAATTTAAATGTGTCTCTTCTATTATATCATAAACACCTTCTCTTTAGTGCAAGTAAACACTGGAAAAAACTATGTTTCTTGAATTTTTACACTAACCGATTAATGGACAGTTAGTTTAACATGGGAAATGAGTTAAGCGACTGATTTTGAATATTTTCTTTTGGAAATTAATGTTAGTAAATAAACTCCTCTGAAAATAAATAAGTATTGTATAGCAGTACATGGGAGAGATGGTTGTCTTAGAGTCTTGATTACGGCTTTCTCTTCATAATATTGCACAGTAATTTACATTTCTTCAAGAAACAAGTGATGGAAAGTGTCTCAGCTACAGTAGCAAATCAAACAAGAACTAAGAATGTTTCCAACACTGATATTCCAGAGTATGTTATTTTATATTTGTTTTCAGACTGGGTAGATTATTAACTTGTATATAGCCTCTTAAGTACATGTTTACCTATAAGAACATTCTTAAATCCTACTGACATTGATGCTTTGATACCAACCTCAGGAAAGAAAAATCAAGAAAAGATCAGAAGCACCACAACTCAATTTTAAAATGTTAAAAAAAGAAACTCAATCCTCCTGTTTCTCTTTTTTGTCAGAATTTAACCATTTTTTAACTAACTGCCCGGCCCGAACAGAAACAATATTATTGCATTTCTGTGCAGCATTCTTGGGTATGAAAGTGCTGTGGTTCTGTGCCAAAGACATAAACAATAGCGGGTATATCTCACTGTTTGCTTAATGAGCAATGGATAGAAGTGTGAAGGTGAAAAGACACATCCTGGGTTAGAGAGTGACAAGGTGAGATTGCTTCTTTATCACTTTTTTTTTTTCAAATTTAGCAGCATCATGTCTGAAAGCAGCAAAAAATGGGTGGTGGGGAATTGCTCTCACAGCCTATTGATTTGAGTTTACTCCAGTTGCTTGCTTCATGGGAACTGCCAGCTTGATACAGAAATTTTTAATTGGTTTATGAGTGACAAATTCAAGTTGCTTTTTCACTAAAACATCTGTTTTTGTTTTAGTCCTTTCTATATCAAATGTTTGGTGATATCTCATTGTTCACTTCAATGTTTCCAAGTCATACTTCATGGGTAATCTATCAATAAAGCCCCATTAAATTAAACATAATGAAATTAGTGAAAGGTAGAGAAGTCTCCAGAAGTAAGATATCAAAATGCCCCTTTTCCCCAGGTATTATTTGTAACTGACTGCTTTTTGGGTTTAAGGAGGAAAACATAATAGTTTTAGCTTATTTCCTCTCTCTCCCCACTCCCCTCCCACCCATAACCTTGAGCTTACATAACAATACAAATTATACTAGATGGAATTTAGCCAGGAGAAGCAAAAAGCTTCATGCTACACTCAATGGCAAAATTCAGTAATTTCTCCCACTTCATGAAACACATAGTCTACTATTTGTTTGAAGATCTGATCAGTCCTTGTGACAACAGGAATCCATATGTAAACACTTAGTTATGACAGCTAAAAATGAACAAAAATTCATGAAAGGACTTTAGAATCATAGAGCTGGAAGAGACCTCAGAAGGTCATTGAGTCCAGCCCCCTGCCCAAAGCAGGACCAACCCCAACTAAATCATCGCTCCAGGGGTTTGTCAAGCCGAGACTTAAAAACCTCTAGGGATGGAGATTCCACCATCTCCTTAGATAACCCATTCCAGTACTTCACCACCCTCCCAATGAAATAGTTTTTCCTAATATTGAGTATTATGCACAAAAAGTCTAAATCCTCCATCCCCCTGGATTCTTATTTGCTGGCGTGCGTGGAAAGGAAAATGTTCCTTTTAGACAGTTTGTTGTCACTACTGTAATACTTCCATATAAAGTGGACCTGTTATTTTTAATCACATGACTTCGTAGGACATACAATATTGATATGCCAGTGTGGATAAGGAAAGAACATTATCTATTTTTTATTATTTATTTGAATTTAATTTTTAGGCATTTGGTGAAAAAATGCTTGTGTCTTTTGGTAAATTTGCGAAAGCTTAATTTGAAACCATCAAACTGAAAACAATCAAAACAAATCTGGTTTCAAGTCCGCATCAAATAATTGCTACTAATCAAAATAAGCTCCTCCCCCAACAAAAAGTTTGCAGATTAACTTTTTTTTACCAAACTCATTTGCAACCAAATGAAACCAAGTTATAAGGATAAAATTCTCAGCAGATTTGCTCAGCACAGTAATAGCCTTTATGCTTGGAAATTTATGGGCCATGGACAGTTTATAAGAAACGATGTAGTTCATCAGAGAACCAGACTGATGGAACACATGGGAGCATTCTGCACAGGAAGTTGGGTTTTGGAATAATACTTACTTTGATAGAGTTGTTTTGTTAGCTAAGTAAAACAGTAGGGAAGCCAATGGCCACTTAGGCTTCAAACATAAATATATATTTATAAGTCACCCAGCTGCTTAATTGAGATCGCTAGTGTTTTCACTAAGTATATCTTATCCAAAAAAGGGAGAATAACAACAGCAAAGACCTGCTGCATGCAGAGGTTCATTTAATCAGCCAACAGTAATTAGGAAATAATGAAACACTATTGAAAGGTTAGATTCTGAGGCTCTTACTCACCCGTAGTAACACCTTTCACAAGTAGTCCCACTAATTCTGTGAGACTACTTATGGATTAAGACATTAGTCAGTCTGAGTAAATCCATCAGATCTGCTCCCTGGTGTCTTGCTCTGAGAAGGGCAGATAGGATGGGCTATTATTGTCTCTTCTTTGTTTTCTCTTGCTTTTTTTTTTTAAATTACTGGTTGAACTTCTCTAGTCTGGGGCTCTCTGGTCTGGCAACAACCATGATCCAGCATGATTTTAGTTAGCCGGATATCCACTTATCATGGGTGTGGCCAAGTTTCATTTGGTCCCATAAAGTTTGTTTACAGTCACCAGTCCTGGCTCTCAGTGTTCTGTGTTGTTATTGTCTCTAATTTACCCCTAAATGTCTTCTTAGAGCTCAGTAGGCAGTTGAAGAGCTGGTAATGCTACTAGATAATATTGACCTCCTGTGGTCCGGCAAATTCTCTGTTTTAGCATGGTCATGTCCCAAGGGTGCCGGACTGGAAGGGTTCAACCTGTAGAAAAGAAGTTCAATTTAACTCATTCTATCTGAGTGCTATTATAAAAAACTTGGTGCATTTACATCTCAAAAGGACATGTTTGGGGGGCCGTGCCAAATGTCCACTTTGTTAACCAAAGAGGGACAAATACAAAGTCCTTGGATGCTTCCAAATTTTCTCAGATGATGGTTAAACAGGAGGTGGCTCATTAAATGTGAGCAGAGAACTGGAAAATAAGATTTCACACTCCTGGGATGGGAGAGCCTGTGTGAGTTTAAGGTTTTGTCAAATCTTTTGGATATTGTCATTTCCCACATGCTTCTTGAACTATTTTAAAGCTTTTGTGAAACTACTAGCAAAAATGCTATAAGACATTAAGTTAATTGGATTCACCTGAGCAAGGCAAGGGTATGCTGTGTGACTGGAGGCTCACAGGCTACACATGAATCCAGTATCAGCTGCAGATTGGGTTGTAGTTAATTCACACTGTTCCTGTTTAACTAATCGCAAGCTAAGGAGCGAGAGCAACAGACAGAACTGGAAGAAGGGACGAGAGAGATCGAGGGACTTGGAACCAAAGAAAAAATGCTTTAGATTCATAGCTTATGATACAAGTGTGGCTGTAGGCAGATGAGTGAAAGCCTGGTCCCTCTGCGGTCAGTGGTAAAATGTCAATTTCCTTCGGTGAGGTCAAGATTCCCCCCCGCCCCAAGTGAGAGAGCCAGAGATCAGAAACACAAAAGCCCAAACTGTGGAAAGCGTGCGCTTGCTTTCCTGAATCAGGGACAAAATGAGTGACAGCCCTCTCATAGCACAAGTGGGATGAGACGAAAGAGAAAATCAGTTAAAGAGCTGGCAACTCCTTGGACACCACAATCATGGGTGTGGTATAAGAACCGGGACAGAAGTGAAGTGAAGGGATGAGACAAAGCTCTGGAGCAAATGGCAGTGTCATTTGGCCCTTAATATACATGACTTCAATGGACTTTGGATTCCTGGATTCCTATAGACTCTGATTTTACAACTTGCTGCATGTGGATGGATCTTTGTGCCTGCACAATGTTCGAGTCATAGGAGGGATTTGGCTCCATTTGCAGGACAATAGTTCTTCCTGACCAACCCCTGTACTGTCTAGCTGATGGAAATGTGCTGTTAAAATATATCTTATAGTACATCTTCCCTGTTTTCCCCATTTTTCCAGGAGCTTTGTGTCCAAACAAGAGTTCATTTCTTATCTGACTTCCAACCCATTTCCTTCTCCTGCTGCATCTGCGAGGAAGACATTCTGGCAACAGAGCACAGCACAGTCCTACCGCCACGTCATGTCACTGTAGCTGTGGGCAGGAGAAGCTGAGATGTTAGAAAATTGATCATCTTCCAATATAAATGTCTGAAGCTACAGCAGAAATCTGCTGGGCAAGTATACTGTTTTTTCTATATTCCCTTTTATTGGATCTGTATACACAAATAGTAGAATATCTCTTTAAAGAACATTTACTCTCTTTTTCAGTAAGCAGCTGATCTTATCATTAGCTTTATAGCAGCAGATTTAAAAGCTGGTTATATTTGGAACACTCCAAATTCCAGGGATGACTGGATTCAGGATGGTGGTCCCGGTCTATCTCTTTGTTATGATGGCAGGTATGGAGTCATCTGATATATGGAATAAGACAGAAATGATCTTACGGATTTATAAAGATCAGAGGAAATGCCTGATCCCCTTGCTGTTCAATACTGTAAATGAAAATGCCACTTTGTTTACAAATGAACATTGTACAGAACATAAAGAAACTGGTTTCTGTTTCCTTTAATTTTAAGTAGGAAGTCCTGCAGTTTTGAGTTAAGATCATAAGAACGGCCATACTGGGTCAGACCAAAGGTCCATCTAGCCCATTATCCTGTCTGCCAAAAGTTGCCAATGCAAGATGCCCCAGAGGAAGTGAACACAACAGGTAATCATCACGTGATTTACTGTTTATTTATCAGATTATTTTGGTTACTGAAAGTTGCCTAGAGTAACAGTCCAATGATGGAGGATTGCAGACAACCTGGTAGCTTGGTCTGCTCAAAGATGATGAAGAGAGTTGTTTGAAATCTCATCAGTTTGATTTCATGTGGTTTTTGCAAATCCAGACTGGCAGGTTTGGTTCTCATGGCATGGAGTTTGCACTGGATTTGGAATTTGTCTGAACTGTCAGTGAATCTCGAGGAAATCCTGGCAAAGTTGTTATTTTGATAATGTAACTGGAGAGTTTGACAGTTCTCCCTTCATTTTGTAGATTTTCTACCCTACAACATTGGAGTGCAGCAATTTTTCTACTGTTCTCACTTCTGACATCCGCAGGAGCAGAGAACTGTTTCTTTCTCCCTTTTAGAACTTCAGAGGTAGCTAGCTTGATTAATAGGGGGAAGCCAGAAAGCAGCTACTGGTAAAAAACTTCATGGAGGACAGAGAGATGCCCATTATATCCACCTGTAGCAGCAGAACTAAAAAGCGCTCTTTTTCCTTTCTGCTGCCTCTCACTTTCCTTTTAAGGTTAAGGTTAAAACCCTTGGGATAAAGGTAGAGAAAAGATCTACCTTGCTGGCTCCTGAAGAAGTAGGAAGGGACAGTGAGTTAGCCAGTCAGTCCTGGAGACATTGCGGGTGACAGGACATTCACAGCCGTTAGGCCTTTCCACCAAAAGAATATTACAGGCAAAAGGAGCATGGGACATCTGGAAAGAGGAAGAAGCAACTTAGCCTGAATCTTTTTGTACCTGATAGGGCTTTGTGTACCTGATATGGTTTCTCTTTTGAGACAAAACCTAAAATCAAGGAAGTTGAGCCTGTAGGACTGCCAGCGTCTAACAACAATTAACAACTGGTCATGAACTACTTTTATACTAATGGGCTGCGTCTAGACTGGCATGATTTTGCGGAAATACTTTTAACGGAAAAGTTTTTCCGTTAAAAGTATTTCCGCAAAAGAGCATCTAGATTGGCAAGGATGCTTTTGCGCAAAAGCATCCATGCCAATCTAGACGCGCTTTTGCGCAAGAAAGCTCCGATGGCCATTTTAGCCATCGGGCTTTCTTGTGCAAAAAATTAAGGTGCCTGTCTACACTGGTCCTCTTGCACAAGTATTCTTGCGCAAGAGGGCTTATCCCTGAGCAGGAGCATGAAAGTCTTTGCACAAGAAGCACTGATTTTGTACATTACAAAGTTAGTGCTCTTGCGCAAATTCAAGCGGCCAGTCTAGATGCACCCATGAAGTCTACTGTGTGATTACTATACACCTACAGCTAATACTCACCCATGCACACATTTCAAATCCAGTGTTCAAATCCTCCTTTGAGCTATGGTTTCCACCTCCTCTCAGGTGCTAGATACTTGGAGGGCCTTTGTCCTTCACCTCACATGGATTGGGACCTGGATTCCTTTTCTATCCAAAGTGACTCCTCGCTGTGCTCAGGATATAAGGGACGAGGATTATAAACCCAGTAAATACAAAACAATAAAGTCCATCAACACAAACTCCAGCAACTGAATGACATACTGCCAGTCCCGGCCTCAGGGCAAGGAAAGAAAGGCAATCGCTTTGGGCCCTGTGGCTTCAGGGCCCTGAGCTGCAACTGACTGCTTTTCTGGTGGGAGTCAGGTGGCTAATTCAGCCTCACAAGAAACGCCTCAGGCACTGAAATCACCCAATTCCTGTTGAGGGGTGCCTGTCTGTGTATCGCTAGCTGCAACACTAGCGATGGTGATTGGCCCCAGCCATTTCGTGCTCCCCAATGGGGGCCCGGTCCTGGGGATAGAGCCCTGCCGGAGTCCACTCTCCCCACACTCCCTCCACCTGCTGCTCCTGGCCCTTGCCTCCAGCTGCTGCCGCTCACTGCCCAGCCCAGGTGAATGGGGCTGGGCTGGGCTGGCTCCCATGGCCCAAGCAATACTCACCTGGGGCTTGCAGGCGGGTGGGACTGGGAGGGGAGCTTCCTGGTCCGGCCCCCGCAGTTCCTTCCCCAGCCCCACTCCCTGAAGCTCCGCCTGCACTGCAGCATTCACCGTCTGGGCCCTGTTGTCAACATGCCACCTCGGGTCCTGCAAACTCTTTGGCTGGGCCTGCATACCGCTCTAATTAACAATATAACAGAGGCGAACTGTCGGGAGCAGGACAACCACATCTGGAAAGGAAAGGGAAAGGATTAACTAATAAGTATGTTACATAAACACTTAGAGTGCATCTAGATAGCATCGCTATTTCAGCACTCTTCCGGTATCCTGAAATAGCATTTTCCGCGTCTTAACAGCACGCCGGTTATTTTGAAATAGCTTTCAAAATAACTGGTGCACTATTCTGACATCCTTTTAAACCTCGTTCCATGAGGATTAAGAGATGTTTCGGAATAGCTGTCTATTTCAAAATTTGGCACTGCGCAGACAGCGCCAAATTTCGAATAAGCTCTTTTGAAATTAACTCAAAATAAGCTACGCAATTTGTGTAGCTCAAATTGCACAGCTTATTTCAAGCTATGTGCGTGCAGTGTAGATGCACCCAAACAGATTAAGCAGTTCTCTTCCTCTCAACAGTCACAACTCTTCCTAACTCCCCTGCCCCCACTTCCTCCCTGACACCTTCCCTGGCAGATGGCATACTGAGGTTGAGTCCTGAAGTGATTACTGAAGCTCTGTGAACATTGGGTAGCTTAAACAAAAAAGGCCTTTTACTGTGTCTTCACCCATGGCTGGTGCAGGGTCATGTTGTGGCTCCTAACAGGCTGCCAGGTCTGGAGAGCTATGAAGCTCTTGGTTGACTCTCGGTAGCTGGCTCAGAGCTCTGTCGCTCTGGACTCTGACAGGCTGGGACTGCCCGACCCATGCACTAGTTCCCACAGCAGTTCAAAAGACTCCCTTTGTGAGGTGGGAGAAGAGTTAATCAGAGATTCCCTGAGCTGGTGCTGCTCCTCTCCTAGCTCCCATGTTCAAAACTGAAACTAAATCTTCTTGGTCCCTGAGTCATGCTGTCCCTTGAGTGGCTGAGCAGCCCTGGCTCACCATTGGCCCAGCAAACTGCTTGTCCATATCACCTCACACAGAAGTCTCCCGACTGGCATCAGCAGGAGTTCCTAGTTCATGCTGGCCCACCACTGACTCAAGCTTGCTGGGCAATGGTGTGAGAGGGAGCTAGTAGCCATTACAGATGTAGTTGCCTTGTTAGGAACCCATAGAGATTCAATATGGTTCTCCAGGAGATGGCAATCTCCAAGTTTTTGGAGGTAACACCAGATCACATGACACTGTGGTGCCCATATTTTACTACACTCTTTTGGGATGACCAAATTACCAGTTCAGTTCTCTGGTGCTTATAAATAATGCGGCCACCACAAATGTGTGCAGATAAAACTACATGACCCCACCCCATCATGTCTCACCCTACTGCTATTATAATACAGGAGCTTGTGGTGAGAGAAGTGACTAAGCAAATTCATGTTCACGATTCTGTCGTGCTGAACGTTGGCACTATTACTCATTACAGGTCACTGAGCAAGGTCAACATATCCCAAATTTGAGCTCTGGCATTTCTGTCAGAGATCACAGAAAGCCGTCAGCCTGCTTTTAAAATCATATTTCAGCCATTACGTTTTCCTTTTCCAAATGGCAGAATAGCTGCTGTTTTCCACCCCTGGTGCACCTTGATATGTCAGCTCCCGTGCTTGATCCAGAACTGAATATTGATCATCCTGAGCCCCTGGTAGGGGTGACTCGTTAGGGACACTGCCCCACATGTGATTCTTCCTCATGCCACAGGGGGAGGGCAGGGATAACCCCCCTCTACAGCCCAAACCCTGCCTTTGCCCCACCTCTTTCCATCTTCTCCCTGGCACGATGTAGCGACCGGGACTAGAAAGGGGGCCTGGCACTGGCCCAGGCAGTGGGGGGGAGGGGCTGGTTTAAGGGAAGTATCCCCCTGCTGCTGTTGGCCACACCCACTCACCAGCTGTGTGTGTGTGTGTGTGGACGGGGAAGTGGAGCAACATGGCTCTGCACCCCCAGCTGCCACTCCACATCACTCCACTTCCACCAGTGAGTGCAGAGGTGGTTCTGTCCCTTTCCCAAGTGATGCAGCTGGCAGCTGGGGGCTAGGGGGTGGGTGGACCCAAGTTGCTCCACTTCCTCCCACTGCTGGTGAGTGTGAAGGGCCCAACCTCTGCTGCAGGCACCAGGCCCCCTCTAGTCCTCCGGACCATCCAGAGGTTCTGGCCTTTTGCACCTCCTGCCCGCAGCATTGGGGGGGGGGACACATAGCCCCTCAGATCCCCCCAAACATGTCACCAGGGGCCTCTGGTCACTGTACTCTTCTGCAGCGGTGAAAGTAAATGGGTGTGTCCTGGTGCACAGCTCCAGCAAGAGCTGGCTGAGCTGTGGCAAAAGCCAGCAGGCAGTTATTTAAAGAGCTGGTAGGGTTGCAATAGGACAGTGCCTGTAAGAAATTATAATTTACTTTCACCGCTGCTCTTCTGGGAAAAATTCTACATCCCAGGCATTTCACCACCTTTGCTAAAAATGTGATTGGATATTTAGCATGTTTACTATTAACATCTAGGGGGAAGAAACACAAGCCAGAATAGGGGAACGAGCAGGTTAAAGAATATTTAGATAAGTTAGATGTTTTCAAGTCAGCAGGACTTGGTGAAATTCATCCAAGGCTAACCCAACCTGATTTCCTTTTTTGACAAGAGTTACTGGCTTAGTGGATCAGGGGAAACTGTAGACATGATATTTTCGATTTTAGTAAGGCTTTTGACACTGTGACCAATGACATTTTCATAAGAGATGCAATCTTGAGGTGCATCTGGGGAGAAAAACAGGAGCTGTTACACCATTTGGAAAAGGTACTTTAAATTGGGTGCACAACTGTTTAAAAAATATACTTAGAGCAGTTCTCAGTGATTCACTGTCAAACTGGAGGATCGTAGATAGTGGACTTCCCCATAAGGATCAGTCCTGGGTTCAGTGCTATTTAATATTATCATTAATGACTTGGACAACAGAGTGGAGAATTTGCTTATAAAATTTGTGGCTGACACCATACTTGAAGGGATGGCAAGATTAGAATTCAAAATGACCTTGACAAATTTGAGCATGCATCTGAAACCAACAAGGTGAAATTCAAGACAAGTGCAAAGTATTACTCATAGGAAGGAAAAATCAAATGTACAAATACAAAGAATGAGGACTCACGGGCTAAGTTGCAGTACTGCTGAAAAAACTCTGGGAGTGATAGTGGATCACAAATTATGAGCCAACAACGTGACAGTGGCAGCAAAGGGTAATATTCTGGGATATTAACAGGAATAGCATATATAAGGCACAAGAGTTACTTGTCTCACTCTATTTGGCACTAGTGAGACCTTAGCTACAGTACTGCATCCCCCTGGGCACCCCACTTTAGGAAAGATATGGACAAATTAGAGAAAGTCCAGAGGAAAGCAACAAAAAGGACAAAAGGTGCAGAAAACTTGACCCAGGAGGAAAGGTTTAAAAAATTGGAGCATGTTTAGTTTTGAGAAGAGAAGACTGGGCGGAAAGGAACCTAATAACAGTTAAGGTTGTTGTAACAAGGGCTGTGCTCAATTGTTCTCTATATCCACTGAAGGTAGGAGAAGTAATTGGCTTAATCTGCAACAAGGGAGATATAAGTTAGATATGAAGAAAAACTTTTGTACTATAAGCATAGTTAAGTGCTGGAATAGACTTCCAAGGGAGATTTCCAAATCTCTGTCACTGAAAAGTCAGATAAACAGCTGTCATGGATGGTCTACTTGGTCCTGTCTCCGTGTAGGGGGATGGACTATATGACTTATCAAGCTCCCCTCTAGCTATGTATTTCTTGATTCTGTGAAGGTGGAAGAGAGTGAGAGGAGCGAAGGAAGGTTACTAGGGTGTATTAAATATGAATTAAAAGAAAAAAAATCACCAAGGAGTTTCTATGACTCAGTAAAATGATCACCACAGTGAATACCCTTGCTTCTTTCCCTTTTATTCTGCTGGTGTGCTTGTATTCTTTGGGAATCACTTGATAATTGTGTAACATTGTTTACACATACTATGTCCATCTGGA
Source organism: Pelodiscus sinensis (assembly GCF_052426305.1). Lineage (NCBI taxonomy): Eukaryota > Metazoa > Chordata > Testudines > Trionychidae > Pelodiscus > Pelodiscus sinensis. The sequence continues at coordinate 185,254,666 of NC_143054.1, read as the reverse complement.
ATGGGAATTAATGCCAAAGTGATCCCTCCGTAGGTTGATTCCCTCCATAGGTGCCTATGTCTGATTAAAATCCAATGGGAATTGAATGCCTAACTCTTAAGCTCCTTTGAAATTCCTAGCCCGAGCCTTAGTTTCCCTGAAGTGACTTAATGACAACTGCAAATGTAATCTTATACCAGCACTTTAATACATATGTTACAGAATGATCAACAATGTCAATTTTATGATTAAACTTTCCCAAGTACCTATAAATTTGGGTAACCTTCTTTCAATAGCCATCCTTTCAGATGACCTAGAAAAGCTGTTTTTTAATGCTGGGTAAGAGATTGGTTGTTCAATTTGATACATTTTCATTTGTTTCTGGCAAATAAGCTTTTAAGGTCACTTTATTTGCAATGCTGGAGCTGTAGAAATTGTCCTTAGGGGTTTGCTAAAGGGACAGATAATGATTCCCCTGGTGTGGAAGAATCCTTAGGTGATATAAAGTTAGTAACGTGTTCCCTTACTCAGTGCAGGGGTTGTGCTTGGGATTCCTTCAGGCAGGGAGGGGCTGTGATTGGACCAGAGGGGGGCAAATATGAAATGTGATGAATATTGTTGATTGGTGCTGGGAGGAGAGGACCCAAGAGGACTGTTCTGGCTAGTGTAAGTTAGAGCAGTGCTGTGGTCACTCTAACTTGCACAGGGTGATGGTTCAGCCTCTGGATGGCCTCTGACTGGAAAAGACTGAAAGAGGGCTTAGAATCTTTGACTCTCCCTATCACATGTGCTGAGCATGTGCTGGGGACTTAGGTATTTTATCTGTCCACATGAAAAGTGATTGTAGATTTCAAGCGGCTTTGTCTTCCTTTTCTAAAATGCATGATGAGTCTGTTGTGTCATGTTAGTTCTGTTTGATGACACACATACAGTGCTTGATTCTGGTTGTTTCTATTAGCCAGTTTGTTTTTATTTAAATATGTGGCTATATGTAATCCTGTATTGCCACTGTTCAACTGATCAGGTATATTTCCTAGGTGCCATTCATTTATTTTTTTTAAAATGAAGACTTCATTAAAGCAATTTTTTATGTTAAAATATATTTTTAAAATCAAATTAATTTCCTTCCCTATGTTCCAGATAACATACTATACTTTCTGCATTCACCTGTTGCATTGGATTCGGTGTGGATTTTAATTGCTCGTTAGCTCATTTGATGGAGAACATTATTATGATAAAACCTGTCTATATGTGATGCTTGGTCTCATGTGTGGTCTTTGAAGCCTTCCCCTCATTCATTGGCTGGCCTGTCATTAGGGAGATGGGTGTGTTCTACACTGCTCACTACCTGGATAACTTCCAAAGAATTCCAAGAGTGTCTATAATTAGCCATGGGTTCATTGAATCATAGAATCATAGAACTAGAAGAGACCTCAGAAGGTCATCAAGTCCAGCCCTCTGCTCTAGGCAGGACCAATTCCAACTAAATCAACCCGGCCAGAGCTTTGTTAGGGGGACCCAAGGTAGAGAAGATCTTTTGGCCTTTTAATAGCTGCCATATTTGCCCACATCCAGGTATTGAACTGGGGAAACTTTCAGAGCAAAAACCATGAGTTGCTACAGTTTGAGTTGAAAAGTCAGGCTCTGTAGCCAGGGCAGATAACAGATTCATGTGGTCTGTGGAGTTGTTACAGAGAGGAATACTTTGACCAGGGATTTACACTGGGAGTTGCAAATGGGAGTGAATGCTGAATTAGTCCTGCCAAATATAGGCTGGCATTTCCTGTGGATCTCATGAGTTTATGTTGTCCCTGGTCTGTACTACTTCCAATGGAAAAAAGTGATCTGTTTGATCACGCCTTTCCCACTCACTGGCTGTGTCTAGACTGGCCAGTCTTTCTGGAAAATCAGCCGCTTTTCTGGAAAAACTTGCCAGCTGTCTACACTGGCCGCTTGAATTTCCGCAAAAGCACTGACTTCCTACTGTAAGAAATCAGTGCTTCTTGTGGAAATACTATTCTGCTCCTTTTCAGGCAAAAGTCCCTTTTGTGCAAAGCTTTTGCGCAAAAGGGCCAGTGTAGACAGCTCAGATTTGTTTTCCGCAAAAAAGCCCCGATCGCGAAAATGGCGCTCTGTTCCGAAAATGCTTTTAACGGAAAACTTTTCCATTAAAAGCATTTCCGGAAAATCATGCCAATCTAGACGCAGCCACTATGTATATTGGATTCTACATTCAAGTTTTTAAATGTCACACGCACATCTGAGTTAAAGCTATTGTTAGCCCCTTACTTCCAAACACAGCTAAAAGCAGCATCAATGTGTTCTGAATGTTGCTGACTTGGGAGAAAAGAGTATATGGCTCTATTCTACTATTTTGTACTGACCTGCTCTTTTCGGACAGTATTTCTTCTCCTTCTTACCCTTGGAGCTAGGAACCTTTCCTTATGCAATAGCTAACTACAATGTATCTCCAGGTATATACAATATACTTTATCTTTAACTTTAAAGCATGTTGATATTATCTAAAGGATAAATATCTAATAGCTTTATAGCTATTTGCTTGTTTAAATATATGCCAATTGAAACTTGATATTATCTCATAATTCCCTCATGAAAATGTTACTCTATAACCCTATTGAACAAAGTAGGGATAGTTTTCGAATTTCTATAGGATAATTTAAACATGCTGTTGGAAGAAGTTCTTTCTGTATTAAATTCTATAAGTTTTTGGAATCATTTCCACTGAACCTTTTATTTCTGCAGAACTTTTTCAGTTGAATCCCTATTATATTTGAAAGCTCTTTCCCAAATGTAATTGGGAGTGTAAAATAAAAGTAATCTTTTTAGGCATGATCCCAAGAACAAAACAAAGCAAGCAGGGATAGTGAGCTTCCCTGGAGATGTTTCAGCAGAAGCAAACTAACGTGTTTCATGTGAAGAGACCTTTACATTGCTGTTGACATTAAGGATGAGGTGGTTGCCCAAAGAACTAACCAAATGCATATATGATCAGTTTCTTCTGTACTCGGAACACCTGACAAATACAGTGTGATAGAGTTTTTTTAAATCAGGGAGAAAGCAATTTGCAAATATTCCATTAGCACGTTTCCGCCTCTCTTTCGTGGAATTTTTTTTTTAAATTTGAAAACTTTCAACCAGTCCTAATAATCAGTACTTGGGTAAAATATATGTTGGTGTTTCTGGGGTTCTCGGGCCTACTAGAATAGAAATAAGGAAAACAAGGAATAGGACATTGTTAAACCAGTCTGAAAAAAAAATACTTGACGTCTGTGCGGTTTCTGGTAAACCTTCCTGGTCCCCACAGCTTTGAAAATGGCAGTCTTCAGAAAGACTTACGAAGCTTTGCCCCTCTGCCAGGAGAGCTTGTGAACAGCAGAGCAGGAGCATGCTCAGTGGACCTTTTGCAAGTTGAGGGGAATCAAAGTTCTGTGGGCCTGGCGTGGCTTTAACATAGTGTTGCAATGTGAAAAGAAAAAGCAACTTGTTATAGGGCTTCTAATTGCCCTGGCTAGTGGGGGGAGAAAGCCTACAATATAGTTCACGGAAGTTTACATAGTTCTGGGTCCTGAGCCACTTAGAATGGAAGGAAGAAAAGCAAATCTGTTTGATCAGGCCTCTTGCACTCAATATGTATATTGGATTCTACATTAAAGCTTTTAACAGTTACATGCACATCTGAGCTGAAGCTATTGTTAGTCCAAGTGATGGATTAAGATCAAGAATGTTAATGTTATCTAAAGGAACACTTTTTAATGTATATTGCAATTGTATAAACAAGGTCACCAGAGCTAAATGAGATGTCATTGACCCATGAAGATCATAAAGTAAACAAAAGATCTTAAAATAAGCATGTAACCTGAACACCTCTGGGATTGCTGTATATCAAAGGAATTTGCTTATATAAAGTAAGAAAAAATTACTGACTGGTAATGCTGTTTTCTGTACATCTACCTCTTCCCTATTCTGCAAAGAAAGTCCACCCTGATGGGCAGTGGCAGTGGTAGTTTCCACCTACTAGGATGTAAGGGAATTAAGGCCCTGATTCACCAAAGAATGTGCCAGTTCTTTTGGTGAGAAATCAGAACTCTTGTCGTTTATTGACAGTATAAAGGCATCAACATACCAACTTCCTCCTTGGTCAGGAAGTTCCAGATCCATTTAAAAATTATCCTAAAATAGGTCCCTATGTAGGAAAGAGACGGAGAAGGAAGCTGGGGGTAGGGAGAGAGAGCAAAAGAGAGAATGCTAATGGTAGATAATTTCTCTTTGTCATACATGACTTCTTTGGTCATGCTTCAAAGGAAATCTACCCAGAAGGATAGCAGATGTGGTCATTAAATGAGGAGGTGGGTTTACTCTATGTCCCATCTTCTACCACTCTTTGGGTATGTCTAAACTACATTCCTCTTTTGAAAGAGGGATGTAAATTAGACATATCGAAATTGCAAATGAAGCCGGGATTTGAATTTCCCATGCTTCATTTGCATAATTGCGATACGGCGTTTTTTTGAAAAATGCTATTTCAAAAATGAAACCGCGATCTAGATATGGTTCTTTCGAAAAGAAAAGCCTTTTTCAAAAGCTCCTGTACTCCTCAAAAAATGAGGATTACAGGATCTTTCGAAAAAGGCTTTTCTTTTCAAAAGAACCACGTCTAGACTGCGGCTTTACTTTCAAAATAGCGTTTTTCGAAAAAAATGCCATGATGCGATTATGCAAATGAAATTCAAATCCTGGCTTCATTTGCAATTCCGATATGTCTAGTTTACACCCATCTTTCAAAAGAGGGATGTAGTCTAGACATAGCCTTTGTCTTAGACTATGTCCTTTCATGCTGATATTGCTGGATGAAAGAGTGCGAGTAGGAGTTTTTCCTATTTTATCTGATGATCATTCAGCTCTCTTTGCCTTCATGATGTGATGGATACACCATTCTCTTATCCTGGGAGGACATATGAGGTGCCAGTTGCTGCTTTATTTGGCTCTGATGGTTTCTGAAGGTTCAAAAACAGATGAATAGTTTTATTTCCCAAACTCCTTGATACAATGCAACTACAACTCAAATACAGGCCTAAGGCACTGCCCTTAGCCTTGTTTAATCATATCCATTCATGCAAAGTGTACACAAAATGTTACTAGTCTATGTTTGAAGTGGCAGAAAGGACTATGCTAGGTGTAAGATACTCGAGATTGTAAACCTCCATCAGACTCTTGGAAGATAAAACTATGAGGCTACTGGTATTCAAAGTGGCCATTTGATGTGCCAGATTGTCATTATTTCTGCCAATATGATGGGGGAATTAGTCACCCCGATTGTGCCTATATTACCTTCAGATTTTTTTTATGAGAAAGTTGGTTTTCATTTACCCCTGGGATTTATCATGAAATTAATGCAAATAACAATATCAGTAAATTCAGAAAGGTCTCTTGGTGAGAACTAGACTAGCAACATGAACAAAGAAAGGATCTAAATTGTTACATTGATAGGTCTTTGGCTTCTACATTTTCTATCAGGTGCAAAAAATGTAGTTATCTAACAGCTTGGATTTCTTTGTAGGATGTGGTAAGAAGTGAATAAAATTTAAATCACCAAGTATGCAAAATTATCACTGCTACTTCCTCAAGCTCTTTATAACATGCAAAAAATGCAGCTGTTCTCAGTTACAAATATTATGATGGTAATCAGCAATTTCAAGTTCTTTCAATAACTGTTAGGAAAATACTTGCCTAAAAGATTCTTTTTGTTTTTGCTGGCACTGGATTATGGTCATTATTGGCTTTGAATTATATTCAATATTCATTTTACATTGATGTTTTCAAATATTTTGGGATGTTTTTACTGTGATGTTTTCATTGCTAAGCATCACAGTAATTCTCAGGTGGCTGTACAATATGTGACAACTATAATCAAAATGTCTTTAGCTTTTCTGGGAAACAAACAAAAAATATGCATTGAGACATACTTTCAGTTTACAAAGTAGTGACTCCAATGTATTTTAAATATGAACCCTAAGGCTGTGTCTACATCGGCAAGATTTAGCGCAAAAGCGACTGCTTTTTCGCTAAATCTTGCCGCCTGTCTACACTGGCTGCGAGTATTTGCGCAAGAACACTGACGTTCTACTGTACGAAATCAGTGCTTCTTGCGCAAATACTCTGACGCTCCTGCTCAAGGATAAGTCCTCTTGCACAAGTGTTCTTGCACAAGAGGCCAGTGTAGACAGGTAACATCAATTTCTTGCGCAAGAAAGCCCGATGGCTAAAATGGCCATCGGCGCTTTCTTGCTCAAGAGAGTGTCTACTCTGGCATGGATGCTTTTGCGCAAAAGCAAATCTTTTGTGCAAAGGTACATGCCAGTATAGACGCTCTCTTACTCAAATACTCTAAACGCAAAAACTCTTGAGTTTAGAGTATGTGCGCTAAATCTTGCCATTCTAGACGTAGCCTAAGAGAGAAACATTTAAGGCCATGGTTTACCCTGAAGTTCTATGCAGTGACCCCACTGGTATAACTGGTCTCACCAGAAACTGATGTTAGATTGAATAGAACCCTTTGCATGGTATTTACAATAAAAGGACCAGATCCCAAAGCTCAAATGAGAAGTCCCATTAACATCAGTGGCACTACCAATGGGAGCAAGGGCTGCAGGTTTGGTCCTTTAGGTGCCTAAAATCATAAATTCCACTAGGAACCTAAGTGAGTTAGGCACCTAACTCCTAGAATCTTAGGGTATGTCTACACTACCCTCCTAATTCGAAATAGGAGGGTAATGTAGGCATACCACAATTGCAAATGAAGCTCGGGATTTGAATTTCCCGGGCTTCATTTGCATAAGCGGGGCTCCGCCATTTTTAAATCCCCGCTCGTTCGAACCCCGTGCCGCGCGGCTACACGGGGCACGAACTAGGTAGTTCGAACTAGCGGGGATTTAAAAATGGCGGAGCTCCGCTTATGCAAATGAAGCCCGGGAAATTCAAATCCTGGGCTTCATTTGCAATTGCGGTATGCCTACATTACCCTCCTATTTCGAATTAGGAGGGTAGTGTAGACATACCCATAGACTAGTAACACTGGAAGGGACCTCAAAAGGTCATCAAGTCCAGTCTCCTGCCCTCACAGCAGGGCCAACTACCATCTAGATAGATGCCTATCTAACCTGCTCTTAAATATCTCCAGTGATGGAGATTCCACAGTCTCCCAAGGCAATTTAGTTTAGTGTTTAACCACCCTGACAGTTAGGAAGTTTTTCCTAATGTCCAACCTAAACCTCCCTTGCTGCAATTTCAGCCCATTGCTTCTTGTCCTATCCTCAGAGGCCAAGGAGAACAATTTTTCTCCTTCCTTGTAACATCCTTTTAGATACTTGAAAACTGCTACCATGTCCCCTCTCAGTCTTCTCTTTTGTAAACTAAACAAGCCTTATTTCAATCTTCCCTCCTAGGTCATGTTTCCTAGACCTTTAATCATTTTTGTTGCTCTTCTCAGGACCTATTGACTTTTAATGGGAGTTAAGGCCTAGATCTTCAAAAGTACTCAGGCATTACTCCCATTAGGAGTTAAGCACCTAAACACTTTTGAGTATATAGGTTGCAGCTCCTAGCTGCCTTAGACACTTCTGTAGACCCACCACACAGCTATTTGCACTGTTAGATGCCTAAATATGCCTGTGAATTTGGCAAAAGTGTATTGACCTTTCATAATAGAACTATCATGTAGTAGGGATAGATCAGCTTACACATGGGGGTGCTTCTATGCAGGTGTTTTAGGATTTAGGTCTGCGGTCCCCAAACTGTTGGATGTCTCCCCTCTTACAGGGAGGAACCTTTAGGGGGGTCCAACAGGGCCCAGGCAAGCACTCATTTAGGGGTGGGGAGGAAATGCTACCAAGCCCCACCATGTCCTAGTCTGGAGGTGGGACTGGTACCTGACCTGGCCCCATGCCAGGCTGACAGCCCCCATGATAGCCCAGCTGTGGCTCTGTCCTTGCCCACATCCCACTCAACCTGGTCCTGCTCCTGGCCCTGGCTCCAGGGTAGTAGGGTGGCATGGAGGAGTAAGGGTGGGGGCATGGCCCTCAAAAGTTTCGAGACCACTTGAAAATTATTCTGCATCTTCTTAGGCTTTCTTTCCCTATCCTCTAAAACATCTGGCAACTGGCCTCTTTCAGAAGCAGGCTGTTAGCTGGATTTGAGCATCTGTTCCTATATATTTAAATATGCCCCTGGGAAAAGTGGGCATTTCATCTCCCATTGCTGATAGGTTAAGTAGTTGGGAGTTGTAGAAAGAGCCAGCCATGAAGGGAGCTTTTCTGCGGAAGATAAATGAGTTCCCTTGCTTCAACTACCTGACTTCTTTATGACATCTTGGCAGCCACGTTCGTTTGTCTCTCACTGTGAGACAGTCAGCACCACACTCTCAGCACGGCAGGCAAAATAAACCTGTCCAAACCAAGTAAAACACTTGAAAAAACATGGCGAGATTTTTGTTCATGAATTGTGGTTCATTTTAAAGTTTATATATAAAGACCCTTTATATGGCCAGGGAGGTGAGCTCTGTGGAGACAGTCTCTCTTTATATTAGCCCCAGTGAGCTTCTTCAGGGATACCACCTTGGAAAGGGAGCAAGGCCAGGAAGGGGGACCGAACTCATTAGAAATATGTTCTGATCCCATGTATGTTGTTCTTGTCATGAGCCTTTTGAGGATACTGGAACTTACTAAGTTTTTCTGATCCATCTTATAGATTCAATAATAGGACTGGACTTTGAGCTTTCCACTCAGTGCATTAGAATAGGGGGCCTTCAGGAAACTAGTTAAAGTTTCTTCATTTTCAGCCCTGGTTACAGTAACCAAGGGGCTGCTCTAACGTACACCAGGTGGCTGTGATCACTGCGTCACTTGAGCAAAGTGTAGTGTGCCCCTCACAGAGACTCACCTATGCCCTTCTTCCAAAGCTAAGTGTGGGGGAGAAGTGTAGTAACCAGGTAAATTGGATCCCCCCCCCAACATAGCGGGAATTCTCAGCTGGTCAAAACCAGTTGATTGCTGGCCCTGAGGCCCTCATCCTGCAAGCAGATCTATCAGTGCAGTTGCACACATCTTGCACAGGGCTCTAGGTTGTCAAAACACTGCAAAGGTGGAAGGATCTGCAGGATTTGATTGTAGGGTCACTTCTTATGTCAACACATGTAACAAAGCAATGTTTTTATTCCTATTCTCCTTTCGGGCTCTTTTGGTTCAGGGTGGGTATTGAAATGGGGATTGTCATTTTTATATTCTGGTTCACATGCATGAGTGTTTCAGCTTTCCTCCTGAGCAGGGGGTCATTGAAAGAGTATTTTTCACTGAATTTAAAAAATGCTTACCATATTTCTTGTCACAGAATAGGTTGTAAACCTCTTGTAGTAGAAAAGAGTAGAAAATTAGAAAAAGTCATCCTTTCAATTACTCAGCAATATCCTTTTCATTAAATTATTGAAAAAAAGAGATTTTTAAAAAATCTGGGTTTTTTATTTTTACTTTTGAGGTTTTAACCTCCCCCCAAAATCCTTATAATCATACAAAAATACATTCACAACAGCAAAACTGTCCATATAAAGGATCACAGACAATTTTGAAAAAAAATTGTCCTGAAATATAACACCCCCCACCACACACAAATGCTTGAGTAGGTATCAGTCTCTAAGTAAACTCAGACCCATGCACAACAAGATACTGAGACACTAAAGGCCCAGTCTTTGTTCAGTGTTTGTATCAGTTTAACTATATAAGTTTTTGATGTGTCTTCTTCCTACCTCTGAAACTGAACATTTCTGGGGTTATACATTTTCTCATGCAATGTAAAGAGCCAGAGCTTTTGGGGCTGAGACAGAGAAAGTGTGTAGATGGATGTGAGTGTGTTGGACCTGACTGACTTAAGCAGTAAGGCCTGATTTACACTACAGAGAAGGTTGAATTAAGATACACAACTCCAGCTTTGTTAATTATGTAGCTGGAGTTGATGTATCTTAAATTGTATTTCTGTGCTGTCCCCACAGAGGGAGGGCAAGGGAAGAAAATGCTCCAGTTGGCTTTCCTTACTCCTTATGAAGAGCAGGAGTATTGGTGCTGACAGCACCACACTCTGAGTTTGATTTAGTGGGTCTTTACTAGACCCACTAAATCGAACCCTGGAAGATTGACCGTGACAGCAAAGATGTGGCCTTAGAGCCTGATCTTACACCACCAAAGTCAATGATCACTTTACTACTTACTTCAATGAGTGTGAGATCAAAACAGACTCTGGAACCAGAATCTTGAATTCTGGGGTCATCTCCTTAGTCCTTCAGAAGATGTGAATCAATACAGCTGCACTGGAGTTCAAAGAGCTGTGCTTATTCACACCAGTTGAAGGTCTGGCCTTGAAGTTCTGGTCAGTTTATTATTCAGCCTTTGGGGTCTGTGTAAATATTAAAAATACCACTGACTTTTTGGAAGAATGGGAAATTTGCCAAAAAAATTCCCTTCCTCAATCTTATGCAGAGTGTGGTGTATGCCAGTTGGCCGCCTCTCTCTACCTCAGTGTTGGCTGCAGCTCAGTGGCAGGGAAGTGGCATGTTAATTAATACCGGTCTCAAAGATGCTAAGAGGTATTAGTATCTTTGCTTCCCCCATCAGTATCAACTGGTTAATTGTGACTCAAAGTCAGTATAGAGTAACTTTAGCTTAGTATTATTAGCAGCAGCACACCACAAACAATTCTTTTAAATATAATGGCTGCGATTTTTTAAATAAAAACTTTAAGTAAACTTTCATTTGTAACCATTTTCCTCATGCTCCTTTCCGTTTAGCTGTACAGAGTCTTTTAAAAGGAATTCCTTTGCTTGTCAGTCCATCAGATGGTATTAAACGTTCTTGCTGGGGAAAAGAGAGGTAGTTTTAAGTGACAGCTCTTGGGTCTTTGTTGTTAAGGTTTGATCCTTTTTCTTCTTAAGGCAGCAAACAAACCAAAACCAAATAAATGCATACAAAGGGGGAGAGAGCAAATAGGAAAAAAACTGGATGAAAATACAGGTTTTCTCTCTCATGGCTTATTGTTTGGTTTCTGGAAAAATCATAGTATGCAACTTCATTAGTCTCTGCAGAACCTGGCAAACTGTGTTGGACTGGATGTTCAGTGTGCGTAAATCAGCCTTGCTGTATTATACGAATGTATATACCCAGCCCATTGGTTTGTAGCTTGACTCTTTGGTCAAAGCAAAATCTTGAAAGAGTAAATTTTCCTTAGCTAGGCAAGCTGGCTTCTCCTTAGACAGGTGGTAAAAAGAGAATGAAAGGAAAGAGGTAGGAGGTAGAAGATCTGGGGGATGCTGACATACTGAGGTGGAATATTAGATTTACAACTCAGGTGTTGCTCAGTATTCACCCAACCCATTGGAGATAATGAGCAAACTGACATAGCTCCATTGGCAGCGATGTGATCTGTGATCTGTTTTCCTCTCCTCACATGATCTGGGCGGAGCATCTTTCAGGATTCGGATGACATTGTGATGGTAAATCCCTGGGTGCCAGCCAGGGATGGCAGTGAGACAGCATAGTCGCAATTCAGTGCTTCTTTGCACCCAGATATTTCTTGCTGCCAAGCTTGTGACATGCTCCCTGAAGGGCAACATGCAAAAAGAGGCAGGCAACCTTGGCCTATTGGAACTAACTGATTAAAGCAAATATCCAGTGGTGTCATGTATGGGCACCTCTTATGACACCAGCTCTATGGCTAGACCAGGACCCCTCCAGGTCCTCACTGTCTCTCAGGGTTGGTGTGATTATTTGCAGGGCCTCGTTCGAATGGAGTGTTGCAGCCTGGGCCACTAGTGGCCACATCCCACGCTCAGAACTCTGGCTCTGCCTGTGCAGGGCTGCAGCAGCTGCTTCCCCAGCAGTGCCAAGAGCTCCCAGTTTGGAAGAGCAGGAGTGGGGGAGGGGGAGTTGGGCTACCCGAGTGCCCTCACCACATGCACCTGTGGCAGCTTTCTCCTCTCCTCCTATGGCTTGGGGGTCCCACTGGACTGGGGGAGGGGATGCTGCTGCCATGTGCCACTCGTGCTTATTTTTACCGACTATTTTTACATAAGGTTCTGTTTTCACCAACTTAAGACAATTAAAAATACTGACTCACAGTACAGTTCAGCACAACAGTGTTTGCTCACCATAGACAGTGTGTAATGCTCGCGAGAGACCCTTGGGTTAGGAGGTGATACATTCAGCAGATGTGAGATATTAATTATCAATCAATAAGACATGATATGAATAAAGAGCTTGCATCTGGCATCGCGCACCACGGCACTAAGTATCCATTTGGAACCACCTATGCAAGTCTAATCCCAGCCAAAATAATCTCCTAATCAGTTATGAAAATTGTAGAGACTGTCAAGGGCTCAGTGTGGGGCGATGGAGTTGAGAGTTGTGGTTTCTGGCTGAAACTTTAAATCTGTTATACATGGAAGTGGGCCAGAACCACAAGGTTCATATCTGGATCCAACCTCCCTCTAAGCATGCAGGGATGCAGACTTAGGGTACCACTTCAGGTTTATTGCTAGTTATAAAGCTGGGCTACTGTTTGTTTTGGGCAACAGCTGCAAGTCCTAGCTCTCCTGTGTGCCAGGCAATATTTATCCTCTCTGGGGTACTGGTGTGAGACAGCTGCATTTGTGCCATTTCTAACTTATCTTTTAGTACTCACCACCTATAGGGTTGTAACAAAGGCACTTCACTCAGGCTCATTGTTCTGTGGAAGCCTTCTTCAATAAATGTCTTTTCTTTTTAGTGTGGGCGAGGAAGAAAACTTCAAGAAAAACTTTTTTTAAAATAAAAAAAGGCTTTTTATTGGAGGTTTCTTTTCTTGCTAGCAGCCAATAACTTTAAAGAGAAGATCTGCAAAGTGGGTAGCAAAGAGGCACTTTATCCAGGAATCCTTCCCCTGCCCACACTCTGACATAACCCCACTCCTGGGTGCTACAAGCAGGGATGGCAGAGAGCCAGCATTGTTGGCTCATTGCCGACAGGAGATTCTTCCTTTGGGGATGGGGAGGGATGCTCAGCTAGCCAGTTAAGCCAGGTTTACGGCCCTTTTACATTGCTGCTGTATTGTTGAGGGCCCATAGAGAGGCCAGGATCAGCCCCCTCAACCCTCTTGCTAATCCTACCTGTGTAAAATTAGATTAAAGCTTTCTTACTTGAGCTATGCCATGATTTTGATCCTGTAAAGAATCCTTTTGCCTATTATCTTTCATTGCTAATTATTTTATTTTTAATGCACTTATATGGAACCTCCCCCACCACGGTGTCTCTTCCAAGCATTATGGATATATTTTTTGAAACAGCTGGAAGCTTTAAAAGGTGATTTTATTTTTGCTTTCACTAGAACTCAAATAACTGGCATTTCAGAAAGCATTGGCATACACTTCTTGGAGTGCATTATGTATCCAAAGGAGACATTTTTGCAAAACATCCATTTACTTAGCTTGGAAGGCCGTGTAGTTAATTGAGATGGTTCTCTCTTTAGATTGATACCATCTTAGAATGATGGAGAGTACTGTGGGGGGTATGTGGCTTTACAGGTCTCAAGTGATAGATGTTTCAGAGCCCAGCACATATTAGTCCATTTTATCCTGGTACCCTTCCTGTAGCAGTGCCCAGAACCTGATGCTTCAGAACAATGTGAACCCCTTTACCGCTACTGTATATATATTACTTAGTCTCTAAGGCAGTGTTTCTCAAAGTGATCCAGGAAATCACTTTGAGAAACCAGCTAACTGGCTGCTCCTGTGTGTTTGCACTGGCTCCACAGCCATGGAGCCTTGTGGCTCCCATTGGATCCAGTTCGTTGTTCGCAGCCAAGAGGAGCTGCAGGAAGCAGCAGCCTGGTCCACACTGCTTCCCGCAGGTCCCCTTGGCTGCAAACGGCAAATCTAAGGGCATGTCTACATTATGGGGAAGATCAACGCTGCTGCAGTTGATCTTTCGGGGTTTGATTGAGCAGATCTAGTGAAGACCTGCTAAATCAAACTCAGAGGATACCCGCATTGGTACTGGTACTCCTGCTCCTCATGAAAGGTAAGAGAAGCCAATGGAAGCATTTGCTCTCATCACCCTCCCACTGTTTGGACGGCAATTTAAGATACATTGACTTCAGCTATGCAGTTAATGTAGCTGAAGTTGTATATCTTAGTTCGACCTTCTGCTCCAGTGTAAACCAGGCCTAAGGTGCCACAGGACTACTTGTTTTTAAAGTTACAGATGAACACAACTACACCTCTGAGACTCTTCTACCTTAATTGGTTTAATCTACCTACCTATCTTCTGGCTCTGGCACTGCCATGGAAGCCATAGGAGCTTGAACCCCCAACTCAAGCAATGGGTCCTGAATCAAAGAATTTGCCTACTAGGTAATACTAGCTTTTTGAAGAAGTGTTTTCCTCCCATCCTCCCCCACAATGCACACACAGCCTGTGCTGGCTAACCCTTAGGACAGAATCAGCCTCAGCTTTGCTCTTCTGGAATTTTGGTGCATTTTGCTTTGAGAGCAGTGGCCAGAAAGCTTGGAAAAAGACTAAAAATGATCATCATAAGGAGGCGAGCAGAGTGTCCATGGTATAAAGTCCTCCATAAACTAGGAAAGGGAAGGCAAAGTTCATTGAAGCCCAGATTTATAAGTTCTGGACTGAATGAGGTGTGTTTCCAGATGATGTCCGGATCAGAGGTGTTTGCCTACATCAGCAGCACCAAAATTCTAGCTCATGTACATAGCATTATCTCTGAGTGAGTAACAGTATGTTTTTAATGCTGAGGTGTGTGGCACTGGCAAAATAAGCACAATCAAGCATGCAAATGGTGCTTAAGAACGGTGGGATCCTATAACCCCTTGTGTTTTGATTTTACTTTTCTAGCGCTGGGCTGAGTTTTCACAGGAAAAGAGTGGGAGAGTTGTAGACAAGCCACCTTTGTCAAATGATTTATGAGTAAGAAGACTCTTAGTCCTGTCTCTGCTATGGGATGCCCTACTGTAAATTGGCTTACTTCCACTCAAGTCAAATATTAAAAAGCTAATGCTCTCAATGCCATTGACATCTGTAGAGTTGGACACGTTTCTCGCAGCCATAGAGTTATCTACTACAGGGCATTGGGCAAGTCACTTATCAGTCTTGAACGTTAATTAGGTAATATCTGCAAGTTGTTATCTATACATTTTTATAGCTTATTATATCAACAGATGGCACAGGAATGCTAAGAACCATCAGGCATGTAAAATTAAGGCATGAAACCAAGGTTTATAGATTTTTCAATCTCTACACTTACTATGAGGAATGTGGCCCAGTAGGAAAGCCAAGTCTATATTTTCCTCCTGCTTAGCACAGTGAGTTACCATTACAGTGGCAGAATGATGTCCATTGCCTCAAATACTGGGTATTTCCAAATTTTTAGGCCCTGATGCTGCAATTGACAGTGGGTGGATGGACTGCTGTTGTGCAATCCACCTGTCCCCTATGAAGTCCTTAATTTGAATCCATTTTAAAGCTTCCAGCTCTAACCAGGTAATTTAGTGCCAAAGGAATAAAGTAACTTTGTTTTAAGATTTTTACATTTTATTGCAATTGCCTCAAAAGAGATTTTTAGCCTCCAAAATGAATACATTCAATTACAGGAACACAATCTGTAATACAGAACACACGATTTTAACAAGCTGATCTGGGAAATGTTTTCACACTCACACAAACAGAAGAAATGCATGTCAGTTTCCAGAGGTGATGCAAGAGACCAAGTGTAATAGGAGTCTCTTGTTTAATGCTGACATGAGCTGCTGGTGGGTGGAGAATGAACATCAAACCGCAAAGGCAAGGAAGAAAGAGCAAATGATGAGAACCATAGCCAAGAAAAATAGGTATCACTGGGTATGTCTACACTACAGGATAAGGTCAAATTAAGATACACAACTTGAGCTATGTTAATTGGTAACTGAAGTCAAAGTACCTTAACTGTATTTTTGACTGTCCACACTGCAGGAAGTCAAAGGGAGAACACTCTCCCTTCGACTTTCCTTACTCCTCGTGGAAGCAGGATTCCTGGCATTGACAGGAGTGACCCTTTTAGTTTGAATTAGCGTGTTTTCACTAGACCCACTAATTCGAACCCTGGAAGATTGACAGCAGCAGCTTTTATCTTCTCTGTAGTGTAGACATAGCCCCAGAAAATAATGAGCTATGCTAAAAAGAATCTGCATTAGGAGGACAAATAAGTGATCTTTAAATCTTCTTCTCATCTCTTTAGTTTCAGGTTTTTTTCTCTCTTTTGTTTAGCAGGTAGAGATCTGCTCTTCCCTCCTGGAATATCTTGCTTTTCCTTTTCTGTCATGATGATGTTCTCCAGAGCGGAGACAGACCTCCCAATGACAGATAGCAGAGGAAAAACCTTCTCCATCGTTTCACTTCATGCCCACATCTAAAAGGAAACACATGAAGGATCCAGTTAAAAACAGACAATTCTGATTTACTTTCTTATTCCAAAGAATGATAGTAATCCAACATGCAAGCAGATGGAATAGATATGGGGAAGGAATGTAGAGACCAATTCTTCATTAGCTTAAGTCAGTTTTACATGCATGATACTCTTTCGATTGCAGTATAGCTCTACCAGATTTACAACTGTGAAGAATCAGGCCTATATTCATTGCTTAAAACTACACTATCTTATTGAACTTTTGTGGATATAAATAAATATTTTGACCAGACATCAGTCTTCGTTAAGATTTCAAAATGGACTTAGATGGCCCAATTCTGCTTTCGTACTAGAATGTATTAGCAAAGCTCCTGATACGGTCTTGCCACAATATTCTTGCCAGCAAGTTAAGGAAATATGGATTGGATAAATGGACTGTAAGGTGGATAGAAAGCTGGCTAGATTTTCAGGCCCAATGGGTAGTGACTAGCTTGATGTCTGGTTGGTTTCAAGTGGAATGCCCCAAGGATTGGTTCTAAAGTCGGTTTTATTCAACATCTTCATAAATGACCTGGATGAGGGGATGGATTGCACCCTCAGCAAGTTTGCAGATGACTCTAAGCTAGGGGGGAAGGTAGATATGTTGGAGGGCAGGGATAGGGTCCCGAGTGACCTAGACAGATTAGAGGATTGAGCCAAAAGAAATATGATGAGGTTCAACAAGGACAAGTGCCGAGTCCTGCACTTGGGACGGAAGAATCCCAAGCATTGTTACAGGCTGGGGACTGAATGGCTAAGTAGCAGTTCGGGGGATTACAGTGAATGAGAAGCTGGATATGAGTCAACAGTGTGCCCTTGTAGTTAAGTAGGCTAATGACATATCAAGGTACATCAGGAGGAGCATTGCCAGCAGATCTAGAAAAGTGACTATTCCCCTTTATTTGGCACTAATGAGGCCACATCTGGAGTATTGCGTCCAGTTCTGGGCCCCATACTACAAAAAGGATGTGGACGCATTGAAGATGGTCCAGCGGAGGAAAACCAAAATGATTAGGGGGATGGAGCACATGACCTCTGAGAAGAGGCTGAGGGATTTGGGCTTATTTAGTCTGCAGAAGAGAAGAGTGAGGGGGGATTTGATAGCAGCCTTCAACTTCCTCAAAGGAGGTTCCAAAGAGGATGGAGAGAGGCTGTTCTCAGTAGTGACGGATGGCAGAATAAAGAGCAATGGTCTCAAGTTACAGTGGGGGAGGTCTAGGTTGGATATTAGGAAAAACTATTTCACTAGGAGGGTGGTGAAGCACTGGAATGGGTTACCTAGGGAGGTGGTGGAATCTCCATCCCTAGAGGTTTTTAAGTCTAGGCTTGACAAAGTCCTGGCTGAGATGAGTAATTTGGGGCTGGTCCTGCTTTGGTCTCTTCCAGCGCTATGATTCTATGATTCTATATTGGAAGTAATGACCCTGGGATAAAGCTGCTGAGAGAGGGAGAACTGTGCCTTGAATTTCTTGGAGCGGATGCACCAATGAGTATTTTCTTATCAACTGTTTCCTTTTCCTGTAGCTATTGCCCTCTCTCTACACTTGTTACGAGGAATGCTTCCCAGCAGGAAAGCCAGTTGCTCAAATTCTGTCCTGACTGAACCCTATGATACCCCATTGACTTGAATCAAGTTGTGTGACATATGTAAGAAAAGAATTTGGCCCAGTGACTTCAAATAAAATGTTCCTTAGACTTTCCTTACCCTCTCCTCTCTTAGGCTACATACAGCAGAAAGTTGACTTAAGCTATGCAACTTCAGCTATATGAATAAAATAGCTGGAGTAGATGTACCTTAGGTCGAGTCACTGTGGGGTCTGCACCAGAGAAACTCTCCCGTCAACTTATCGTAGTCTTACTATCAAGGATACAGTAACAGTGCTAATGAGAGAATGATCTGCAGTTGATTTGGCAGGTCTTAACTAGACCCGCTAAACTGACCACTGGTGGATTGTTCTGATCTCAGAACATCAAACGGGGCTCTAATGTCGATGTAGCCTTAGGCATGCAGACTGCGGTATTTCTGAAACATTGACAGGCAAAACCGAACCTGGGACCTCTGGAGCTTAGTGAATGACTTTCTATAGCTTAAAACCAGGTGGCTTTTAGACAAAGCCGTAGCTTTCCGTCACTATAATGAAGGACTCTTATGACAGTGTAAATGATATTCAGCATGTTTGGTATTTTAGTTCCGAATCCACAGCACCATGAAATACATTGCTGGATTAGCGGTATGATTGGGCCATTGCTTTTCCTTAAAAGTCCAGCATCCTTTTGAGAATAAAACTGCGATTTAGAAAAGAAAACAACCTTATAGCTGTCATAGGTACAACTTACACAAATGAAGCCCAGATTTTTGGGTTATTTTAGGGCAAAGGGCGACAATGCCTATTTCAGTGCTCTTAGTGACACATTTAAATTGGTGATTTATGCAGCTTGACGTGACTTTAATTTAGCTCATGTTACACGTGAAGTAATTCAGTCCTTAATGAAGTGTACTCCATGTGACATATCAAACATGTGAGCTGACAATCATTGCTTTAAAGTTGGCCTAGGTTACATTTGCTTTTGTCACTGAAAATGGGCTGTCAGTTCATAAACTTAAAGCAAGGCAGGCTGGTCTGTCCTTCTCCCTGAAGTGTGGTAGTGCAATCTGTGAGAGACACACTTTAAAATAAATGATTGTCATGGGTTAAAGGGAAAAGGAGGGGGGAAAACGACACACAGATTGTAAGACACTTCTAATTTGTTTATATATATATGTTTTTAAACTATGTAAGAGTAGAAAGTGAGGGAGATATTAAAGGCACATCTACTCGCTGACCTTTGAAATCCCTTTGAGGGGCCAGCTCAGAGATATTTTTGCATTTTAAGGGAAAGAACTTATGAAGTACACACTCATAGATAAATTGGCTAGATTCTTGGTTGGTATTAGGCATAAGTGCATTGGTTTCAATGGAGCTATGACCATTTACACCATGAGCTGAGGAGCTGGCCTCATGTTTGCATTCCCAAGAGCTTAGTAGAGCAGCTGTGAGCTACAAAATATGTAAATCTTACTTTTAATGTTTTAGGCACAAAGATTTAGTCCTGGGCTATGTCTAGAATGGCAAGTTTTTCCACAAAATCATTTGCTTTTCCGGAAAAACTTGCCAGCTATCTACAATGGCCACTTGAATTTCCGGAAAAGTACTGACGATCTCATGTAAGATTGTCAGTGCTTTTCCGGAAATACTATGCTACTCCTGTTCGGGCAAAAGTCTTTTTCCAAAAGACTTTTGCGCAAAAGGGCCAGTGTAGACAGCACAGTACTGTTTTCTGCAAAAAAGCCCCAATCGCGAAAATGGCAATCGGGGCTTTTTTGCGGAAAACCGCGTCTAGATTGGCCACGGACGCTTTTCCGCAAAAAGTGCTTTTGCGGAAAAGCATCTTGCCAATCTAGACGTGCTTTTCCAAAAATGCTTTTAACGGAAAACTTTTCCGTTAAAAGCATTTTCAGAAAATCATGCCAGTGTAGACGTAGCCCTGGTGTTTACCAACAAGGAATGGGGTTGAGTTTTATCAGGTAATTCTGGTGAACAATATTTAAGGGGGAAAAACTCAGGGACAGATCCCCTGCCCAGGCTGAGTTGCCTTTTTTCTGCACCACTTAAAGTTGTCCTAAGGGAATAGGTGAGGAGTTCCCTAGCTGGAGGGATCATCTCATGGTATAAAATTGTGTGTGGTTGAAATTACTTCAATACATTTCCCTCCTCAGTGTAAGGCCCATTGAAATGGGCAGGGACGAGGGTAGAAGAAAATGTTCTGGGTGATGGAGATTTTGGGCCAGCGGAATGGTGTGTAGGCCCTCAGTTTGACTTAAATTACACTGGGGGCTTTCTTGGGGAAGGCAGAAAGCTGAATGCTCGCAATTTGAACTGTGACACTTTTCAAGGTCACATGCAATAGGAAGTCATTGTGATGCCTGAAACTTTTTAATGAAATGAGTGCCTTTCATACTAACATGTCCCCAGATGCTTTACAGTGGTAAAACTGCAGCGCAGAAGGGACAGATTAATAGGCAAGGAGGGAAAGAGATTTTGCCACCTAAGCTTTTTCTAAAAAAGGGGATGAGCTGAAGAGGTTGAGAGAATCAAAGTAGGTTGTTTTGGATGGAGGAGCAGGACAGGAGAAGTCTATTGGACCACCAGCAGCTTTAATAGGAGGCCACTACTAGACAGTCTGAATAATGAACTAAGATTCCCATCTGGTCTAGAGATCTGAGCAGTCCAATTCCTTTGTAGGATTAAACTCAACATCAGAACAGACTAACATATCTTGATGGGAAGCTGGCAGAACCCTCACTTTGTGTTTGACATGTGACAAACAGAAGCATGTCACATTAGTTCTCATACTGGTATTTCCGGGGGCTGATCCTGTGAGGTACCAGGCTGCCTCAACCCTTGTTGACTTCAGTGAGAATTGGGGTTTTTAAAAAAATGGTTGAAAATGCTAAAGTAGGAAACATGGTCTTTGGCTACAACATGAGACAAGAGATTCCTGAAACTGGAAGTGTTTAAAGAAAATAAAGGGATTCAAAAAGAAATAGAGTTTCATAGGCAATATTGGTGGTATCCATTTTTTCCTTCATGTTTGGCACATACTTTACACTGGATACTATGCTGTTTTCATTAAAAGTGCTGACGATATTTCTGAGATTGAAGAAACAACTTTGATCTTTTATTCGAACATTGGGAGTGACCATGATTTTGCTTTCTCTTACAGGAAGCCTCATATTACATTCTGCATTGGCGCTAAACTGGAGAGGAATTGAATTGATAGTATGTGAAATATTTGTCTAGTTTGTAAAACAAATAGCTGATTGATCAAGAGCAACTGTTTGGTTTTATGGGAAGGTCATGGTAATTAACTAGAAACAAAATACTTTGCAGAAAAATCAAACAATCCCAGAAATAGACCACATAATAACAAGTTTAAACTAAGACTGACATTTTACAGTTTTGTAGTTGTTTTTACATTTGTAGGAGTCAAAGGTGGAACTGCTTTGGCCAAATTTCAGTGAAAACTGTGGACTTGGAGACACCAGAAAGTTAAGCAAATTCATGTTGGTTTCCCTGGACTGTTCATGTAAAAGAAAAATATCTCCCAATTCCCAAACTTCTCATAGTAATTTCATTTTTGGAACAAAATATTTAATTTTTTTTGGTTCAAAATAACTGCAGGTTTGACGTTTCTTTTTAAATTAATTGAAAAGGCGTTGAAACTGAAATAAAATGTTTTGTCGCAGGGAAAACAAAATGCTTTTAAAATCTAAAATGTATGTATATATTCAAGTAACTCAAAAATTTAAACAAAAATTGGTTTGGGGCCTATCCAAAACATTTTTGGTAATATTTTGCAATTGCCAGTTAATAAAATAAAATAAAATAAAATAAAATAAAATAAAATAAAATAAAATAAAAGCCCATTATTCTCACACAGGCCTCATGTCAGGGAGTTAGGTTCTCAGATTCCAAGGATATTCTTGGTTTCTTTGAAAATCACAACCATATCTGTTATATTTTTGAGAGGGTTTGTGTGTTCTATCTGTCTGTGTGTCCATCCATCTGTGAGTCCCTTGTCCAAGAGGTCCTCCTAAATGGTAAGAGCAAGCACCACCAAATTTGGTCTTTAGCTTCCCCTTATAACGTAAAGCACAGTAAAGATTTAGTTGTGCCAGGACAATGGGATATGTCTGGAATGCCTTTGTTTTTCTTAAAATGGGAAGGGAGGGGTCTGCTAGCAGGGACCGTTATACTGTATAATGACTATAGGTGGGCAGCAAGGGGCCAAAGAGAGGTACGGGGGCAGCTATAACTCCATTGGGCCAGCTGGGGCAAGAGGTGGAGAAAGGGACAGCTATCTACTATAGATTTCAGAGGTTTTGTTTGTGTCTGTGTTTGTGTCTGTGTCTATCTATCCCCCAAATGGGAGACATGCACCCTCCCTCAGCTGTGCCCGCTGCAACTGCAGTGGTCATGGACAAGTGCTTCTCACCTGGCTCCAAGTTGCTGTGGTGAGAGAGGGCCTGGATTGTCCTCTCTCCCCAGGGCAGCCTGCATACTGAACCCCCTCATCCCCAACCCCACCCCAGGGTAATGATTTAAATGAAGAAAAACAAAACTTATTTGAGTTAAGGACCTGGAACATCAGGTAACTTTTCTAATTCTATATATAACATTAGTGGAAACCAATAAAATATTTTGGTGGAAATCCAAGCTTTCCCGGGGCAATGTGGGTTTGCTCTTTATGAATTAATCTGATTTTTAGCCAACAGTTAATTTTAATCAAAACACAGTATGAAAATTTCAGTTGTTTGTTATAGTATTGTGAGAGTATGCATTTCCATCTTCCCATGCTATTTCTTTTGTTGTAGTTGATGTTACATCAATATTTCCAATGTAACCCCTTTATTTGAAAGATTAGTAATTCTAGCAAATCCATTCCAGGCTCAAATATGGCACAAAAGTAAAAAAAATCACAGCATAAGGGAACAGTTTTCAAACAATTGTTTTCAAGTCATTTGACTTTTGTGTGAAGTTAAATTTTATACAGAACGCAGAGATGAATTTAGCCCATGGGGAATTTTAGCATTTCTAAAATTCAGAAGGGAAATTGTATAGCCATTGAAATCCTCTTCCCTGTGCTAGGCTTTTGTGTTCTAGAAACCTTTAAACTGGCTGATTTATTAATATTTGAAAATGAAGTACTGCTCAAGTATGGCAACTTTTGTGGTAACTTTGTTTACTTTGTACTACAATAGGTGTCAATGACAATGTCCATTCTATGGATCAAGTATTGTATATATTGCCCTCTTGTAACAGTTCACTGAGTCTACCTATAAGCTACACTTAAAAAAATATTCAAAGGTAAAGACATTCTGGTTTCCTGTGAAGGACCTGGTCTAAAGTCTAGAAGGGTCAAGCCTATCTGCAAAGAGTGCAGGTCAGGCACGTCAGTGCAAAGTGACTGAAAAAATTACCTTTCATCGAGCCTTTCTGTGTTGAGCCCATCCTACCGTACTGGGTGAGAGCCATCTGTGAACTGGTGCTGTGCAGGGACATACTAGTCCTCTGCGACATACGGAGAGGGGATGGCATAACTTGATACCACTGGATGTTCACCCTTCCAGGGACTGGTTATCCAGCTGGCATGTGACCAAAATGGCGATGTCATCCTGAACAATTTAGGCCTATGGGCTTGCATATGTACTTCAAAATCAACACATCACACCAGTTTAGTTTACGTGATAGACTGCAAGTTTTGTGACTGGCAAGTCAGTACCAGCGGACATATTAACCACTTGCCAGCAGATTACAGCAGACCCTCTGTCTGCCCTGAATAACTAGTCAAAGGCCCAGAGAAGACTTCTGAGCCCAGAGCTCCAGGAGACATGGCTCATCCCTTAGGACAGAGCCTTCTATCTATACCTGATTGGCCCTTTCACATCTATATCCAAACGCAATCCAGAAAAGGTGCCATGTGTTGGTTCTCAGTTCGGTAAAATGGCAGGAATGCCAGAGGCTTACGGGCAAATACCCAGTGAAAATACCGAATGATGGCAAGACAAGAAGTTTTAACAAAGATGGAATGATTTATTAAACTGAACAACTTAAAATGAGCAATTACCCAATATTTGCCACAAGCAATTGAACCACAACAATTTTTAAAACTCTACCTAAGTTACAGCTAAGTCAAATATATACACATTTCAAAAACTGTTTATTTAAGACTGACAATAGCAAAGGTAAAAGTTACAACTGAGCAATATATTTTCTATACTGTCTCTTTTAAACCACTAAAACAGTGAGGGTAAATTAAATACTTACGAACTCAGCAATGACAACAGCACAAAGACATACAAGGAATAGGAGCATGCTTGAGATTCATACACCCCTTTTTAGATTCGGTGGGTGGGAGGCGGCCTTTGGGTGATCAGTCCTAAGCCAGACTCAGATTCTGTCTTCCAATATTCGGGAGTCCTCCCTGAGCTTAGGGCTCAGGGGGTTTTATGTTATTGCCTATTGCCATATTTGGTATTGTTTGTGCTCTGGGAGCGGCATGGGTGTGGTCTGGGTGCGGTGTGGTGCCCATATATGGTATTGAGTGCTGGACTCTGACAAGCTCCATTTCATTGGTAGATAAGCCTTGTTGCCATCCATGTGATATGGTGAGGTTGCTGAGGTAGATCTCGGCTATGAGCGCGGGGCCTGGCCAAGAGAACCCATACTTGACACCATGGACTCCCAAGGTACGTCTACACTGCGGGGGTTTTCTGGGATACTGGAGAAACTGTTTTTTGCGGAAGTACAAATGCTCTCTTTCGGAAGCCCTGTCTTCCTCATTCCATGAGGAAGAAGGGATATTCCAAAAGAGGGGGATTTTCAGAAATTTGGCCCAGTGTAGACAGGACACATTTCAGAAAATCCTTTTCTGAAAAAAAATCGGAAAAAGCTATGCAAAATGCGGAGAGCATTTTTTGTAGCTTTTTCGAAAAAAATAAAATAAAAAAGCTGTAGTGTGGACCTAACCCCAGTGTCCTTCAAACCTGACAGAATGAAAGACTGAGAACTAGCAGAGGATTGGGAGGGGCGGTGGCCCAGGAACTCTTCTCTGTGAAGCAATCTGTGGAATGAAAATGCTACTGGCTTTCACTTTTAAAGGTAGAGAAATCCCCTGATCAGTCTGAAAGAGGTGAGTCAGAGAGGCTACGGAGATTCTCACAGTCTGTCTTATTCAGGGTATGTCTAGACTGTGAGGATCTATTGGAAAAATATACGCAAAATACACTCTGCATTTTGCATATCTTGGATCTATCAGAAAAAGATATGCAAAATGAGCTCCACATTTTGTGTATCTTTTTCCGATACTTTTGTCGGAAGAGGCTTTTCCAAAATTTGGCCCATGTAGACTGGATCAAATTTTGGAAAAAATCCCTCTTTCGAAAGCCCCCTTCTTCATCATGGAACAAGGAATACAGGGGCTTCTGAAAGAGCACATTTGCTTTCCACAAAGAAAACGGAAGAGCAAACACATTCCCTAGATGCGGCAGAGTTTTTTCGGGATACCCGAGGCTTCCTGAAAACCCTCGCAGTCTAGCCGTACCCTCAGCCTCCATGTCTCCTTTCACTTAGGGTTTGATCCCGTGCTTAATTTTCTCCAGGGCTTATCTCTTGGATGTTCATAGTCCTGTCTCCTCTGGGCTAGCCACATCTGTTATGAAAGTCAAAACATTGCTTGAGCCCAGCCACCTATTTGTTTGATCCCCGGAACCTCCTTCATTGCAAATTAAGCATTAGTTCGAGCCAAAGCCTATGAATGTCAGCGAAAGACTTATTTAAATGAGCTATGGATGAGGCTCTTAGTATATAGATACACAGTGATGGACCTGTTCTATATAGACATCCTGAGGGAAAGGTCTAAATGAAACCTAAGATTTAATGGGCTTCTAAATTGTTAATAATAATGGACTATATCTGTGGCAGTGGGAAAAAGGTCAAGGTATAAGATGAATGTATTCTGGTGTGACACCAGGAGTTCAAGGGAGCAAGCTGGTCTAATGAAATTAGTTGTCTAACAGGTGTAAATGGGCAGTCCTGTGGCACCTTAGCCCTGGGAGTTATTCAAAATAACAAACGGAGTGTCCACAGGACCAAGCCCATTACTTCAAAATAAGGGGCTGGTTATTTTGAAATACTAACTCCTGCTTTCCAGGAGAAATAACACTTTTTTCAAATAGTCATTTTGAAATAGCGGTAGTGTGGATGCTCCACTGCTACTATTTTGAAAGAACTACTCCCCAGAGTCAAAGTAATTACTCCCCAGTGCTTCTTGGGACTCTAAGTCCAGGTAGCATGTCCACATTAAGGGAGCTAGCCTCAGACTAATTTTGAGGCTTCTCTCTAGTGTGGACATGATATTTCAAAATAGTTATTTCAGGAGTTATTATTTCAAAATAAGTTATTTTGAAATAATTTCTTAGTGTAGACATGCCCTTAGAGACAATGGGTGCCTCTACGCTACACCATTATTTCGAGATAACTAGCGTTATTTCAAAATTACAATGTGAGTGTCCACACAGCAATTCTGTTATTTTGAAATAAATTTGAAATAATGGATGGCGTATTCCGACTTCTGTAAACCTCATTCCACAAGGAATAACACCTATTCCAAAATAGCTATTTCAAAATAAGGCATGTGTAGATGCTCCACTGCTGCTATTTCGAAATAGCCCTTCGCCAGGGCCATTCTAAGTTATTCCTCCCCAGTGCCTCCTGGGGCTTTAAATCAAGATAGCACGTCTACATTAGGGAAGCCTGCCTCAGAGTAATTTTGAGGCTTCCCTGCAGTGTAAATGTGCTATTTTAAAGTAAGCTATTTTGGAATAACTATTCTGGAATAGCTTATTTCGAAATAACTGTGCAGTGTAGGTGTACCCAAAGACTTTTATTAGGTCATAAACTTTTGTGGGTAAAATCCATTTAATCAGATGAGTTGAAGTAAAAATTACAGAATCCAGGGAATATATCAGCAAAAGAAGTTACCTGTCAATTGTAGGGCCAGTGTTAATTAAGCTAATTAAGTTAGGCTGGATGTGTCTCATTCATAGCATGTGATATGGAAATGTGAATATCAAAGTCAGGGAAATTGTCTTTGTAGTATGTTAATCAGTTAAGATCTTTATTCTAGCCTAAGCTGATAGACATTAATTATCTTACTCATTACAAAGATAGCTTCCCCAATTATCACCTCTAATATCATTAGCTCACAGACATTTACCTCCCCCCCCCCCCGCCCCTTCTGTTCTGAAATTTGATTTGTCCTTTTCATATGTGTTCATTTTTTGATTGTATCCTTTGGTATATATGGTTGTGCCAATTTTCTTCCACTATTTGATCTGAGGAAGTGGGTCTGGGCCATGAAAGCTCATCACCTAATAAACCATCTTGTTAGTCTTTAAAGTGCTACATAGTCCTGTTTTTTGTTTCAGCTACACCAGACTAACACGGCTACATTTCTATCACTAAGCTGATAATGTTGAACTTGTAAATGAACATCAGTTCAGATGTCTATCTGTGTAATTGGTCAATACAATTCTTTTGTAGAAGAATGGCTACTTTTAAATCCATTATTGAATGTCCAGGGAGGTTAAAATGTTCCCCTACCAGTTTATGGGCGTTACCATTGCTGATGTCTGATTTGTGTCCAGTTATACTTTGTCACAGAGACTGGTTTGGCCAATAAACATGGCAGGGGGCATTGCTGGCACTTGCTGGCATATTTGACATTAATGAATGTGCAGGTGTATGAGCCTCTGATGTTGTGGCTGATGTGGTTAGATCTTGTGATGATGACCCTTGTATAGATGTGTGGAGAGAGCTGGCAACAGGGTTCCTGGGTAAGTGTATCTGTGGAATGGCTTGTGACTGCTGGAAAAAATGTGCTCCAGGCTGGGTGATGATCTGTAGGCGAGGATCAGCCTGTCTGCGAAGGCCTGTGAGAGTGAGGATTGTTTTCCAGAATAGATTGTAGATTGTTAATAATGTACTGGAGTTTAAACTGGGGGCTGTAGATGATGATCAGTGGTGTTCTGTGATTTTCCTTGTTGGATTGGTCTTGAAGTAGGTAACTTCTGGATACTTATCTGGTTCTCTTGATCTGTTTCCATACTTCTCTAGGTGGGTCTTTAAGTTTTAAAAATACTTGATAAAGATCTCGTAGGTGTTTGTCTCTGTCTGTGGGATTGGAAAAGATCTGGTTGTATCTTAGGACTTGGCTGTAGACAATGGATCATGTAATGTGTCTTGGATGGAAGTTAGAGGCATGTAGGTAAGAAGTGTAAGAGGTGTAAATGGATGTAGTACTGTTGATATCAATGGTGACCCAACTGAGCATCTGATCCTACATCTTTGAGTCTCCATGACTTGCAGATGATGGTGGAAGCATATGAGATGGCAGCATCAGCTACAGATCATTGTACCCAAACTTCTAAAGGACAGGGGTGGAGAGGAAGATTTTCTGGTGCATGAAACAATTCCAAGCAGTTATGGCATGAGGAAAAGGACAAAAATAAAAACTGGAGAAGGATGCAGTTGAGCAGAGAGAGGCAGAGTAGAAGGAAATGAGAGCAGACATGCAGGCATGTTAGAACCATGTAGAGCCATAGGCCTGGTGATGACAAGACTGTAGCTGAAGAGAAGAGGACCCAGCAGAGGGATTTGAAGAGGAGGCTGACATGGCCAGAGTGACAAATCAAATCACATGAAATTCTAAGCCCATCAGTCACATGCGACCAGAGGGTTTACACCCACTAAGAGCTAATCAGTAACTTAGCGGCTGCTTTTGCGCAAAAACTTGCCAACTGTCTATACTGGCCACTTGATTTTGTGCAAAAGCACTGATGTTCTACTGTCCGAAATCAGTGCTTCTTACGCAAATGCTTTGACGTTCCCGTTGAGGCAAAAGCCCTTTTCCGGAAATGTTTTGTAGACAGCTAAAAACTGTTTTGCGCAAAAAAGCCCTGATGGCGAAAATGGCGATCGGGGCTTTCTTGCGCAAAACCGCGTCTAGATTGGCACGGACGCTTTTCCACAAAAAGTGCTTTTGCAGAAAAGCGTCCGTGCCAATCTAGACGCTTTTTTCCACAAATGCTTTTAATGGAAAAACTTTTCAGTTAAAAGCATTTGCGGAAAATCATGCCAGGCTAGACGTAGCCATTCAGTTTTAGGGCTTCCATTTTGTTTAAATAGAGGAAACTATCACTAGAAATTCTTAACTGATGCATGTCCAATATTTTAAGGACTGTGCCCAATGCTTGTGATTTAGCCTGGCAACAGGATTACATTTATACAATTAATTAATGTTTGCTTGACCACTTTTATCCAATTTCTTTCTCCAGCACATAAAAGAGAACCTGACATAAATTTCTCTTTCAAAACAATTGACTTAGCAACTGCTGACCTTCTGTTCTGTCATTCTAAGGATTGATTGGATATTGTTGAATTGTTTCATTCTACAGTAATTAAACATAAAATTAATTATGCTAGTAACCCATTATTTCTTTGAACCAAGGACTAAGTCATTTGTTTTTGCTTGGTTACTCTAAGAGTTCCGACATCAGACAGCAAATGGCTTACTGTTGCAAACAAACTAAATAGTATAAAGGGAGCAATTTAATAATCAAAATATAATATAAAGACTTCTAATTTCCGTATGCCCGGCATATTGCATTAGGTTAATATAATTTGATCTATAAATCTTTTAAACCTTATGATTTTGTAATTTAAACATTTCCTGGATGGCTAATCAAACAGGGTCTAAAAAAAGATGAAAATATCCTTTAAAATAAAAGAGAAAGAGAGAAAATAGAAAGGACAAACATTGTAGAAGGCTCGTTGAATCTAGAATGAAGAACTAATTCTTGAGTTTGCTTGATGCTTAAATAAATGCGTGTGTGTTCACTTGAGTGCTATATAGTATTTCCTTTGTTATGATGAAAGGATTGTTAGATACATTTACATTGCATATATCTGGTGCAGAAAGGAACATCAACATGACAAGTTGGTATTATTAAAATGTATGTTCTGGTAGATACAAAAATAGCATTTTGTGGTTTTCATTAGCACAGGCCATATTAATTTAATTAGCATGATTGAAAGTTATACCATAGAATGAAGCAGCAGATACTGAGCGTTGGCTTATTATTCACAAAAGGGCTATAAAAATGCTGCAGCTGACAAAGGTGTGTTTGTGTGCATGCTTGTGTATTATCAGTTGATTTCATATCCACACTTTGAGAGTTAGTCTTTGCCCAAAAGGTTTTGGATATGGTGTGATATTAGCCATGTACAAGTCAGAGATTCTGATACCATGGTGCACATGTTCTAAAAAAAAAAAAAAAAAGTAGACAACGAAAAAGGGGCCCTATGCAGGGTGACTGAGAGCTGCTGAGCACTGTTCATGGGGTCAGCAGAACAGCTTCCCTGATGATGTTCTAGTAAGGCCCAGTGGTCCATCAAAACCAGAATTTGCTATTTCCCACTTAGAAAGAAAACACAGTACCAATCAAGGGCTAAGGCAGGGCATTAGGATTTCTATATGTGATGACTGTCTTCTTAACAATTCATACCTTTTATTGGGTTAAAGGTGGCAGTGTTCCTCTCTGGACTACTACCTTCTGAAAAGAAGCACCACATGAGTGTCCTGGAACTGAGAACATTAGGGAGACCCTACAATACTTTTGAGTCTTAATACATGACCAGGAGATAGTTTTAAGAAAAGACAACTCTTTTGTGGTAGGATGAGGGAGTAAGGGAAACTAGGTGTCACCACCTTAAAGAAGGTTCTGTTGGGGACATCCTTAGGGTTTGTGGGGCTGTACACAGTACTGTTAAACTGGTGCCCCTATGTGTGTGATTTTTTAGAGATGTGATTTTATAATCTTCAGCAACATACTAATGTTATTTTTAAAGCAAATTTTAAACGAAGGTCCTGTATGGTAACATGGTAAATTCATAAACTGACAGGCTATAGATGGGGTTGGCAAATGCTTGTTAAATGGCTTCATTGCCACTTGAATGGCTCTTTCACAGGTTCGATGTCCCGCTAATAGGTCTGGCAGGATTTTTCACTTTTAAGTTAACTAGATCCTCTCTGGAGGAAGCATGGCCACAGAACAGGGATAGGAAGAGGCAGATGGGGGGACATTAAGACCCAATGGTGCCCCAAATTTGTGGGTGCCTTGAACAATTGTGTATTCCGCATATGGGTAAGGATGACTCTAGGCTCTCTCACCATGCAGAAAGTAATATGGAACATATCTGAGCTTTTCAGTTGGCAGGATGTCAGCCCTTTCATTCATTCATTCATTCATTCATTCATTCATTCAATCAGGGGCAGAAGTGGGAAGAACCAGTGGTGGACTTGTTCTGCATTCCAGAAACTGAAAACTGCAAAGCTTTTATAGTTGTTACCGGGACTGATATCTCTTGGCCATGCAACTCGTGTAGTCACTCACCCTCTTGAGAAGTGGTTTGGAAATGTTGCCATCCCAATGGCAAAATGCACTGAAGCTCTTGAGCAGCTGCACTTCTGATTCCATGGGCCAAGAATCTGGTGTAATATCTTCTCAAGGACATCTGGTACCTCCATGCCTATAGTTAGAAATAGCTGGAGGTCAGAGACAGAGCCCAAGCCAGAAAAACAGACCCTTCATGGCCACCCCAGCAATGCCTTGCAGATGAAATACAGATATTGATGCATCATCTTTCTCCTCATTCTCTTACTCCAGAGTCAAGGAATATAGACACTGAGCCTAATGCTGATCTCACACCAGTGTAACTCTGTTGACTTCAGTGGAGTTATCCTCATTTCCACTGGTACAAATGAGCTCTAGGTTTAAGAATCGTTTAAGAATGGGAGAGTCAGGAAGTTAGAGGCTTACTGGGTAAAATGGTGCATACCCTACTTCAGTCAAGAATGGGCCTGCTTTTTGTGTATATTACATAACCGGGAGTCTTTTTCCATACTGGTGAATTAACAGTGGGATTTTTTCTACCAAGTTCTCTTTTAACTCTCTTAGCATTTCTTCAGGAGTGATTTGATAAAAGGCTACCATTAGCGCATAGGTCAAATGTATAGCCTGACTGCCCATAGAAGTAATGCTAAAAGGTTTCCTATAAGATTCCATTCCAACATAATTTCTTTTTTCAAAACTTTGGCCTAGTGAGGCTCACTGTGAGATCAGTCATGTCCCTCTGTAGTTAACATGCTTTAGTTCTGACATAGCTTTGACTATCTCCTTTCAGAATTTCTCTCTCTCCTTTTTTATTATAAAGGTAGCATTGCTTACAGTTATCTTGTCATCATGGATAGTCAGAGAGCTGACTGTATATCCCACAATTCCCCTTATGTGGTTTTCTCTGGAACAAAGCTGTCTTGTACATGCTTCCTCACTTTTTTTACTGGAAGAATCTTCTAGTTATTTAAGTCAAGTGATTGATTTTCCCAGGATTTGTCCTTTCTGATCTGAACAGGAGAAAACTCCAGCATTCTTTGTGTGACAGAAGGGCCCAAACTTAGTCTGACAGATGCCAGGAGTTCATATTTGTTGTTCAATGAAGTTAGGAATGGGGCAAGGCCTAAAAACCTATATGGCCTGCCAGATGCATTTTGGAATTGTGAATAGCTTAGAAGGCGTTCTGTCTCTCTTTGATCTTTACTCCCATACCATGAGAGCTGTTACTTCATCCTGAACAGATAGAAGAGGAAGACTTGGAAGAATACATTTGCAGGGCTGTAGGGTGGTTGTCCATGCATTTCTTTTCCAAACATTACAGACAGGACACTTCTTTATCCTTCTGTCATTGTAGCCTTTGGCTATATGATCCTTTGAGACACGCAGCCTTATGGAACATTCTTTCTTCTTCCTCAGATATTCACACTATCAACAACATGAAATAAAAAAACAAAGAATTACCTGAAAATGACTTTTGTGTATGCTCATATCCATCTGTCTGGATTGTCTTGCTTGTCTAGTCTGATCTTCATATAAATATATGAAGGAGTTATGTTCTCCAGTTGACTCTTACTAATTATAACTTTGAGTTATTTTGCATGTCAGGTCCTATTTAAATCTCTGCTGGGATCTGATTGGATGGTGAGCTATCGAACGGTCACCAGAAGTTACCCTCTCTCTGATTTCTTGCTGATGCCTGACATCTGAGTATGAGAGCAGCAGCGCAGGTCAGTCTGGTCAGAAGGATGCAAATACAGCATTTGAAAATAATAAATTCTCTCTTCATGGACTAGGAAAAAAACCACAAGGCAAGTATGAAGAAGTTTTTTTTTGTTTTTTTTTTTGTATGTGGAAACAAACAGAAAAACTTTACAAGCCTTAAATGGAGAATTTTGCTGTAAAAAAAAAAGGCTGTGTCCACTGTGAAAACATCCCATTTCCATTGTGGGATGAACAACAATTAAGAAGTTCACCATTAGTACCCAGGAAGTTGTGCTTTCTGATGAAAATGTGAGATTCCACCTTGTATCCAATTTGTGAATGTGCACAGAATGAAAAATCTCTAGTTGTGAACAGCTGAACACCGTCATCTATAAGAAGACCAGATGTAAAAGATTTGACCACATACCAGAAGTATCAAATTTAACCTGGAGATTACACTCCTGCTCACTGCAGTTAAACACTGAAGAATTTGGGAGAAGCTCAGATACAGATCTGAATTATGTGGATTAGTATAAGGACCTGGGGGAGAGGGCATAGGTACGGGAAGTAAGAGTGCAGTGGGTGCTGCAGCACCAGCAGACTTTCTACCTGGTTTCCCTGCACTCAAAGGCCGACCTCGCTAACAGCTCTACCAGCTCCATGTCCTACCCTCTAGGCAGCCCCACTGGGGTCCCATTGGCCCTGCCAGCTTTGATCCCCCCAAGGGTCCTACCGCTTGCCGTATCCGTGGGCTCTGCAACCCATTATCTGTGGGGTCCGGGCCACCAGCCCTGGAGGCTGTGCTGCTACTCAGGATCCTGGCACAGGCCCCGGGCTATGCAGCTGCCTTCAGCTGTGGCTAGGCTGCCAACTCTCCAAGATCAGATGCCATCTGCAACCTTCGGTGTTACTTAGCCTGGGGCAGTGAGGGGTGCAAACAGGTTTTTTTTGGAGGGGAGGACACAGCTCAGTACCCCCACCCTAAAGATAGTTCCAACACCACTTCCGGGGTGGGGGGGCACACTTACAGAATCAAGGTGAACCTGAAGCTGAACCCCAACATCTCCAGGTTTGGGCCATCTCTAGTTTCCACTTGCACTTTCAGAATGGATTCACTTTTCCTGTTTGAGCTCTAGGATAATCTTGTTCTGATCCTTGTTTTTAATGAGTGGTTGATGGACTGAACATTTTTGTTCACCCCTATTTGAATATAAGCCATATGTGCACCACCTTCGCCCTTCCTCCCAGGCTTGTGTTCCCAAATGGCAGAGCTATTCAAGTGGGCCAGTTGTCTCAAAATGTGGTTCGAGCGAGGTCCTGCTAAAACAGTGTCCTTCTTTATAAGGCTTCTCAGTCTGAGTGTCTTACATAGCGTCAAAAGGGTTTGCCATACTTTTAAGGATGCCATGGTACTACATTTGACCTGGTTGTCCTACTATGTCCTTCACTCTAGAGGTGTCAGAATCTTAAACTACAGCTCCCGTCAATTTTGTTCCCCAACTTCCTCATTCTCTCTTGGGGTATGTCTAGACTACAGGCTTACGTCGACATAAGTTTTGTTGACAGAATCTGTCGACAAAACTTATGTCGACATAGAGCGTCTAGACTACATCCAGTTCTGTTGACAAAGCAAGCTGTTTTGTCAACATAACAGTGTGGACGCAAAGGACAGTGTAGATGCAATAATGCCTTCTATCGACAGAACTCTGTCAACAAAAGGTGTTATTCCTCGTAGAATGAGGATTACATACGTTGACAAAACTGCTGAGTTTTGTCGACGTTATGTTGACATAACTCAAAGGCAGTGTGGACACAGGTATAGTTTTGTCGACAAAAGTCCACTTTTGTCGACAAAACCCTGTAGTCTAGACACACCCTTGGAGTAAAATTCCTGGCTCCACTGAAGTCAATCCAAACTTTCCAATGACTTAAGTAGGCCCAGGATTTCACCCTGTGGGGCTGTGCTATCAAGTGGAACAAACGACATGGCCGTTCTAAACTGGGGAACACTGCAGTGAAAACCGTAGAGCATGAGGTCATCAGGCATGAGTCCAGTCCACACCAATGACAGATGGAGGCTTTCACTTCAGGTGTCCCCACTACTAATCGATAAGGCAAGTGATGGAAATTAAAGCAGAAGAAGAGAAACAAGATAAACACCATACAATCTCTTTCTCGTCCCTTTCCCCCCATTTTACAACATGCCCTTGATGAAAAATAAGATAGAGGTGACTAAAACGGTAAATAAAATTAAAGCCACTGCAACAAAAAACTTTTAGATGATGGGCTTACGTTTAATTGCAACAGAAAAAAATGGAGATTTTGACCTTTTCTTAACTTTCCTTGCTGAGTCCAGCGTGATGGCGAATTAGAGTCACAAAAAATGCGGACATGCAGAGCTCTTGATTTGTTTCAGCATGGAAATGCTGTATGCAAATGTACAGTCTTTGGTGTTTATGGTTTCTTTATCGTGCAGAAGTGGTGCCAGGCTATAATACAATTACCCTTTTCATGCAAGTTGTTTTGAAACAGACATTCAGGTTTAATATTACCCTCCACATACGATTTGCTTACTTACACTGGGAGAAATGCGTATTGCTATTTCAATGCCATTGTCCTTTTTGGCCCTACAACTGAAGCATATAATCAACAAATAATGCAAATGACTGATTAATACCACCTTATGTGTGTTTATGATTGAAAAGTTCACCTTGTCTCCCACCATCCCCCGTGTTCAAGGTCCTGAAAAACTATGCAAGTTTATTCACTCCACGCTTTGTACTTGGTTTCTTGTTTAAAAAGGAGCAGATAAGGAAGAAAAATGATTAAGACAGAGCAGGTCTGAGAACAAAGCACCTGGAAGTTCCGTGCTGATAATACTCTGTTCAAGAATAAGTGAGCTCAAAACCAAACATCTCTGTTAATGGTACTCTACTGTGGACAAAGAGAGACCTCGGTGTTACCATGTGGTGCTGGTGTTTTCAGATTAAGATGGAGGATTAAGGAATTTTACTCAGCAATTTGAGATGCTTTGTTAGGAATTGAGGAGATTTGAGCTGCTTTGTTCTCAAACCACATGTTAGTGAAAAAGCAAACAGGCACTTAATCCTGACAGACAGCAGAACTTGACATCAATTTGTCCCTTGGGAGGTGACCAAGAGTTCCCTGTGACTGGCTAAAATTGTTCCTTGTGTTTTGGAGCCTAATGCCAGTGCTGTATCCAAACCAGCTCTGTGCAACCTGGCACACCATAATTCACAACTGTTAGTGACTGATCAGCAGCTTTATGCTCCCAAACAAGGGGTAGCGTTTAGAAAACATATACAAGGTGACAAAGTGTTTACTAAATAGAGTTAAAATATGTTCTAACCTAAAAAGACCATCTGTCTTAAAAGAGACCATTGCCCCTTCTCCCCACCCCAAAAACCTGGTAATTTTCCTGTTTGGGATGTTGGATGGTTTCCTGTAACAATAAAAATATAGCCGTCGACATATAGACAGCTGGATATATACATGGCTGTATATTGCCCTTTGACACAAACATTAATGTCTTATGCAGATCTTTGAGGTTCTTTTAAACATCTAGTTACATTTTAAGGTCATGTCCTCAGAAGTTATTGATGTAAGTGTATTTGTAGAAAAGAAACAAACAGCTCATTGAATTTGGTTTCCTATTTTAACATACATCAATTAGATTAAATACGCAAAGTTATAATGTCTGGCAACAAACCCAGTTTCTGGTATATAAAATTTGACTCCCCCCCATGTTTATGTCATAGCTAATACACAAAGATAAAGTGCTTATACTATACTCTGTGTATTTACTGAACTTCGGCAAGTCACTAAGAGCCAGTACTCAAATTAAATTAAAACCACCCAATTTATAAAACATCCTTCTAAGCTAATTGTATTATATTAAAAAGGTACTTTAGGTTGATATGCAGCAAATCAATAGCTCATGTTTTCTAGCATGGAATAAATACACCTTTATAATCTTTATATTTTGCCACTACTGCAAACCTATATGACAAAGTTGCAACAGTACATTTCACATTACTTAAATAAACAGCATAAACTCATCCAAACAGGAATAATTTTGCACTATTTTTCTTTTCCCAAGAGAATATGATTCTTATGGGGTTAGCATCTTAAAGGGACCTGCTCAAAGTAATATGATTAATTTTCGAACTTTCATATACTCCATTTGCAACACCCAGGACATTTTTATGGGCATGATTCTGCATTCCTTCAGTGGCCCCCACTTCCATTGACCTCAGTGAGAATGTTGCATGCACAAGGAATGCAGGAGTCGGCCCTCTTTTTATGTGCACTAAACATTTTTCTTTTCAGAAAAGAAAACAAACCATTTTGCATTTGTTAATGACTCTATAATAACATACCAGTGTATGTGCTTGATGGATGAAACTTTTTAGTAAGGAAACAGGCGGCCATTCCAGGCTCCTAATGAACAACACCAGCCAAAATGGATCATAAGAATTATTAAAAATTCTTGACCCTGGTTCTTTTAAATGAACATATGACTTTTTTTGCAAAAGTTGTTTGTGTTTTAAATTCAGCAATATAGTAATTTCAAAGATAATTATTGGTTTCTCTATTTTTTTCTTGTAAATAATATCTGAAGTCTGATGGTTATGCACAGACTCATTTACGAGAATACCAATTTATAATTTCCTTCTTAAAGAACAATAGACACCCCCCAAGCACAGCTCTGGAGCACCATTTTGTGCCATTGCTCCCTACTTCTGTTCAGGTTTACTGATGATATAAAGATCAAATAAGGGGTGAACTGAAATCAGAAACACAGTATTCATTCATTTAATGCTGCTCTAGTAGAGCAAATTCAGGGTGACTCAAGGGACACAATGTCTTGTAAAACATATGTACTTAATATAAGGGTCATAAAACTTATTAAATTAAAAGCTAGGTTAAAAATAGGAAGAAAATTTATGCTGCTGTCTAAAATAGCAATAATTTCCCTTTGGTTTTCCCTTTCCTACTAAAATGGGTTCTGGTTTAAAAAAAAAAAAAGCCAACTGGTAAAGCCTTCATTCTTGCGGCCTGCATGCAAGTCATTCTTCACTACGTGAATTGTATGACTAATAATATGGCAGGGTAAATATAGAATATAGGATCCCAACATTTGGGAGATTAAAGGTTGCAGCATTGTTGACCACGTACACAAAACCCCTTGTAAGCATTCATTTTCTGTTTGTGGAGGAGGAGTATGGGATGCAAGGAACGGCAGTGTGAAAAGGAAAAACTTTCTTAGCCATGAACCAACTACATCCAAGAGAAATGTCCCCTTCACTTTTCCTGACTGTGTGTCAATACTTTAGACCATATTCTGGTACAGAGGCTCTGCTTCAGCTAAGCTGTGCTTTGGCATGGAGTAGGGAGAGGAGAAAGGTGGCTTCCCCAGACTTCATTTACCCTGGGGCTAACTGGGAATCGGTTCTGGACACCTTGCCCAATTTATATTATTCAGACATCTCTGTGGCCTCATAAGGTCAGCCCAGAAGCAATGGATAAAGTGAGCACAATGGCATTCTGGCCAGGTCACCTTTTCCTCCACTACTATATTTGGAGATATTAGGAGTGCTGTAAAGATGCAACTCATGTCGAAGGATATAATCTGGGGTTACCTCCCACCAAAAGGAGAATTTTCAAGGGTGTTTCTTAAGACACCTCATGATGTGTCTATCACAGCTGGCCTGTGTCAGTGGATTTGGGCACATAGGACTTGAGCTATGGGGCTGTAAAACTGTAGTGTAGATGTTTGTGCCTGGGCTGGATTCCAAGTCAGCTGCCAAAGGCCATATACAAGCGTTGAACTGCAGTGTAGACAAACCCACATTGAATGGGCATAAATGGAGAATAACTTCACAACAGAGTCAATGGAATTTTTGCTAGTACAAATGAGCAGGATCTGGCTGCTTGAGTGAAAGGAACCGGTTTCCAAGAAAGATTTTTTTTAAAAGAATGTTCAGGTTGTGACACAAACTTCCAGCTGCTGAGAAATTAAAAATGAAATTTGACAGACTATTCTTGACTCACGACACTGGCAGGATTGGGTAGTGTTGTGACGCCTTCAAATACATCCTGTAGATTTAGTGACATAAGCTAAGACAGGTATGTAAAGATAATTTGTTCTGGCATTAAGGACTTTTTCCACACCCATGTAGCTACTGAAAGGACATTGTCAGATATGATTTCATCTTGGTCCATAAGCATTCACAGGATCTTTGAAATTATTTTCTCAGCACTATCACTGCTTATTGGGCTGATCAGTATTGTTCCCTTGTTTCCTTGTGTGCCTGCTGTCTGCTTATCCAGCTGTTGTCTCTTGCCTTGCACTCACAGGGCAGGGACCCTCTCTTTGCTAGTACAATGCATAGCATACTGGTGCCCGGTAGGTCTTCAGTACGACACAAAATGAAATATTAACCTCTGTTGTGCATGCCTAGGCAAATGTCTTGGACCCAATTCTGCCACCAGAGTATTCCCATTGTGTGGGACTCTCCTCTTGCCAACGTAATGCCATAGACATCAATGGAGTTATTCCTATTTTTTACACCAGTGCCCGTGAAAGGCCCAAAGTCTTCAGTGGGATTTCTCAAGTGAACAGGCATCCCTCAAAGTAAGGACAGCTCTTTATTATTATAGCGTTCCTCACAAATGCTGTTGTGCCGGCACTATTGTTGTTCTACAAATTATTCTGTGGAAGTATTTGTTTCGAAAAGTAAAATGGACACGAGAAATCAGAAATCAGGAGTGGAGGAGCTAGTTGACGTCTGAACCAGAGTGGAAGGGACTTGGGTTTCCCCTAGCAGAGAGGCAGGGTTTCACTCCTTCCTGACAGAAAGGGGGAATCTCACGCACACCTGAGGGAAGAGCCTGTCGCTGAAGAAAAACGCTGCTGGCCCTTTAATAGAATGAGTTGCAAGGGGGAGGGAAGAGCAGTTACTCCTTTCTGCACTGCATGTGTTCACTATGATCCTGCTCCCTTCTTATCTAACAGGAGGAGGCAGACAGAAACAGATGCAGAGTTTCACTACCACACGCTCTACTCGACTCCTCTCTGCTGTGCTCTGGCCTCAACAGGACAATAGCACTGTATGTCTTTGGGGTGGGGAGATGAGCAGGGGGTCTCTGCCTGTTTTCTGTGGGTGACCAGCTACCCCACACTAATTTGTGCTTTGAGGAGAAGCATTGCCCCCTAATCCAAAGGGCGCTCAGAGGAGTGGCCTCAGCCCTGTTTACTGCTGTGTCTGCCCAGATGGCCTTTTTACTCAGCAGGAGAAATTTTGGCTTGGCCCTCAGCTGGAGGTAACAACAATACAGGCTAGGGAACCTAGACTCCTGAGCAACTATGATTTGTCAATAATTGCAAGACAAACCTGGTGGAATTGTGCATTTTCACAGAGGCATTGATTCCAAGGCCAGAAGGGATCATGGTGCTCATGTAGTCTCTCACCTCCTGTATATTTCAGGCCACACAACTGCCCCAAAATAATTCCTGGAAACATTTTTTGAGGAAAACATCCAAACTTTATTTATACATTGCTAATGGTGGCTCTTGGTAAATTGTTCCAATGGCTAATTACCCTAGGCTTGATTTGATTAGTTTCACCTTCCACCATTAGATCACATGATATCTTTGGACTGAAGAACTGAAGATGAATTAAATTTGTTACCCATGAAAGTACTTAACTGTTATCAAGTTACCCCTCATGTTTCTCTTTTCAGGGCAAGTCTTTACTTGTTATATTGGCAGCATGATGGCACATTTATCTACTGCGCCACATTCTGTGCTACCTTTTTTAAAGGTGGCAATACTGTTATCTTTGTGTGGTACATGGGTTCCTTCAGTGTCACCCTATGCCAGATCGTTGCCCCTTTTCAAACAACTGCGCCACATGGATGATTTGGATGGCAGTGAGCTGGAAGAAGCATCCCATTTGTTTTCATTTGCACTTGTTTCAGTCATCCTTTATAGACAGACAACATTTGCTAACAGAGCCACTGATTTTGGTGCCCAAAGTACAGGGGAGCTGATAGCCTGAGCAGGCCCCTGGGCAAGGTATGTGAGTGGGGGGACCCAGATGTGTTCTCCCAGAAGGGGCGTGGCCTCGGGTGAAAGGGGCAAGGCTAGAAGCAGCCAGCCCTTCACGCTTCATGGAGTCATTATTTCATACTGCAGTAGCAGTGTTGGAGGCTGGGAGCCCAGGGCCCCTTTGAACCTCCAGGCCTTAGGCTTGATTTTTTAAATGTGCTGAGCCCTAACAACTTCAGCTGAAAATAAAGTGTGCTGCGGGCACTTAGCAGTTGTGAAACTCAATGTATCTCACACAAGGCATTCAAAATTCAGGAGCCATTTTGAAAATGTGACTCCGCTGGCCAGGGCTAGATTTAAGTTAGAATCATAAGGTATCTGTGAAAGGGCACCAATTAATTCATTTGTTCTTAAAAAAAAATTAACTGGAAGCCTTTATGAAATTTAAGCACATTGCTCATCGTATAATTATGGATGAAATATTAAAGAAGTGGACTAATTACACACAATGCACATGAGCCCAATTAAAATAGCATCTGCAGTGAATGTAGGGGTATTCTCTTTCATGAATAAAAATACTTTCTTAACAACAGAGAATAAAATAGCTAAATGGGATATGTAGTTGAGATTATAAATATCCTATTAGCATACAAAATGAGGATTAACCTTATTTAAACACTGCATACTTGATCATCAAAAGTAATGTTTCACTGCCATAATGTAGCTGTATACTGAACAATAGCATATTAATAAATTTAGCTAACTAGATGCTTTTCTCACCTACTCAGCTGAAGGAAACTGGCCGCCCCCTAATCACTTAGGAAATGAACCAATTTTCTCAGTTGTTTTATGTGATGTCTTAGGGTATGCACTCTAAAATCGAAATAAGGTATGCAATTTGCGCTACACAAATTGTGTATCTTATTTCGATTTTATTTCAAAATAGGCTATTTCGAAATATGGCACATCTACACGGTGCCAAATTTCAAAATAAAGCACTATTTCAAGACATCCCTTATTCCTCGTGGAACGAGGTTTTCAGGGATGTCGAAATAGCGCATCCGTTATTTTGAAAATTATTTCAAAATAGCGGATGCATTCCTTGGACATGGGGTAGCTGTTTCAGGCTACCTCCAGTATCTCAATATAGCCTTGCAGTCTAGACGTACCCTTAGGGAAGACATCTCAGTTGTTGAACAATAGCTGCTCAAGATTTAGATCCTGCCTCTTAGTATGGGCGGTGGGTA
Source organism: Pelodiscus sinensis (assembly GCF_052426305.1). Lineage (NCBI taxonomy): Eukaryota > Metazoa > Chordata > Testudines > Trionychidae > Pelodiscus > Pelodiscus sinensis. The sequence continues at coordinate 185,212,081 of NC_143054.1, read as the reverse complement.
TAAGAGGTGGGGAGAAGGCATTGCCCTCCCAAACTGGGAGGCATGACCCCACCCACACTCCACACCTAGCTTCAGCAGGTTCCCAGGTTTCAGCTGCCCTGAGGCTGGGAAGGCTGGGGCAATGTGCCCTCCCTCTCCTCTGGGGCCAGGGAGATATGAGCCATGCACTGCCCATCCTCCATGAGCTCTGGGCCATGGATACTCCCATGGGGGGTTGGAGGCTTGCTCCTGCAATGGGGGGTGGGCTTGGCTCCCATGGGGGGCAGAGCCTTGGGCAAAAGAGGTGGGGCTGGAAGCTTGCCTACCCCAAGCCCTATGTCCACCCACTGCCCATGCCTCTGAGGGTACGTCTACACTGCAACACTATTTCGAAATAACTAACGCGATTCCAAAATAACTTAGTCCGCATCGCCACAGCCGGCAATTATTTCGAAATAGTGTCAAAAAACTGTCAATCTGGAGGACTTCTTATTCTGACTCCTGTAACCCTCATTGTATGAGGAATAAGTCGGAGGAAGAGTGTTCTATTTCGAAATAAGTGCTGTGTAGACGCTCCCCATTTCAAAATAAGCTATTTCAAAATCAGATATGCAGTTGACATAGCTCAATTTGCCTAGCTTATTTCAAGGTAAGCCCTGCAGTGTAGATGCACCCTTAGTCATTGGCACACATGATGTGGCTGGAGCTGCCCTTTCCCAAAACACACATTTGGAGATGTTAGGCTACAGGGACTAGCATGTCTGCTGCTGTGTCTGTTAAAGGGATAGAACTTGCAGTGTGCTACTGACTAGCTTCACTCTCCTGAGTGCGATGAACTCCTTCCCATTGTAAGGTGGATCATTCTTCATAGGTGTTAATAGGTGATAACCCTTTTGCTTAAGGCCCCCTGAACAAGGGTTGGTGAAGGGGCAAATTCTTATGTGCTAGCCTCCTATTTTGCATACGCACGAGGAAACTGGCTCCAGTCTGGGTCAAATGAGGGGAAGATAAACAACAATTTATACTAAAACCCTGGCCTAGTGGCAGGGTGGCTCCTTTTGTGATGTAAATTCAGTAGGTGTTTGTTCCAGTGGAGCTGAAGGTAGTGCAGAGTGAAGATTTCAGTGTCCCGTAGGCCACGTGCGGGTGTGAACATCACACAAGGGGCAGGAAAGCAAATCTGTGAGAATGGCATTGTAAGGGCCCATGTGACTCTGAGCTTCGAACCTTCCAGGTTGAGGTATCTCAGTTAAAATGTCTTTCCTAATGGCCAGGCGTGTCAACTTGAACTTGGCATTTGAATGTTTCTTTGTGCCACTGTCTGAGATTCTGACTCAGACACGCAGTGGAAGGTCTGGCTAGAGCAGCGGTGGGCCACCGGCAGCCCATGGAGTGCATGCAGACCAGCAGGGTAATCCAATTGTGAGCCAGGAGTCATTTTGCTGACATTGATGGTCTGTGGGGATCAGCCTTCGTAGCTCCCAATGGGTGCGTTGAGCCATTCCCAGCCAATGGGAGTGGTGGGAAGTGGCAGCCAGCAAGTCCCTGTGGCTCCTTCACTGGCAGACACCCTCTTCACAGCTCCCATTGGTTGGGAGCAGAGAACTGTGGTCACTGGTAACTGCGAGGGGTCGTGGCGGTGGTGCCCGTGGACAATGTCAACAAAATGGCTCACAGCCCACACGAGTTTCCTAATGGGCTTCAGATTGCCCACCACTGGGCTAGATAGATGCCAAGGGCCTCAGTGAATGTGAATCTTTTCCTTACATTGAATCAGTATTTGTAAGAGGAAGGTTACTTTTTAGTTTGGCCTTCACAATGATGTGTGGCATGGCTAATGAGGAATGGCCCCCACACCACAACACATACAATCATGTTGACTTTACCTATGGCCCTTTGTATTCATTTTCCATGAACACCCATGTATGTCAGATTTATTGGCATAAAGTTTCATGTCGGAATATTTGCAGAAGCTCATTTTAAATGTGCATATTCAAATATTCCAACTGGAAGTACACTGAAAGGAACATCCTCCTTTGTTAGCGCTAAAAAACACTGCAGCTAAAGAACTCGCAGCTATAAAATCGGGCCCTTTCATCAACCCAACCCAAACTCATGATTTATAGCAATCAGTAAGTAACAGGACAAGTGGCCTGATCCATGACTGCCAATTCAGAGATTTGCTGTTGTTTCGTAGAGCTCCAGTTTCTGAGGCCAAGTGTTTGTGAGATTCTCAGTTTTTATATTTTAGAAAATACGTAAGGCAGCAGAAACTAGCTTGGAAACAGGCCCAATGCACCCCAGAAGTTCAATAAGCAGAAGGCAAATAAAAAGAGCCCCAAATTCATCATTATTTTAAAATTCTAATGATTGGCTTTAAACATTCCTATGATTTTTGAGGACTGAGTCATGATTTTTGAATGTTTCGGACTTGCAATGGTGCTGACCTGCAGCATATACCTTCACCCATGGGAGATTTGGTTGAATAAGTTCTGTAGGAGCAACCCCAAAGAAAGATTTGTGGTGATGACATAGGAAAAATAATTTAAAAATCTTTACAACCAGTTTATTGTTTATATTATTCTTAACATGTAAAGATAATCTTCCTTTTACTCTGATGAAAAGCTTAAGTTGGTGAAAGTGTAAACATACCTCCAAATACTGAAAACAATTATGGCTATTAGAGACTCATGTTCCTAATTGGGTACTTTTCTTCAAAAATACCACTTACAGAGACCTCTTTTGTGGATTATGCCACTTTCTCATTTGTGGTCTGTCTGCTACTTTCCCTCTTCTTTATTTTTGGTCCTAGAAATCACATTTGCTAAAACCTTCAGAGAAACACTAGATGCAAATTGAAAGTGACTGGGAATAAAATGGACTTTGCCATTCCAAGGGATTTGAGGTGTTGTTCTGTCAAAGAGGCCTGTGGGTGAAGTGAATGAATCCAGAAACATATGGAGAATGGAAAGGTCTGTGGGTGAGCACAGCATCAAAAAATAAAGTCAGCTCCCTGTGCCACAAATCCAAGTTCAGAACCTTTAGAACAAAGATGTCAAAGAAAATGTAAAAAAAGAGAACATGGAACAGCTCAGTAGTCTTCAGGGCAGCTCCATAGCAACTGATTTGCCTCTTTCAGATCAGATTTTAAAAATAATTTCCATTTCATGTTGGTTTTACTAGATCTTTAAGAAACCATAACACAAATAAATTTAGAAGAGTTACACACAAGGGATTCTGATTTTAATTTCACCAAAGCATACCCTGGTCTTAGTGTTTTTCTTTGGTGTAACTGATCAGACTCCAATTGTTTCTTCTTTTGAGCCTAATGTGTGAAGCAAACATAATTGCTAATAATAGCTTTTTGCCTTGTCAAGTGAACCAATGAGTTAAATGCCAAGTTTTTTTTTCTGGTTTGACTTTCATCCACTTAAATCCAATTAAGAGGGACTTTGCCTCTCACAGGTTGTTACTGATTCACTGCAAAAACAGAGTTTAAAAATAAAAACCCAACAGTCGGGCAATTTTAGTATTGTGGCCTCACAACAACAGCTACAGTGTTATTCCTTTAATCAGGTTTTCCCAAGAGCTCAGCTCCCACTTAGGCACCAAAATGAAGTGGCCGGAGTTTCAAAGGCGCTCAGCACCCAGCAGCTCCTATGGAGAAACTTATTTTTCTTCATTTCTTTTGTAGTAAATCCCCTGAGGATTGCAAGAGCTGGTGAGTAGTTTGGAAAATAATGACCACTTCATTTAGGTGTCTAACTGGGAACTGATCACCTCTGAAAATCTGCCCAATCATTTTTCAGCATTAGCTTACACAACAATTTAGCCTCCCCTCAGAGTTGTTACATGATAGGTTAATAGGCTAGTTCTGACATGGGATCATTTTAGCTTCATAAAGACAAGTCTCTTCTCAGATAAAAAGAATTTGTCTTTACTGACAAGTTCAAAGAAACATAAAAGAAGAGAACTGGCTTTCTCTGAAACAAGGGCAGGGATCATCTCTCTGTGTCCTTATTGTAACTCATTGCTTGTTTTCAAGATCCATAACACAATTCTTCCATGGGAGAGAGAGGACTTTGTTAAATTGCAAATGAGTATTACTTCAAGCACTCTGTGGAAATGTGTTCTCCCGCCTATTGCCCATACATTATTTCTGCTCAGTGATGGTGGGTCACATTTCCCGGAACTATCACAGAGAACTTAATTCTCCTCACACCACATCACTTTAAAATCATGCAGCTCTCTTAATCAACCTTTGTATCAGCCACAAATTTGCAGTATGACCTAATTTGAAAAATGTCTCAAAGTGCTGACTCAAACTGTTACTGAATAAAGGCCAGTCATTACCATTATGACACTAATGTGATGCAAAATAAAATTGAGTTGCATCAGCTGAACATTAGTTTGCAAAAATATTAGTGATTGAAGCCATTTTCTGTTCATATTTTATTTATACTTATGCGAGAGTTTTTTTTTTTTTTTTTTTGGTCTAAAGCAGCTCTACAACAAGATTCCTGAGTGGAAGCACGAAGGAACATTTTAATGGTGAAAAACCCAAGCCAGAAATAGACATGTAAGCTGCATCACTTGCACGTCATAATGTCTCTCTTTTATAAAAGCAGACAGAGGGCACTTTATTTTAGAACTTTTATTAAAATATGTGTACAATAACATGAATATTCTCACTGTAATATGTCATTTTACTTTGCATTTTTAGGTTGAATTCCAAGTTTTATCTTTTTTTCTCTCCAGTTGTAAACAAAGCAGATATTTCTTCATTCTCTGTTTCAAAAATTTTTATTACCAACCTCCCCCCTACTTCTTCATGTAAAGGAGGGGGGACATTTGGGCTCTGAAACAAATAGTTACAATATAAAAAAAATCACTCTCTAAGGGGAAACATGTATATATAAATGGTAAACTTCTTATTTTTGAAAAATTAAATGAAAGTAGAGTATACAAATACAAGTTATTAACCTTTCTTTAGCAAATATTTTACAAAACTTTTTCTCCTTATTTTCCCATTTACTTGGTTTTGAAAGAAAAAAAATCTTTTCAAGGCATAGCAGCCCTGCTACATATCGACAGCAGGTACATGATAATGTCAGCTGATAATTAGCACTCAGAACAGAGATTGTTTTAAAATCAGAGTTCTAGAAATAAATAAAAAAAAATTCAGCCACAACCATTTCCATCTGTGACTTTTTAGTCTCTAAATGCCAATAACAAAAGTTGTCTAATGTGTACTGATAAAATGTCCCTGACTTCATGCTGAATGGTTCGAAACCAGACATATGCTGCTAGGAAGACAGACCATTAATTTTAAATTTAGAGGACCAATACATTTTTGATAGCAGTGGGTTACTGTGCTAATGATTATTTAACTTGCTGAATGTTGGGTTAAGTATGTGTGGCTATGTAAAGTGTAATGCTTTATCCAACTGCTATGATGGGATTACTGCCACTGAAATGTTATAGTCAAACCAGGAAAAAGCAGTAAGATTATAAAGACCAGTACTATAATATAACACAATTAATGCAGACATAAAAATTAAACTGCTACACTTTAAAGACAGTTCTTTTGTATTTTAGCCCATTATTTCAGCTTGTCTTTTTAGTGGGGGTGGCAGGTACAAAGAAGGCTGCTATGTTTCACAGTAGGCTACTGACATTAAAAAAAATTAAAAAGAAAAGAAAAAATAAAATGTACATTTTGTTTAATAATACACTGACAATCATTTCCAGTTACATTGCAATTGTCGTCACTTTTGTGGCAGTGTGAACAAAAAAGGTAAGCGTGGCAATGAATGTTGGATCACCATACGTGATTTGCAAGCCTTTTTACACTTTATCATTCATGAGATACGGTGTGATTTCTTTGCTACAGTCTTTTTAATGGACTTTGTATCCTTGATCCATCTTGGGAAGACATAAGGTGGGAATCCTTTAGTCCTTTTTAATTGTTGATTTTCCATGCTTTCTCAATAGACGCTGGCTGCTGATCTGTAAACTTGTTGAAATTCTGAATCAAATACTAAATATAATCAATATATTAAAAAATAGAGAAAAAGGGGTGTAAAAGCAATGAAAATTTATGACCTTAACATTCCTTCAGGGTCAAGCAATTAATCAAATTCTCTCACTTTCTGGTTTCAATTACACAGCTATTGTGGAAGGAACTTATTTTAGCAGGTTCATTGCCTCAGTAGGGAATACAGGACTTTGGCCTAATGCTTCACCTTTAGTGCAGGCCATTTGAGCCTTAGAACAAATACCAATCATCACTCTTTGGGGAAAAAAATCTGTATCGGAGTGGCCTATTGGAATGGGATTTCTGTCAAGGTAAACGGTTGTCGGCAATGACTGTGGTAGAGTGGTGATAAATCCCATTTTATTGCTGAAAAATTCCAGCTTCTCTGCATGCCTGACAGCTCCCCACATTCCCGTACCCATTTGGCAATTTCTGCGCTATGTCCATCTGGTTCTTATTACCTCTCAACCTGCCAGTGTCTGATCCAGAAAAAGTGCAGGTCAAAAAAGGGGAAAGAAACCAAGGTGATGGACAAAACAGAAAGCGAGTGAGAAAGAGAGAAATCCCCCCCAAAAAACCCTCAAGAGTTTAAGCATGAGATTCCCAGAAGCATATTTAAATATAGAGAAGAATAGAGGTAATAATTGCGACACAAGGTTTTAATAGTCAGACTGAACCACAGCCTTTGACATTTGTCCAGACCATTAGTGACACTTACCTAAATGAAAATAAAAATAAAATCAAGGCCTCAATCCCTTGATTAAAGCAATATTAATGGTTAAATGACTCTCAGTGTTTCCATGGTAAGACCTGGTTTCTAGAAGCGTAGAACTTTATTGCAAAGATTCCGTTTAGGTTGAAAATCATTTGCACGAGGTCAGCTGGAGTATGAATAAAGGTTTTGGCAGAAAACATGATTATTTATGGAAATTTCATCAAAAGGTGTAAATTTCAAAGCTGATTTTGCACAAGTATTACAACTCAGAGAATATGCTCAATGTGTGTTATTTCCTACAAGACTTTAATTAATAATGAAAATGTTTGGCAATTTTCATAATAAAAAATAAATATAATTTGATAACAGATGAACTAATATTATTTGAAAATCAGCTATTTTATGACCTCAACCCACTTAAACATCTACTTAAACATACTACTCTAATATACCTTGTTGGGTGATAATTTGCCAAGAATCCACAAATGATGTGAGAAAAGTTGCTGCTGTCTATTGAGTCAAGATCCCCTTTTAAAGCATTTAGTTGGATTTAATTATGGTTCCTACATGTTTATATTTACTTTATTTAACTAACATTTACCCACTAGATCATAGATATTTTAATCGTGTCCTTTCCTGAAAATTTTATATGAAAGGCTCCCTTCTCTGTTCTGTTTTTGAGACGAGGGCTATAAAGATACAAAAGAAATTAAAATACAAAGAGCTACAGTAGGTTTATAGAACACTAAGGATCTGACTTCACTCTGCGTTTCCTTGTTCTTGGGGCTAAGGTTACAAATCTGTCCTTACCTCATCCCTTCGTTCCTTGGTATTACAAAGGTCTCAATGCCCCCATATTAGTGGTTATCTTATATCTCCCATGGGTGCTAGAATACATAGGTAGGTGTAATGGACTGAGTTAATCTCTTGGTGTCAGAGAGTGAGATTTACTGATGTAACATGCTATTAGTAAATATGTCCACACAGCCAGTAGGCACTGGGAACCTGTTGGCTGCTAGACATTCAAGATGGAGTTTCAGCACTGAAAAAACTTTCAGGTTTATTTGGGCTGATGTCAAACCCTTGTTATCTGAATATCAATAACGGTAGTCTAGATGTGTTAACCAGTTTGGAGCCATTACTTTTCAATCTTATGTTTTTTGTAGGAAGACTGTTTCTCTCCTCTTCCCCCACCCCAACATTGAAATTTTATGTATTGATGTATGGGTGCTCATTTCAATTTTTATAAATAAATGAACTTATTTGTGATGGTTAAAATCTGACGTTTTGAAAATCAGAACATGACAGAGGATAATTCTCCTTATGGAAAAAAGGCTGCTAATGTTGCTTTCAATTCAAAATGAATAAAGAGCAAAACTGAAGCCAACAATTTATTTCAGAACAAGTCATTTAAATGTTACATGTAGAAGCAAAACAAAAAATCTGGCTGGACCATTAATTTACTCAAGATTTTCTTGACTGCTGCTGCATCCATTCAAAAATGTATATTTTTTTAGGATGCATTCTTGGTAGTAAAAACTCTCTGACTGTCAGTAACCACATTAGAGAAAAGTGAGTGATTAAATACTGATGAGTATTTGTTTGCATTTGCAATACAGTATAGAATTAATTGATGACTGTTTACTAAAACATGTTTCCCACCCATCTGAGTACTTTAAAAATAACTTCTTATATCTTCTAATAACTTACAAGACAATATGAGATACATAAAAGAAAACCATTTTTAGGTGAAAGTTAGTCAAACAATGATTTATATGAAGCTTTGTGTACATTTGAAACAAAGAGACACACATTTAGAAAAAAAACAAACTTCAGCAATAAACATATTTCAGCATCAAAATGGTTAATAGTGAGTATTATAGCTTCAAAAGAGCCTATTGGCTCACCCTAAAGGATGCCCTGCAATTGTTGTTAAACTCATCAGATGAAACTACCCTTCTCAGCTAGCCCTTAGATTTGTCTAGCTAACAGTAAAATACTATAATAAATCGGTAACGTATGTTGCCAGACAAGAATAAGTGATATAAATAAAGAGTCAAGAGACATAGCCCCTCAAGAACAATGTGAAAAGATTTATACTTTCAATGTACTAATCAATTAACATTGCAGAAGTAACTTGAAAGTGCTATACTGTTGTTTGTTTATATAATTCCTTATTTTTTCTTCTTCTTTTTCTTCAGATTGCATTTTAAACACAAATGTTCTCCGTGACTGCCAGTTTTGCAGCATTTGGGTAAGTCCCATTTCTCCCACACCTTACAAAAAACAAACAAACAAAAAAAAAAGCCTAAAATTACCTATGCCAGAAAAGTATTTTGTGATTTGTATGTTTTATGAAATAAACATCATGCTATTGAAAAAAGAGCATTTGTTTATTTCAAGCAGATGAGTACGTGAAATGGTGCCTATGCAAACAGAGCTACCAACAAGAGAACCAACTCTACTGTGGCAATAACAAGTCTCAAAAACTCATATATTATCACCAGCATTTAAAACACAGAAAACAAAATCTGTTTGGAAAATTGACTGAATATTTTATTTTGCTTTTTTTAAAAAAAGACATCCTCTGAAAAATGACATAATATAAATAGTTTTACAAAGCACCAATATAATCAATCTGTAAACTAGAATATAAATCAAGGATTTCATTAACTGCTGGTCGCCAGTTTAAATTGTAGTCTTGTCCATAATGTCTATCTATCTATGTATGTCCAAGTTATATTAAAAACCTTTAAATGGCTTTGTAATATCAGCTACATCTAGCTATTATAATAATTAATGATACTGTTTTATAAATCAATATATGTATTCTTGATAAATTCATATCCAGTTAATGGTGTAATTTAAATAAAAAATTAATGTAATAAAGGACATACAGGAATAGCAGGAAATCTTTAAAGGTTAAGAGGCAAATTTGTCTAATTTCTTTTTTTTTTTTGGAACCTGTTATTTTTTTTAAAGCATTGAAATGTAGCTGATATCAACATTGGTCTTTTGATCACAATATTGCCATGATTTTTGTGTTTAGCTTGTGTTTTTGTGTTTTTCATTGTAATATAATAAAGTATATTTCAGCTAATTCAGTAATTGTATTATTGGTTTAAAATACTTTTGCAAACTAAAACAAAAAAGTCACAGAAGGTTTTTAACATTTGGCCAGAAAATATTATAAAATATTATCTTAATATTTTCTTCATCAACTACTCATTCCATATTTGCATTGCTATATGGCTATTTTACTTAAACTCTGAAATGTCAAAAATGTGAACATTAGATTCAGCCTTAAATGTATTTTCAAGATTGTGGAAACTCTGAATAATATTTTAATGCAACAAAAAATGTGCTCTTTATCTCCTCTTTTAAATATAGTTAATCCGGTTTATTCAGAAAATATTTGTAAGTAACTAAAAAGAAAAGAGAGAGAAACTGGAAAATGCCTTTTTGATTCTAGGTTGCATCTTAGAGTGGAACTGCTGCTCAGCTTCTTTTGATTTTATTTATAATCTGTAACCACAAAATGCATTTCATAGAATAACAGGATTTAAGAACATTTAATATTGCTCTTACCATCAATTGTGTGTGATCTTAAATGTTGAAAACAAAACCCCACAACCTGTTTATGTATTGAATGTTTTATGAAGAGTAGTCTTTGAAATTATGCAAAACATTACGGTTTGCCATCAGCGCTGACATGGTACAGAAGTGTAATTTTAATCCATTGAGATTTTTTTTTGACGTTTTTCTTAACATTGCTCTGCCTTATTTAAAAGAGCAACAGTGATTCGTGCTGTTTTACTTGACACTGATGGGTATTTCAAAATGTTACATGGAGAAGAAAAAATATTTTCTGCCAGTCACTTTAGAAATTCAACTTTATAAGCAAGAGCTATTTGCTAAAAGTTTACATTTCAGATGAGCTTGAATTTAAAACCCATTATTCTTTCCCTGGGCCGGAGTTTTGAAATGAAGGGAGAAAATAGAGAGTACAATTATGATTTGTGTTAATATGTACTCCAGTACTGTAACATATCTATTTAAAGTGTATTTTGTTTTTAGACAAAACCAGCAGCAAGAGATACATAGCCATTCCTAGGAGGCTTAATTTAAGCTTTATAGCATGAACATAAAATGCTAGGTTACAAGTAACACTGAAATGTTACACATTTTAAATATCTTCATTTTAAAATCTGTGTTCTTTTTTTCTCTTGGGATCACTAATATGACTCTCTGCAGACAAAACAGGAGCATGCCACATTCTTTAAAATTATCTGTAAAGGAGATCACATTCCTAGGCGTGTTGGAGTCTTTTTATAACTGAGGATAACCTCTTAATAGTACCATGATTTTCAACTGGTTAAGCGGGTGTCTTCAGAATATTTAACTGCAAACAAAGTGAATATTTAGGGGAAAGTAGTTTGAAATGATTAGAAACATAAGTTTTTATCTACTGTCTCATAGGTGTATCAATTATTCAAGCCCTACTAAATTTGATTGTTTGCTTTTAAAATGTTGGTTGCACTTGCTTTGTGGAAAGAACAAAGAATCTGGAAATTTTGCTAAATTATTTGTTTGCACAGTACAGCTAAGAGTGAAACATTTTATTTGTCTGTGTTATGGTCACATTTTAGTCAAATTCAGGAGATTTATTCAATAGCTACAATAAACCTCTGCAATGAGTTTTGAACCAAATTATTATTAGAACATGTATCAATGTAAATAGATGTATGACTCAGCTATGCACAGCATGCTATCATCCGCAGATATTTATGTGGACAAAGCCACACTGTTAAAGTCAATAAAATTATGTAATAGTGACATATTTGGAGGCTGTGCTGATCAGATAATGACTAGCTCAAGGAGTGAAGTTGAAGGTGCTTAATGCTCTAGCTGGTCATTACCTGATTGGTAGAGACCAATACAGAAGTAATTATTGATATTATAAAATAAGCTAAAGATATGGCGTTAATGATTTTTTGCATGTGGTAGGATACTACATGTTATGAAACATCATAACATCTTCAAAGTATTTTTGACTGAATACTTGTGTTAGTATGAATTCACAACTGTGCTATGAAGGTGAAAATGCTTGTTTTTCCCTCAATAATGGCATGATCAGATTGGCAGAAAGCCTGTCAGGTGTGGACTTTCTTTGCACTGTGCTTCTCACAAAGCCAAGTCAATAAAGTCACAGGATTCAGGGACAGAATTCTAAAATGCCAGCATTTAAAAAAAATATACTAACTGGTAAGCAGTGTTGGCTCTTCAGTTCCTCTGAAATACCTGTTATACCTGATGCTCCCTGGCTGAGAACAAATTTAACTTATCTTAGTAGATACTCAAGTGCCTTCTCTAGAGGAAATCTATTCCTAGGTAAAAATAATTCAGATTATAATGTAATAGTTATAGTTACTATAGCATAAGGCCCATAAAGCTTACTGAATTGGAGGTTTGAACTTTGCAATTTACTGTTCATTTTAGGTATCTATTGTTTGAGTGTTCAACTTATATTTATAAAAAGATTTTTTTAAAGTTATTCAAAAGAGAACAGTTTCAATGAAAAAATCAATTTACTTTACAAAACAGTCATTTTTTCTTATATTTATAAAGGTGAATTTAGTCTTAAACCATTGGGTGTATTCCTTACTCAAAAAGCAAACTGCCACAGCCTTTTGTGCCCCATAAGTAGCAACAGCAATAAGAAACATATGCAAATTTTACAACTCTCATATAAAGCTAGGCAATTTCTTACCAAAAAACCCCATGCCAAACAAAGGATGTTTAAGAGATTTCATTTATTTTGATAATCCTCCTCTTGCACCAGAGCATTTTGCTGTCTTTGTCAAAGTGAATGACAACAATTTGGCCAACTCTCTCTGAGCTGCACTCAACAGTGACAGGCAAATTATCAGAGGCCCTGCACTTCTTATTATCAGAGGAGAAGTCATCAGGAGGACGCGTGGAGAATCCCTCTCCCCTGTCACTATTTGTCAGTGGGACAAGGGCCACTGCTATGGGTAGCTGACAGGTAATTTCAACAATAACAATTACTCCTATTACTGGTGTCATAAACAATTCGCCCAAGGCATGACAATAGGAAAGCTTTATAATTCAATGCCATATAAATAAATGCCAGCAGGTAACAAGTAATTTAGCTCCAATCAAGCTTTGGCCCTGGCATTAATATTGTTATTGCAAGAAAATAGAAAATTGAAAAAATTCAATATGTTAACGAATTAAGTGTGCTTCAAGAGCTAAGTATGGCAGGAGGTATAGTGGAGAGTGGGAGAAGAAGAGGGAACTCACCAAAAAAACCCAAACCAAAACACAACCCAACCCCGCCAAAAACCATCATTTCAGATTCAGCACAAAATTCATGTTGTACAACAGTGTAATCATTTTATGATCTGAAAGGGCACAATACCGTCTTGCTATTTTAAATTTTAGATGAAATGAAAAGGTAAACAGGACTATGAATTCCACTTCCTGATCTCTCAAGTTTCCATTACAAAAGCTGTGTACAATGCCCACTAAAAATAATTGGATTTGCTTAATTATTTTGTTATTAAAATTAACATCTCTCACATGCTACACAAGTAATATCTTTAGGAAAGATTAAACAACTAAAAACCCCCATCGTTTTTAGTGTATGTCCCTTTCCTTTTTGGATATAGGTTTTACCAGCCCAACTAAATTTATTCTTATTTATTTATATTAAGTATAATAACATTTATTTTTTTAGTAGGCCACAATACTACCAAACCCCCAAAAAGTCCAGTATCTATAAACACAACCTCTTGCTCAGACCAATTTACAATTTTACTGTTTGTCCAGCAAGACAATGTGGCATCAGTCTGACAGCAGTAAAAGAATTTGAAAATCTCTAATTAGGAGAGCTGCGGAGCAATTAACGCATGTCAAATTTCACTTCATCAAGTGCCACTCTAATTTTCCCACTAAAAATTAATGGACTTTTTTTTGTATGTGTGTGTCCCCTCAAGGCAATGTTGATTCAAATCTGCTCAAGATGCAGTGTTGCACAGCTAAGCATCTTCTTGATTACAATCCGCCACACTTCTAACTGCTTTCATTCTCACTGCCACAGATACTTTGTCAACAGTCAAATTACACCATGCTGATAACAATGCATAATGGTGTTCCTCAAAGGAGGTTCCTGTCATGGAACAGTGTTTCATAAAAATGTGCCATTCTCTTCTCCAGGAAATATATCTGGCTAAAAATGATGTTTTAGTGGTTTCTGCATGGGCTGCAATGTAATTCTTCTCCCACCCCCAACTATAATTTATTTATTTTTGAGCTCATATGAAAATATTGTAGGGAATGGTTTGAGAAGTAATACAGAATGGAAAATATTTGCAGTCAGTGTTTGTGCAGACATTGTTTGACTGCTTTGCTCCACAATATTTTCAATACCAATATCCTTCCCTTCTCACACCAGTGGGGTTTTTGGTTTTGTTAATACGATAGGGCAAAACCCTACAGTCGTCACATAAGCTGAACTCCTCGTGACGTCAATGGGAATTTTGGTGGAGTGAAGACTGCAGGACTTGGTCTACAAATACATTGGAAGAGTCGCTTTAAATAGACAGTATTTAGATTCCAAGAGCTGTTTGTTTAAGAGACACATGTGCCAGAATCCTCAAAACATTACAGGGTACACAAGACAAATTGCTTTTTTGTCAGGATGGCGAATGTGTCAGGAAAAAGAGTTGCTTCATCGGAACAGTTTTTTCCCCTCTTGTCTTCATTTCTGTTCCTTAAAGATCAATATTTTTAAACTGTTAGTACAGACGTGTGAAAGGGGATGGAAATATTTTTAATGCTTAAAATGTGAATTTGTGAGGATAAAATGCTCTGGCTATGGTTCAGATTGTCATTTTCAGAGTTCCAAAATATTCCTTTCCCACAAAATCAGTCCAATATTAAAATAAATATAGCTGTATATTTCTTTAAATTATTTGATTTAGTGTTGTTAATACAGAATCAGTGTTTCAATCACTTTATTAAAATATATACATGCTAAGATGTAAATATTATTTTCCTCCATCTTTTTTTAACTATCTCTATTTACATTTTCATCCTGAATTCATGGGACCAAATTCTCTGCTGCTGTAACTCAGTTGACCCGAATGGAGTTATGCCAACAAATATCTGGGCCATGTTCTATATAGTACAGCTTATACAGCTACTCCTTCCCCTTCGGTTTCAACCTTGTTGTAACTAAGCGTATTCTTGACAGCATTGTTATATAGCCAACAGATGTCGCATAGAAATTCAAAATTGGGGCTTTCTGTTACCAAAGTCTACGTTCTCCCCTTTTTTGATTGTGTCATCTAGTTAATAAAAAGCCAGGGGGTTCCTTTAAAATACAATAATGACAATACACACAAACCTACTGTTGAAACAACTACAGCTTGCAGAGGGGCCCGCTGGAAGTTGTGCAATTATGCTTATATTCATGGCAGTGAATTTTATTCCTAAATATTATTTCATGAGCTTTAAAATTATAATGCTGCTTTTGGACAAAATGTATACCATATATTGTGTATCAAATGTTTTTTCAGTGATATACAATGATCTTGTCATTAAAATAATGAGCAGGACTCTATAGTTTAAAAAAAGATAGAGAAGAAAAATGTGGGTATATAATACAATCCTGCAGTAATCAATTTTACCTACAATATCTTGCTTTTGTTTTTAAAACACTAAATAAACAATACATAATGCATTCCTCATCAGCCCAAACCATGAGGGCTCTGTGCTCAAATAACAGGAAACATATTCAATTTTCCTAACAGAAGACAGTTCATTAAGCTGTGCCACATCAAATAAAACTTTAATTTCTCCAGCATCAGAGTCGCAATGAAAGCAATTGAGGAAGATGAGCCATATGGTACTTCTATCAGCAAACACATATTGCTCATTCCCCCAAAGTTTTCTAATTCTGCTCCC
Source organism: Pelodiscus sinensis (assembly GCF_052426305.1). NCBI lineage: Eukaryota > Metazoa > Chordata > Testudines > Trionychidae > Pelodiscus > Pelodiscus sinensis. The sequence continues at coordinate 185,196,359 of NC_143054.1, read as the reverse complement.
CAGACCTGTGTAATATAGATAATGTGCTCTGAGAACAGCAACCATGAGCTATCTGGTGTACACTTCTAATACTGTATTTAATGGGAAATAATGAATCATAAAAGCCTGCAGAAGACGGCTTTTGCTAACCTAAATCTCAGCTGTAATTTCATTGTTCTGTGCCTAAGATGCTGTTTGCCCTTTCCAAACAACAGCAGTTGAACATAATTATGCTGCTTCAAACCTGGGCATGAGGAGAAAACCTACATAATATAACCAAGTTTGTGTTAACTCTTGAAATTCTGAACTTCCTATTACTCTAATTCTTAAAACAGAACGTTGTATCATATTTTATATTCAAAAAATTATAGTAAATATTTTTTTCCCATGGATAGTCACAAAAATTAAATTTAATTCTCCCTAATCTGGCCCTAAAATGCAACAGGAGTTATCTAAAAATTAGGAGATCTGCTTGATATTGGGAGACCTGACACTAGTCTAGTATAACATTTGCAAACGCCAAAGCTATATAAATGAACATAATAAAAGAGTAATATTTTGGGGTCTCTATTTTTTATCAGTTAAAAAAAATGGAGTTAAAGCGTTTAGCTTAAAGACTGAACAAACCCTTCTAAACTTCATAATGTTTATAGTTTTCTTATGAATTTGTAATGATCTATTTACTTATAGTCGAAAGGCAGTATGAAAATAATATTGTTATAGCATATTGTCCTGTATTTTTTCTCATCTACTTATAAAGTAAATGTATGTGCATGAAGGAATAGATATTTAAAAAAAAAGATGTTTATAGAAAAACTTAATATATTAAAGTTTATTGACTCAGTACAAATAAAGATACATGTAATTTTGCTATGACCTAAAACTTGGATAATTTCTTAAACTCACCTGAAGTAGCTTCCCTCTCAAAATATAGGACCAATTTAAAACATTGTCTAGGTAGCCTACTTATACATTTTGAAAACATATTTTAGCGGCTGTGTTTGAACCAAAAACAATTAAATTAAAAAGGGAGACTTTTAAAAGTTAGAGATTGCCTTTTAAAAGCTTATTAAAATCAGCATGTTACATGTCTGTCTTTGAATTAGCTTTAAAGACTTGATTGCCTTCATTAAAGCTGACTGTTTGGGTGCTGCTCTGTGAATGTTCAAGAGTCTACTCCCCACCCCCCCCCCCGCCCACCACTTCAAAGCTGATTCCCACTACTTGTCAATGTGTATTGTCTCCCAATAGAATTTTAGAGAACTTGTATTTTACAGAAAAATTTCATGCCCTATGAAATATTAGCACAAAACACTGTCATTAACACCAGAAAAAAAGACCAACAGGTAAAATAATCACATTAAGACCTATAGCAAATAAATAAATAGTGAAAAATAATAAAACCCACCCCCACATTGATATTTCATGAATGCCTTAAAACAAATGTTTAAACAGTTTTTTGAAGCAGTGCAGAAAACCTCTGCATGCTCCGATGGGTTACAATAACAATGGTCTATTGCAATGTAAAACAAGCTGGAGGATAAAAAGGTGCTTTTTGTTACCATTTTATCAAAGCTGTTCATCTTCTAGCTGCAGGCAGCATTTTGCTGGAATTGCAGATATTTCTCTGTCCAGGCTCCTTTGTTTGTGCATCTCATTTGCATATATTTATCTCCAGCTGAGGGTGCTTTCAGCTCATTAGGGCCACCCCCCTCACATTATTTCATAAGCCAGCTGCTAGGAGGGATTTCACCTGTGGTGACTGAGAAAAGAGGGGTGAAAAACCAAATTCTTCATAAAAAGGAAATCTTCTGACTCTCTTCCCCTATAAATGGGCACCATTTGTGTTAAACAGCCTCTTGTCATGATAGATGCCTCCAGGGGTCAGGGGTTAAAGTTGATTTGAAGGTCAGCAGTAAAACAACAGACAAACCAGACGCCAAACTGGTTCCTTAGCCGTCGGTGGGAGCAGTGGTACAACCAGGTCTTGGACCTTTTTCAACCTCTAATAAAACAGGGGAAGAATTTGAAGTGGATCAAGCAGGCCCCTGAGGAAGCCGTTCGGAAAAACACAAATAATATCAATATCAAGCAGCAACAGGAAACAATGGGCTAGCTCTCAGTGCTACATGCATGCGTCTATTGTTTCAAGAGCTAGGGAATTAATTCCACTTATTTATTTAAGGCGTGTCAACTCACTGCCTAAACCTGTTTCAGTGTCAAGATGAATAAAACTTTTATGGCTCATAAAATAGAGCCATTCATCTCAATGTTCTTTGTGGTGCCTTTTTTTTTTCCTGGCAGACTGCGCTAGGCCTCAGCTTCAAATGGTTACATCCGAACATACTGTTGCTATGTACTGCACCTTCTTAGAAAAGAAAATTATTTGACTAGCAAATGGAGATCAGCAGAAACAATAAAGAACAGGATTTTAGTAGCCTTGTCATAGCCCCCCCCTTTTCACAGACACTTTTTACTTGACTGAATCCATTTCCAGCATGACTTCTTTCTACACAACAAATGATTTTATTTGAAAACAGCAAAAGTACGAAATAAATGTCAGAATGTCAGTCAAAATCGCTTTTAATATTACATATATATATATATATATATATATATATATATATATATACACCATTCTTCATGCCAGTTATCCATGTGCGTAGGGGTAGGGAACTTTTTTGGGGTCAGGGGCCACTAACCCACAGAAAAATCAGTTGGGGGCCACACATCACACAAGTGAGAAGCAAAAACAAAGAAACCCTCACTGATGTGGCCCCCAATGGAGAAGGAGAAAGACACCCCCCACATTTCCCTCCCACACCAGAGCGAAAGGGCAGGCAGAGGCATAGTGAGGCTGTTATGCTCCCAGGGGCAAAGACAAAATTTGCACCCCCCCCACCGCCACCACTGTGGCAGGGCCCCAAACTTGGTACACAGCTGAGCCCAACCCTGAGGGAGTGGGGGGAACTTGTACTGTGTCTTTCCCTGCCCCTCCAGTTTGGGGCCAGGCTCCTGCACATACTAACCCACTGGGGAGATGGAAGAAGGTCAGGCTGGGGGTGGAGAGGCGGCGGTGGCAGGCAGAGGAGGAGCAGGCGAGCCAAGGGATGACAGGGGGAGCAGAAGGGGACTAAATTGGTACACCCTAGTGTGGTGTCCAGAGGCAGCTGCCTCCCATACGCTCCTTGCTATGCCACTGGGCACAGGGTAGTGAATTTTGTGGAACACCAGCATGGACTCCCCAATCCTGTGGAGGAGTGGGGGATCCTGAGCCTCAGGGTCTAGATCCAGGCTAGCCAGGGGCCTCATTTGGCCCCTAGGCCTGAGGTTTCCCACCCCTGATCTATGTCTTCTGAATAAGCAGTTTTCATCAGTTTTTATTCATGCCAATTTTTTTCTGTAATTCTCATAGTCTAACCTGTTGTTTTTGAATGGAGTCTTGCAGTCCAAGTGTAATTAAAAAGAGAAAACTCTTTTAATGTGAACATTTTTGCATTATTGCTATTACAATATAGCTGTATTTTTATTATAACTTTCATTTTGCATGCGTACTGATGAATTATTAGTAATACATACAAATCAGATGAGACCATCTCAAACAGCTAAGCCTGAACTAACTTCCATGATCCATTACACATGGCAAATGTTTGTTCAGTGTTAAAATATCAACATAAAACCTACAATGAAATCATGTCATCTATGAAGTTTTGGATCTACAGGTTACTCAATACTATAAAAGATGCTTTTTTATTAAAAACAACCATCCTTCCCCATTACTTATATTGCATAACAGCTCTAAAATCAAAGGTTCAAATAGTAGTTGGAAATGATGCATAAAATCTCAGCATTTTCTGATAGATTGTAGAGTTTGTGGTTTATTGCAATGTAAAGCAATCTGGAGGAAGAGAAGGTGGTTTTGTTTACCATTTTCATCACAGCTTTTCATCATGTTGATATACTTATGCTGTATTGTGACCTAACATATGTTGCATTTCATTTCATTTCTTTATTTATTTTCCAAGTTGTTACCACTTTCACTGTTCAGCATCCAAGATAGCAGATATTTCCCAGGATTAAATCTCATCTAAACTGAATCTCTACCTACAAACAAGCTGATAACTACAAACCACAAAATATTTAATTTGATCAAGTCATTTTTTTACTCAATGTGAGGCCATAAGTACCTGAATACATATAGACTAAGAGATCTGCCTACTCAAATTGTAATTATACTACTGTTTAAGCCAAGGAAGGCATGGTTCTAATTGAAATGCTTTTGAATTTTGTTCACCTCCTTTATTTCATTTTCTATCAGAAAGCATTGTGAAGTCATCTGTATAACTTGCCATATTTTCCTGGTATCAAGTACTGAAAACACCATGAGCCTAACATAGATATACACAGTTTATTTCTCCCCGGGAGTTTCATTTTTCTTTTTCTCAAATCTAATCACTAATTCCTTTGCTTGGACAAATAGTTAAAAATGTTAAGTGCTAGCAGTGTCTCCTACCTCCCCCTCATATCTGTCTCTGTTTATGGAACAGGCCCTGGTTTCCTCCTTTTCTCATTCAGCTCTGGGTCTTCAGGTCAGGAGACTGTAAATACACACAGCACTGCCCCAACCCATAAATCTGAGCAACGGGCAGGCTTATATATTCAGATAAGCAATGCAGAAAAAGAGAGAGAGAGAGAGAGAGAGAGAACTAACAGACTCTTTGGTGAAGCAGGCATTTTCCTAGAAACCAAAAATTAAATGCCAACAAACCTTTAGAGTAATCTCCTTCAGAAGAGAGGAGGGCAGGGATAAGGGGAAATCTTTTGTTACCTCCTATTATTTGCCTTTAAACACTGAATCAGGAATCTTCACTGTCTTTTCTGCCCATTGTTTATATACAAATCATTACAAAATGCTTTTTATTACCTTTGAGGCAATGAAATTAAACAAGAGATTTCTGTTACTTTATAACATGTGTTAGCCTCTTCAAGAACTTTGTTGCGGTTTTCTTTTGTCATTTTTATTCCCAGGGCTTCTGATGCTTTCAAGGAAATTGTCCCCTAGTTATTGCATCTCAGCACCAAGGCCTTAGGATAAATAACGTTGTTGTTACTCACCTCACCAATTTTCAAGAATTATTGCTGCAGCAAATGGGAACAGCACTAATATTTGCAAAGTGATGAATGGATTGTTACATACCATTCATCCTGTGTGGCCTCTAGTTATCCCAAGAGCCATCCAAATCTTTTGAAGGGTGTGGGAGAGGGTGAGATTTGGAACTGAGACACTTTGTGCCATCAGAGAAGTAGATAATCTCTAATGCTGAGATCAATCTGGACATAATCTAATACTGGAAGAAGATATAGCAAGAACTACAGACAAAAACAAAGTTGTCATCTAGTTCAATGAAGGCACTTTCTGACATTTTCCTGCCCCTTTCACATGTTGATTTGCCCAGTTCTGCTTGTGACAGGAAAGATGAATTGAAGACTATCTTGTTTGTGCCACAAATTGCTACAGAAATATTTAGAGAACTACACAAGACATAGAACTTCTTTACTCAGATATAGCTGACGTTTCCTCACTCTAATCACAGTATCTCTGACTTTATCTCATGTAAATGGGCCCCACTTGTAGAATACTTTATTTTTTTCACTTTTGTTCTGATGAGGTGTAACATGCTACAGATGTTAATACTAGAGAAGCCATTACACACAGTGGCCTTCCCAACTCGAAGTGAAGGAGAAGTGAAAACTTCAGTTAGTTGACAGGCGTCTCCAGAAAACCATGCCAAAGAGAGCAATTATTTTCAAGTCCATTCAGCCCCACTCTCCCCTGGTTTCCCCAGTGACATAAAACAAATGTAAGTCAAATGTCTGCGGTGCTGGTGAACAGCAGGTTTAAAAGTTTTCACTAATATGTGAACTAGAAAGAAAGACTTTTTTCTGTGCTCTTGACATTGAATTCTCCGTGAATTTTCCTCACCAAAACTGAATTAGGAAATTGTAGTGGCAGTGAGGATTTTGTCAGCAATTCTGTTGTAAACCTGCATTTTCAGGAATATTATAACATAACCAAGTCTGAAACCTTCTCTAAAAGAAATCTCAGTCCAAGAATTGCCAGAGTTTCTATAGTTAAAAAAGAAAAGAAAAGAAAAGGTTATTTTTAAAAAGGAACTTGTGCATCACTTTAATTTATGATGTAGAATTTTCTTTTTTATTTAAAACAAATGTCCAAATCAATTATTCATATAACATGAGTCATGGTGAAGAATCCACCAAATATGCAGTAATTATGAACAAATCGAAACATTTAAATGCTGATCCACCTTAGGTTGCATAAACAGTTTTAAATATTCTAAATATCTATTAATATGCTTCTGTAATTAATGAAAGTTTTCTGTTGCTTATAAACAATATTTACTGGGTTGATAAACAATTTAGGATGCAATCAACTAAAGTTCCCTTAAACCACTCTGATGTACCTTGAAAAATGACTAGGTCATCAGTATCCCACCTTTTAAAAGTTCCTGACTATGTTATTATCTACCCCCAATCAGCCACAAAGGGAAGGTTCTGCACAGGATTCATGTGTTTTCTCATGGAGCTGGGAATCTGCCAATCCTATGGTAACTCTCTCTCCCCAAATCTCATCCCTCACCCAATCTGAGGCTCTAGTCCTGCAACTTTACCTGTGAGAGTGTTCCCCAGCTCCTATGCTCCGGTGCACCTCAATGGAGGTTTGTTCTGGATTGTGGCATTGATATATTATCTTTCACAAAGACTGTTTTTCAGAACACTTCAGTAAGTTATACGGAAAGTTCATTTTCAAAAAAGCGTGTGTGTGTGTGTGTGAGAGAGAGATAGAGAGAGAGAGAGAGAGAAATGAAGACACAAATTAGAAACAATTAGAAACACAGTTTCAGCTGAAATTTGCCATGATGCAACGAGCTTGAAAGTTGCTGAAAAGGTAATATATAGGTAAGGTGTCCTAAACTGGTGGAGCTGCAGAAAAGGCTCTGAAACTAAACATTGTCATGTGTGGTAGGCCAGAGCTAGAGAGCATGGTTGTGAACAGACACTATCCATAAAACAGGCTTGAATAAGCTCCTAAAGGTTGTTTAAAATAGAGAGGGCAGTTTTGAAATGAACGGGGAGTCACTTGAGTTGATGCCAAATGTTAGAATGTTACATAGCGACTGCAAGCTATAGAGAAAGGAGTTGCTATAGACAAAGGGGGAGGAATAAGGCATTGATGAGGATTTAGGGAAAGGGAAGTCAAGGTGGAGGCATATGCAGGCAATGTTGGTACAATGCAAACACTCTGTGCACAGAGATGTGGAGCACATGAGATACTTAGGTAGCAAGGTCTTCAAGGAAAGAACTAGAATTGTACTCCTTTGTGTGAGGCAATTAGATGCTTAAAAATAAATGACAGTGTAATAACTAAGGCAGGAGGAGAAGAAACTTAATGAACAATCACACCAAGATTCTGAGCAGCAGTGGAGACAAAAGATCAGATAGAAGAGGAGACAGCATGGTGCTTGAGAATGCTCCTCTTGCCCAAGGCAAAAACAGCTTCTGTCTTTAAGTACTGTCACTGAAAAACAAAAAAAACAAAAAAAGAGTTCCCAACTTACCTAACCTGCATTAGCAGTCTCAGGATAAGATAGCAAGGAACACACAGAAACTCAGCTTTTAACTTGAGGTAGCCATTCAATTTCCACCTTGGGCTTCCCTCCAAGCTTGAATGTGAGTTGCTGACTTGAATTAAAAGCTGAGTTGCTGTGTCTTCAGGCCCCTCCAATGGGGGGTGGGCAAAGAGGAGCAACTACCGGGGCCTGGTGAGTCAAAAAAGGCCGGGGGCTCCAGTCAGTGGCAATGTCTGGAGCCCTGGGCCTTTTAGGAGCCCTGGGCAGTTCACTCTGAGTGGTGCTAAGAGTTGGTTGGGATACAAGAGGTGGGGACATGGAATGAGGTTTACAGGAATGCTGAAATAGCACATAAGTTATTTCAAAAATTATTTCGAAATAGTGGATGCATTCCATGGACTCAGGGTAGCTATTTGCAGTCTAGATGTACCCTTAATGTCTACTGTTTTAATCTGTATTTCTAATCTCCTTGCTTCAGAAACAGCCTCAGAAATGCTCACAAGCTTGCTTTGTGTGATTGTAGTGCTGAACTTGGGATATGGAAAAGATTATTCTTAATTATATTACTTATTTATTGTACCATAATATATTTATATGTACCTTCTGCTACAGCAGCAGTAAGCTGCTTTCTAAAGCCATTATCTATGTGCTGTGAAAACGTGGTTGATTAAATGGGATCAGAATATGCTGTAATATCGGTTCTGTGCACCCTTCAGCATTATCTAGACCTATCTTTTCCAGTACACAGTCAACCTCTGGAACTCCTTGCCAGAAAATGTGGTGAAGGCTAGAACTTAACAGGGTTAAAAAAAGAGCTAGATAAATTCATAGAGCTTAGGTCCATCAATGGCTATTAGCCAGGATGGGTAGGAATGGTATCCTAGCCTCTGTTTCTCTGGAGGCAGATGACAGGAGAGGGATCACGTGAGGATTACCTATTGTGTTCTCTCTCTCTGGGGCATCTGGTATTGGCAGAGAGAATACTGGGCTAGATGGACCATTGGTCTGACCCAGTATGGCCGTTCTTATGTACCTCCCTTGACATGATATATTTACACTTTGTGACCTATGGTCAATCAGTCCAACACAGTCATAATTTCTCCACTAGTTTTATGCTGGCATAAAAGCACTGAAGTTAATCAAGTTACACAGGCATAAAATTGGGATAACGACTTGCACAGTTTGACTCCGATTTGAAAATCCCCTTTTAAAGGACCCCCTGAAATAATCATAGCAAACAATGAGCAAAATATTGGAGACAGGTTGTAAAAGATGTCCTTCACAAAGAGGCTGGTAAGTTCGGAACAGGATGAAGCTGGTAGGGCACAATTTTAAAAATCCATATAATATATACCGGGATTTTCACAGATCACTCAGCATTCTATTTCTCTGGTTACTTATAGAGCCCCCAGGATCTCAAAACATTCATAGAATGTTCCCGTGAGGACCAGGATAGATTTCACACCATGGCCAAATCACAGGCAATAGTTGTAGCTACAGTGAAACTGAACCCTGATGTCCACTGAGTCCCATGCCAGTGCATGATCTTCTTGAGCAGCCAACTCTTCTCTGGCTGAAACCAATGAAAATTCCCACTATCTTTGAAAGGAACAGTTTAGACCAGGGCTGAGAGTTTTTCAAAATCTTTCTCGACATGGGTAATGAATTGGGATTTTATAGTGTTAGGGGCTGGGTGAAACCTTGTTATGGGATAATGGGAGAGGCTTATGCTTAACTGAATAGTTAGTTTACCTGTGACAAAAAGTGTGTGTGTGCCCAGCCAAGAGCTTTTAGGAGAGTATTGTTGTGGGTAGAAGTATGTGTAGGGTACAGTGGGGATGGGGAAGGGGAGAGAACACTTAGGCTGTGTCTAGACTGCAGGGTTTTTTCGAAAAAAGTAGCCTTTTTTTGAAAAATCTTCACCTGCATCTAGACTACAGCCACATTCTTTCGAAATTAAATCGAAAGAATGCGGCTTTTCTTTCGACAGCGGTACTCCTCATTTCACGAGGAAGAACGCCTTTTTTTGAAAGTGCTCTTTCGAAAAAAGGCGTTCTTGAATGCAAACAGGGCTTTTTCAAAAGAGAGCATCCAGACTGCCTGGGTGCTCTCTTTCGAAAAAGCGGCTTGCTTTTTTGAAAGTACTGCTTGCAGTCTAGACGCTCTTTTTTGAAAGAGGCTTTTTCGAAAGTATCTTTCGAAAAAGCCTCTTTTGAAAGAGGCTTGCAGTCTAGACGTTGCCAAAGAGACTGAGAGCAGACAAGAAGCGAGAGAGAGAGAGAAAAACCCAGAAAGCCAAGCAGGAGCCTGTAAGTTTAGCTCAACCTTGGAAAAATCTTAGCTGGCTGTGGTGTGGCTAAAGAGATTTGGGGTTTATAAGCTAAGAACCTGGTGCTTCTGCCCCAGCTCCTTCTGCATTCAGACACACAGACTTTGTATGTCCATAAACAAGACTGCATCAAAGGAAATACCAGATTCCATCAATTTCTGCTTCCAAATGGAACATCCCAGGGCCCCTCAACTTTGACTAGCTGCTCAGATTGAAAAGAGGCAACAATCGTATACTTTATAATTACAGTTCAGGTGTGGATGGCGGGTGAAAGCCCAGCTGGGAAAGGCAAGCCCAGCCCCTCCACACCCAATTCTTTCTGCCCGAGGTCTGCCCCTGGAGCCATGCCCCGCCCACACTCAGCCAGCTCTTTCCTGGCCCTATGGAGGGCAGGGGCTACAGTGTTACATCCTGGTACCAGCCTTCCCTGGCATCTGGGGAAGCTGGGCTGATTCACCACCACCCCAGCCTTCCCCGGTGGCTGGGAGAAGCCTTTGGCGGTTGAGCATGTAGGCAGTGTTGGGAAGGCTGTGCCTTTCTTTGCCTACATTACCGGCCCCCCATAGCTATAGGCATGGGCAGAGTGGATGGCTGGTGGTGAAGGCAAGCGAATAGAAATGTTTGTGTCATAGGGTATGTCTACACTACCCTCCTAGTTCGAACTAGGAGGGTAATGTATGCATACCGCACTTGCTAATGAAGCCCGGGATTTGAATTTCCCGGGCTTCATTAGCATAAGCGGGGAGCCGCCATTTTTAAATCCCCGCTGCTTCGAACCCCGTGTAGCGCGGCTACACGGGGCTCGAACTAGGTAGTTCGGACTAGGGTGCCTATTCCGAACTACCAGTACTCCTCGTTTCACGAGGAGTAACGGTAGTTCGGAATAGGACCCTAGTCCGAACTACCTAGTTCGAGCCCCGTGTAGCCGCGCTACACGGGGTTCGAAGCAGCGGGGATTTAAAAATGGCGGCTCCCCGCTTATGCTAATGAAGCCCGGGAAATTCAAATCCCGGGCTTCTTTAGCAAGTGCGGTATGCATACATTACCCCGCTAGTTCGAACTAGCGGGGTAGTGTAGACATACCCATAAAGAGTGTTACAGTTAATTAGGAAGCAATCCACTGTGCCTTTAAAAGAAAATAAGTTTTGGATAAAAAGCCCAGATAAAATTCCAAAGCAAGCCTAAATATTTCCAGGTTTGCTCACCCTATCCCTAAAGCTGATCTACCCTGAGCGTGTTTCAAAGGGCTCGAGTAACACTCTGTGCCAAAATAAATGTTACTTTAACATCCAGTAGGCAGAAGAATGAAAGCAATAAGATTTGTGAGTAAGAAAAAAAAAAAAAAAAGAGCCCAAACAGGAAAAACTCTTTCTTCTAATTTTAAAGTATTGTAAAGTCTTGCATGATCAAGGCTGTTCTACTCATTCAGATGTAATCAATTTGTAGATACATATACAGCAATGGAAAGTGCTCTCCCTTCAATTCCAGCAAAATCCCTTAAATGTTCCAGGGCTTTGTGAAATGATTGCTATCAATGCCAACCAAATGCTTTAGATCCCCCCCTCTGGCATGTCTTTAAATACTTTATTTATTTTTAAGCAATAATGTTACCTCCCTGTATATAGAAAAAATATCTCTAATGAAATCTGGTTTTCGAGAGTTAAATGTTCTAACTTTTTATATTTACCTAATTGGTTTAATATGTTTTTTTAAGCTCTAACAGTTCTTGATTTTGCAAGTGTAACCTTATTATACATATTTTGTGCAATATCACTTATAGATCAACCACATCAGACTATCACAGTACAATGTGTTTGTCCAAATCATCTTGCTCTGATGGTTTTAACTCACCTAAATTTTTGCAGAACAATCTAAAAAGTAAAAGTAAAACTCTGGTCATCTGAATAAGTGGGCTGTGCCCACGAAAACTCATGATACCATCTACATGTTTTATTAAAGTGCTACCAAACCATTTGTTGGTTTTTTAAGTTTATCCTGTACAGACTAACTTGGCTACCCCTGAAGCTTATAAAAAGTAAAGTTATTGTGATAGCTTTACTAGATGTTTTCAGAAAGGGAGACATTTACAGACAATTGGCCCCAAATTTTTTTAATGAGTTGAAAATGAATGTTTTTGCTGTGTATGATATTGTTCTCATCATACTAATTAGTTACATTGTGTTGGGTATTTAAACATAATGTATAGTAATATTGTTCTTGCAGTTGCAATATGTCTAACCCAAGTGTTCAAAATCAGGAGTCTGGCTCAAAAATCATGAGATTTTTACAAATAAGAAATCCTCAGTCCTTTTTATTTGCCACCTGCTTTTTCAGTTTATAGGGTTTTCAATCTTTTCTCTGCAAGGAGGAGAGTTAACTCTTCCTTCTTTTAATGAAAGCTGAAATTTTAACTTAATTGCAAGATTCCAGAAGCAGAATCTACAAGGGGAAAAATTATGAGCTTTATGATTCAACCATGAGAGCTGGTAACACTGCAGATGTAAAGATATCTTGGTCAGACAATAGTTATCCACAAAGTTTCCTGGTAAGTAAAATATATTTATATATTGATTTTTTTCCAGTGGTTTTCATCAATGCTCTGTGTACCTACTTCAGGTTTTATTACAAACTGGATTCTTTCTGATTCTTTGACCATGAATCTCAGGACCAGAGGAACAGTGTTCGATGCAGAAGTCCGGGGAGAAAAGGAGGCTTCCGTTAGTGCTTCATAACAGTGCTTCTTTTAAAAGTTCTGCTCTAGGAATCACACTGTGAATCTATGATTTCTTGGTCCGCTGTGGCCAATTCACCCCCAGAGTAAGTTAGAGCTACCTCAGTACTACTCTAACTTGTGGGAGCCAACAATGGTCCCTAAAGTTCCATTGTGGATTTCTGGAACAGAGTTCTTATGCCATGGGCTGGGGTTGTAAGAGTGATCAATGCTCTTTATTTTCAAAAATGGCTACTTCTTTCAATTCACTTCACATCGCCTCTTAGGAGCAGCACTAAGATATACCCTACCATCCCTTTCCCCTGGCTGGCATGCATAAGCAGGAAGCCTTTGAAATTCAGCACATTGCAAGCACCCTATCCTTTCACCACACCCTCCTTTGCATGGCTGAGGTGAGTAAGGACAAGCTTACACTCTTGCCCTTGTGTTTCTTTAGAAAAATTTGTACAGTTGAGCTTTGGATTCCAAGTTCAAATTAAAACCTCTTCCAAACTTGATAATTTTTGCAGCTCATGTCCCTTCATGCTCTATCTACTATGCCCATTATTAAAACATAGCTTGCCAACAACACCGCACATAACTTTACTACCTGCTATCATTAACAATAGGAACCAGGCATTCTTCCTTTAGGTCCTTCTTCTTCTCTCTTCCATACATACACTTTCCCTGCAAAGTGAAAAATGATCATTTGTGTTTTATCAGACCATAAAACCATCCCCTCCCCCTGGACTCTTTAGCTTTTTCAAAGTTTAGTTGCATGGAACAAAATTCAAACTGCACTGCTAAATACTTCATTGATGTAATGCATGCTACTCTACCATTGTGTTTCCCTCATTTCCCGATGACACACCCAAAGAAATGTTTCTACAAATATATGAGCAACATTATAACAATTAATTAATTAACTGTGTTTACCTAGAGGCTCCCATTGGCTCCAGTTTGCTGTTTCTGGATAAGGGGAGCTGTGGAAAGCAGTAGCCAGATCACAGCATTTCTCATGGCTCTCCGTGGATGGAAATGGCAAACTGGAGCCAATGGGAGCCACAAGGCCCACGTTGAGAAACACTGGTCTAAGTTAAGAACTCTGGTCTTCTTGCTTCTGTTCTTTCTTATTAAATTTAATCATACTGCATGCCATAAATTAATGATACATTAACAAATGCATATGTAAGCACATATTGACATGAGTTAGCCTTGAAGAACAGCAAGTGTCCAGTTAATATTTATCTTTCTTTTACTCCTTAAGTACATTATGTAAAGGTTACTCTATGTCCACAGACAATGGTCTAATTATCACCATGATCAGCTTCTTATCAGCCCTTCTTCTCCACAGGGCCAGTCTCGGTATACTCACAGTGGGATTTGAGTCCAATACGTATACATAAGGCTCTAAACTATAGTTTACAATATACTGTATATTGAAAATAAAATAGACTATATTGTGCAATGCAGGTGAAAGATGGGATAATTTTCCCTTTAGTGGCAATTTGATTATAAAATGACTAACATGTTCCATATCAAAGACAGTGTTTCCCTCTGAAATTTAATAATATTTAGAATTAGTATTATTATTAACAATAATAATAATAACAAATGGCAAAACAGTTGGGCTGAAAGGAAGAATGGTGCTATTCAGATGCAGGCAGGCTGGCAGTGAAGGCCTTGCTCAGGTAAATTTCATGTTGCACTCAGAATTGAAATCCTTTGGAGTTTTGCTTTGGGAGAGACACCAGAATCAGGCCCAAATAGATTTGAACCACTAAAAATGGAAAAGAAAATGCTTTCTCTGGTGTCTGTGCAGCATCCTTACTCAAAGACCAAGGCCTTCTGTTGCTAAGGTCCTGTTAGCTCTAAGCTTGAGCCATGTGGAATACAGGAAAAAAAAAAATCAGGCATGTGGAAGGTTTGCAGGATTGGGCCCAGTGCCAGCGATGGTAATTGGATTTCCTGTGGCTCGAGTGTGCTGCTGAGTGAAAGTTAAAGTGCACATTTCTGCTTTTTTAAAAAACCAAACTCATACAGACAGCTCCTCAGCTGGTGTAAATTTTCATAACTCTATTGGCATCAGCATATGTCACTCATTTTTCCCTTGATGAGGATATGATTAAGGACTGTTTGGTTTCCCTGGTAGCCATTTACTGCTAGTAATCAGGAATAAGACTAAGACTGAAAGCTAGAAACTCTTAGTTTAAAACCAAATGGGACAATTTCTGATCTCAGTTCTGCTGAATAAAGCTACAAATTTACATTTGTGTTACTAAAGTCAGATTTGGCCCAAATATCGTTAGTGTTTATTTTTTCAGTGTCTGCCACAATACAATTTTACTGTCTACACATACAATAAACATTATTTAGAAAGATACAGCACAGTAAGAAGATAATGTTTAAAACATGATATTAAAAGAACTTCCCTTTTAAAAGAACCAATCTAAGCTGCTGGGAACAGTTGCACGGGATGGTAAAGCTAACCATGTCTGTAGACCATATGAAGTCTAACTTTTCTAAGTCTGTGCCTGCAGCAGTGTGTGTTTCAGCAGCTCAGCTATGGTTCTGCAGCTGTACCTTGGTAGAGCTGTAGTGTAGACACTTCTTATATTGATAGAAGAGGGGCTTCTGTTGATATAGATAATAGGTTGTGGCTAGATTGACAGAGGAATTGTTCCATTGACCTAGCTGTGTCCACAATCGGGGTTAGGTTGACAGTTTTTCACAGCCCTGAGCAATAGAACAAGGTTGATATAATTTTTAGGTGTAAACCAGGTCTCAGACTGTAAGTTACCCTTTGGTGCGCAAAATCTGCATTAGCTTTGGCTAGTCCAGACCTTTGGGCTCACATAGAATCCCAGTTCAAGACAGGTGCAGGGTAGTATATGAGCAGGTCCCAATACAGGATAGGGGCCTAGAAAGTCCTGAGACAGGATGCAAACCTAATAGTTTATGAACTATTTTTGTAATTTTGAAACTACCAGAAATTCTATACCAAAACCCTTCCTGCAGCTTATTTTTCCACCTGATCTCTCATATTGTGTGCTGACATGCAAACACCATATGTTAGGCTTTCTTTCCTCTCTTTTCTTTATTGCTTCATTTTGTGGTTGGGAGGAGGGAAGAAGGGAGAGTTGGCAGAATTATCACTATGCTCTGCAAAACCATCTATTGAAATTCACATTTACCATAGTGACATTTACTAGTTATGGCAGAGCTGATCAACTGCAGACATTCCTGCTGCTGTGCTAGGATTGCAAGCTGCTCACAACTCCATCAGATGTTTAGACCAATGGCAGCCTTTGGAACATGTTCCTCTTGTCTTGTACCACAACAGGTTCTCATGCCATTCTGCTAATTCATAATAATATATTGTTCTGCACTTAAACTTGTCTGATCACAAATCCAAACAGGGCACTTACAAGAAACAAGGATGGGGTCTATGTTTTCAAAACCTACAAGAAGAAGATACCATGGTAGAGGTTACCTCTTTGTTTTCATGCACTGTATTCATGTATATTAATGTAATAATATACCATAATAAAGTTATCAGGAAAATTACTACATGTTTAAGTATGTATAATGTATTCTTTTTTTATTTTGATTTATCAGACCTAAGACAAATCATATTCTCTTTTCCCTAACCATGGTAAAAGGGATTTTACAGGGACCAGTGAATCAAAGACACAAAGCTATTATTCACTGAGTAGCAGCGTCAATCATTTCTTTACCAACAATGGTGAAAAGATGTGATTTTTACAAGCAAACAGGAAGAAAAAGATTGAACACACCCTGGGAACAAGTTTAAGAAGTTGATTTATGTTTCATGCTGAGCCTTACACCTGCAGTTCAGGCAAAACTTAACTTGGCCGCCCCACAGAGTCTAGTTTATTAGGTATCAAGGAGTCACAAGAAGCCGTGTAATTAAAACTGTAATTAACTGGAAAGGGAAAGTGCCACCTGAGTTTTGAGAGGCTGTCAATTTTATTTCCATTACAGCTCTCCTTCTGGTTCTTTTCTCTGTTTTTTTTTTTTGGCTTGATAAGAAAACAACTTAAAGGTCTTTTTTTTCTTCCACTACATACTCTGAGTCCTTTCTAAGCCAAGTCATTCAGTTGAGTGTTAACTCTTAAGTGTGTGTCTTGCACTAGAACTTGCAGCTGTGTTTGGCAACAGGTATCAAACTCACTTTCTGCCCCTCTGCTCCTTGGCAACACATTGGTTGTCCTGCAGGCACAGGGTCAGCTGAGTCCAAGACCCATTGGAACAAAATGTAACCAATATCTGTTATGGGGGTAGGAGGGAGTTTACACCATGCTTTGTTAAAATGGGTGTTGGAGCTGGCTGACTTGCTCCTGGTCTACACAAGGGGATAAGTTCAAATTAAGATACACAACTTCAGCTACATTAATAGCGTAGCTTAAGTCAAAGAATCTTAAGGTGAATTTTGGCACCGTCCACACTGCAGGAAGTCAAAGAGAGCACACTTTCCCTTCGACCTCCCTTACTCTTCGTAGAAGCAGGACTACCAGCATCGACAGGAGTGACTTTTCAGTTTGAATTAGTGTGTCTTCACTAGACTTGTTCATTCAGACCCCGGAAGATCAACTGTAGCTGCTTTGCTTTTATCTGTATTGTAGACATGGCTTTGGTTTATGTCAACAGGGCAACAAGGTGCAACACCAAGTGGAAGAACCAGGCTTAGCATTTCTTGCCAAATGCAGATGAGTATCCCCTAGACCGAACAGGATCTGAGACCACCAGTTTATTGGTGTGGGTATAGAGGAGCCACACACTGCCAGACAAAACAGGTGTGAGAGAAATATGACTCAGTGGGATTTCTTTAGTCAGTCAGAAGCATGAAGATAGCAGAGAAGACAATGGGCCAGCTCTTCCATTGGCGTAACCTGGCACAGCTCTTGGTAAGGTCGGTGGTCGTATGAAGTGCAAGGTGCTACCCAATGCTGCTGCCCAATGGTTCAACTCATTTCTCATTTGACCTTCAAGGGATTTTTCTTTCCATTCAATACAGTAGCATCAGACTGAAGAGTCTTAAAGGTTTTAAACAAATGTATTGAAAGTTTTGTCAGAAACTACTTGTGGAGTCTTAATTTGTGAACCAGCATATTTTTATTCAGTCTCAGAATAATAGAATCATAGAGCTGGAAGAGACCTCAGGAGGTCATCAAGTCCATCCCTCTGCCCAAGGCAGGACCAATCCCAACTAAGTCAACCCAGCCAGGGCTTTGTCAAGCCAAGACTTAAACACTTCTAGGGAGGGAGATTCCACCACCTCCCTATGTAACCCATTCCAGTGCTTCACCAACCTTCCAGTGAAATAGTTTTTCCTAATATCCAACCTAGACTTCTCCTATTTTAACTTGAGACCACTGCTCCTTGTTCTGCCATCCATCACTACTGTGAACAGCCTTGCGTCATCCTCTTTGGAACCTCCCTTCAGGAAGTTGAAGGGTGCTGTCAAATTCCCCCTCACTCTTCTCTTCTTCAGACTAAACAAACCCAAATCCCTCAGTCTCTCCTCATAGGTCATGCATTCCAGCCCCCTAATCATTTTGGTTGCCCTCCACTGGACCCTCTTCAATGTATCCACATTGTTTCTATAGTGAGGGGGGGGGTGCAGAACTGTACACAATATTCCAGATGTGGCCTCACCAGAGCCGAATAAAGGGGAATAATCACTTCTCTGGATCTACTGGCAATGCTCCTCCTAATGCACACTAATATGCCATTAGCCTTCTTGGCTACAAGAGCACACTGATGACTTATATCCAGCTTCTTATCCACTGTAATTTCCAGGTCCTTTTCTTCAGAACTGCTACTTAGCCATTCAGCCCTCAGCCTGTAACAATGCTTGTGATTCTTCCGTGCCAAGTGCAGGACTCTACAGTTGTCTTTGTTGAACCTCATCAGATTTCTTTTGGCCCAATCCTCTAATCTGTCCAGGTCACTCTGGACCGTATCCCCGCCCTCCAGCGTATCTACCTCTCCCCCTAGCTTAGTGTCATCTGAAAACTTACCGAGGGTGCAATCAATCACCTCATCCAGGTCATTAATAAAGATGTTGAACAAAACCTGTCCAAGAACAGATAATTGGGGCACTCCGCTAGAAACCGATTGCCAACCTGACATCGAGCCGTTGATCACTTCCCATTGGGCCTGACAGTCTAGCCAGCTTTCTATCCATCTTACAGTCCATTTATCCAATCCATAGTCCCTTAACTTTCTGGCAAGAATATTATGGGAGACTGTATCAAAAGCTTTGCTAAAGTCAAGGTATATCACATCCACTGACTTTCCCATATCCACAGAGCCAGTTAGCTCATCATAGAAACTAATCAGATTGGTCAGGCATGACTTGCCCTTTGTGAATCCATGTTGACTATTCCTGATCACTTTCCCTTCTTCCAAGTGCTTCAAAATGGATTCCTTTAGGATCCCCTCCATGATTTTTCAGGGGACTGAGGTAAGGCTTACTGGTCTGTAGTTCCCTGGATTATCCTTATTCCCTTTTTTTAAAGATGAACACTACTTTTGCCTTTTTCCAGTCATCCGGGATCTCTCTCGATCTCAACGAGTTTTCAAAGATAATGGCCAAAGTCTCCGCAATGACATTTGCCAACTCCCTCAGCACCCTTGGATGTATTAAATCTGGGCCCGTGTATTTGTGTATGTTTAGCTTTTCTAAATAGTTTCTAACTTGTTCTTTCCCCACCAAGGGCTGTCCACCTCCTTCACATACTCCGTTGCGTAGTGCATTTGTCGGGGAGCTGACCTTGTCCATGAAGACAGAGGCAAAGAAAACATTGAGTACTTCAGCCTTTCCCACATCATCTCTCACTAGGTTACATCTCTCATCCAGTAAGGGCCCCACACGCTCTCTGATCACCCTCTTATTGCTAATATGCCTGTAGAAACCTTTCTTGTTACCCTTCATGTCCCTTGCCAGATGCAATTCCAATTGCACTTTTGCCTTCCTGATAACTCCCCTGCATTCTCAAGCAATATATTTATACTCCTCCCTAGTCATCTGTAAGCTTCTTGTAAGCTTCCTTTTTGTGTTTAAGCTCACCATAGATGTCCCCGGTAAGCCAGTCTGGTTGCCTACCATATTTGCTTTTCTTGCTTTGCATCGGGATGGTTTCTTCCTGTGCCTTTAATGAGGTTTTTTTTAAATATTGCCAGCTCTCCTGGATTCCTTTCCACTTCATGTAAGCATCCCAGGGAATCCTGCCCATCGGGGTACGTCTACACTGCATCCCTAGTTCGGGCTAGGGATGCAAATGGAGACAACTGAAGTAGTTAATGAAGCGGGGATTTAAATATCCCACGCTTCATTAACATGATCTCGCTGGCACGCTAGTTCAAATCACAGCTGATTGGAACCAGGAAGTGCGCGCCGGGACGTGTTAGTTCGGACTAAAGCCCTTAGTCCGAACTAACGTTACTCCTCATTTTTTGAGGAGTAACTTTAGTTCGGACTAAGGGCTTTAGTCTGAACTAACGCATCCCGGCGCGCACTTCCTGGTTCGAATCAGCTGTTGTTAGAATTAGCGCGTCGGTGAGATCATGTTAATGAAGCACGGGATATTTAAATCCCCGCTTCATTAACTACTTTGGTCGTCTCCATTTGCATCCCTAGCCCGAACTAGGGATGCAGTGTAGATGTACAATGAGGGAGTCAAAGTTTGCTCTTCTGAAGGCCAGGGTGTGTATTTTGCTATTCTCCTTTCTTCCTTTGGTCAGGATCCTGAAATCTATCATCTCATGATCACTGCTTCCCAGGTTGTCACCCACCTCTACTTCCCCTCTAGTTCCTCCCTGTTTGTGAGCAGCAGGTCAAGCTGCACATGGCCCCTGATTGGTTCCTTCAGCACTATACCAAGAAGTTATCCCCAACATTCTCCAAAAACGTCGTGGATTGTCTGTGTACTGCTGTATTGGTCTCCCAGCAGATGTCAGGGTGATTAAAGTCTCCCATGAGAACCAGGGCCTGCGATCCGGAAGCTTCTCTCAATTGTCCAAAGAAAGCTTTGTCTACCTCATCTACCTGATCCGGCGGTCTATAGCAGACACCAACCACCACATCACCCCTGTTGCTTCCACCTCTAAATTTAACCCATAGACTTTCAACAGTCTTTACTCCCTCTAAGTACTGGAGCTCCAAGCAATCATACTGCTTTCTTAGGGTATGTCTACACAGCAAAGTTATTTCAAAATAGCAGCCGTTATTTTGAAATAACTTTACTAGTGTCTACACAGCCAAACTGCTATTTCAAAATTAATTCAAAATAGCGGAGTGCTTATTTTGAATTTGGTAAACCCCATTCCACGAAGAATAATGCCAAATTTGAAATATCTATTTCGAAATAAGTGCTGTGTAGACACTTATATCGAAATAGGGGGCCTTTAGCCTTCCCAGGGTGCCCTGGTGGCCACTCCAGCCTCAACCAATAACACTCCTCTCCCTTCCCCCTCCCCAGAGCCCTTAAAGGGGTTGACTCTGGTCACAGTGCCTGTGCCAGCTCCAAACCTGCCAGCCCAGATCCAGCAGTCACTGCCCCTGACCCAGTGGCCCCGAAACAAGAGCCAGCAAGCCACTGGCAGCCAGCCCTACCCAGACCTTTTCCTTCAACCGGATGGATGGACGAGAACACCGCTTGCACTTCAAATTTCTTGAACCTTTTTCCCAATGCTACATAATCTGCTGTGACCCGCTTAAGGCCATTCTTGGCCATATCGTTATTTCCTATGTCTTAAAACTCACATCAGAACTACATTAAACAATGGTCCTCTCTCCTTCTGACACCTTTCTTCAGAGTCCACCTCCTCTGAATGTTATATAGAGGTCTTGCAATAATCAGGCAATTGTCTATTATTGTAGAAAGAAGACAGGGCCTGTGGTACTATATCTGTACATCAGAAAGAAGACCACAGTGGCAGCATAGAGCAATCGGAGCAGAGTTGAAGAGCAATCATAAAGAGAGCAAAAAGAAAGCAAAAGCCCAAGGATACGTACTTCCCCCCCAAATGATTTAGCATGGATTTTTTTAAAAAGCATTTAAGGCAAATGATTTATTTTAGAAGTGTACATAAAATGGGGTGGCGTTGCCATTCTTCCTAATCAGTTTAACAGGGGATAAAAAGCATCAGTTAAAATACCAACATTGGGAAAGGAAGTTATTATCATGAGAACAATTTTCCTTTGGTGTAGTTTGGTTACGCCTGGTTTTTCATCTTAATCAGTTGCAGTTTTTCCTCTTCTGAAGTAGACCACATATTGAAAAGGGATGGGTCCCTGGAATCTTCTAGATTAGAAGACAAATCTGTATCGGTGACTGATTTGAGGAACTAAGCTGGAGGTACCCACAGCAGATGATACATGGGGCTCAGTTTCTTACTCAGCTATAAGTCAGCAGGAGCACTCCCTGACCATCTGTGTTCTATAAATTACAGTAACACCGGCACATGCTGCTTGTAAATCACCAATGAACAGGCTTTACCTTGTGACACACTACATGAACCCTGTTGGATATTCCAATAAACTCCCATAAACCATTTGATATAAACTCTGGATTATGTTTCTTTGGGAGTTGGGAAAGTTAGACTTTTCGTGCCTTCCGTGAACTTCTTATGTGTGAACTGAAGATGTGCCATATGCTGCTTTATCTATTTTCACGCTAGGCAATCTTAGTACAGATTTGTTCTTAGTAATTGCCTACTACATTTCAGTGAATTTCCAAGGGTACGCCATCATTGCAGTAACTTGGTTCTTTTAGTTCTACAGAAAAAATGGAAGGGCTACCTCACTTGGCAAATATGATTTAACAAAACCTCTGGAAGGTTCGTTAGTTAGTAACATCCTGAATGCATACGATTCTACTATTCTTGCAGATCTCACAAGCCTTACTAAAAACAAATGAACCAATTTAGACTTAGAGAGTTGGATATCTATCTATCTATCTATCTATCTATCTATCTATCTATCTATCTATCTATCTATCTATCTATCTATCTATCTATCTATCTATCTATCTATCTATCTATCTATCTACACTCTGGACATATAACAGTGCGGATTTAAAATAAATCCCTACAAACAAACAATACCAAAAATGAGGTTTGAAAGAGATATAAACTCTCCTGCTGCAGAGAATAAGACAACCTCTACCTATTAAGGATTAAGAAGAAACTTTCTCTGGAGCAGATTATCCCATAATTACTATTGAATGATTTTTTGTATCTTCCTCTGAAGCACCACCTACAGGCCACTGTCTGAGACTTGATACTGGACTAAAAGGACCAGTTATTTGATTTGACACGGCAGTGCCAATAGGTCATATGCTGATACTCTTACTCATTCTGAATAGTACCAGACTCCTCTTAAGGTGTCAATGAGACCACTTATGATGAGTAAGGATCTCAGAATCTGGTCATGTGTTCCTAAATACGTTATTAGTTGACCCACAAATGCTATTCACCACTATACCCTTCTGAACACCCTCACAGCTAACTCAGAACAATTATCTGAGAATTATTTTAGCAAATAATTTGTCTAGGTGTGTCATCTGGACAAATAATTTGGAAGGAGATGTATTAAACTAGTGTGAAATTTGCCACATTTATTATTTGATAAGTACTACTCAGGCGGCTCTACTGCAAATGCCTTAGGATTCTCTGTATATGCATTGCAGTGTGACATCCATTTCTGGATGAGCCATTAACAGGTTTGGCATGTACTGGCATGGCACAGAAAAGCCAGTAACATTCTTTTCAGACACTTTTGTTTTACTGAATTTCAAATAATCAGCCTTCCTAAATTAGACAGAGCAATAAATATTAGTTCATACAGATGTTCCATTGGCTTCCTGTTCTTGTCTACACTCATATGTAGAAGAGGCCCATTCCACTCATAGTTACCTTTTCTTAACACAGTTACTCACTATGGATATGTCTACACTACCACGCTAGTTCAAACTAGGGTGGTAATGTAGGCAACCGGAGTTGCAAATGAAGCCTGGGATTTGAATTTCCCGGGCTTCATTTGCATGTTGCCAGGCGCCGCCATTTTTAAATGTCCGCTAGTTCGGACTCTGTGCCCGCGGCTACACACGGCACGAACTAGGTACAGGAGTTCGAATTAGGCTTCCTATTCCGAACTACCGGTACACCTCATTCCACAAGGTGTCACCAACCTGTCACTAAGCTGTCACCAAGTTTGGGACTTCCTTGTGCTAGGAACTCATAGTAAGGAACAATATTGCTCAACAGGAACACAATCTAAAGAGGCAAAACAGGCAAAAGATGTTAAAATAGAACAATATTATTCCCACTCCACATATTGGGAAACTCAGGAACAAAATGATTCAAGCTCAGATCTAAATAGATATTTATACAACTGACTCATTGCCAATAACAATTATTAGCTCCCATTGGGAGTTAGGTACCTAATGACTTTTGAGGATTGGGGTCTATTTATGATTTGTTCTAGATCACACAGGAATAGCACTGTATGAAAAATGTGTGAGATATTGAAAAAAAAAATTCCCATCATGAATTGGGACAAAGAAGTCAAAAGCTAGAAAATAGTCATGAGCTGAAAATCTGGAAAATGTTTTGGTCTCAAAAATGTTTTATTTTTTTCAAAAGTTTTGAAATGTCTCATTTCCATTTTGGCCATTTTTAACCTATTTAACTTCAATTTCAACTTACATGTAAACGGAAATGATTTAAACTGAAAAAATGTCTCATTTGTATTTTGATCATTAAATGGCATTTTTATGTCTAATTAGCTTACATTTCAAAATAAAAGTGCTTTAAACCAGAAATCTGGTATTTTTAGTTTAGAAACTGTCAAAACATTTTTCAAGTTAAAAATTTTGTTGAGATGGATCCTTTTCCACAAAATCAGTATATTTTGATGAAAGGCCTTTTCATTGAAAAAAATTGCCAGGAATTCTATGGACGAACCTAAAATTGAAACCATATCTTCCAGTTCCCAGGAAAACACCTTAATCACAAGACCATCCTACATGTCAAAGAAGGCATCTTCTTATCTACCTTTCCCCTTCGTCCATCCTCACTTTCATAAGTTGTCCAACATATAGGGGGTGTCTAGACTACAGGTTTGTTTGTTTTTTAAAAAGTGGCCTTTTCAACCGCGGAAAACCTTGTTTTACGAGGAAGAACACTTTTTTTCTAAAGTGCTTTTTCGAAAAAAGGCGCTATGTAATGCAAACTGTGCTTTTTCGAAAGAGAGCATCCAGACTGCCTGGGGGCTCTCTTTTGAAAAAGTGGCTTGCTTTTTCAAAAGTACTGATTGTAGTCTCTAGACGCTCTTTTTTGAAGAGGCTTTTTTGAAAGTATTTTTCGAAAAAGCCTCTTTTGAAAGAGGCTTGCAGTCTAGAAGTAGCCATAGAATATAGAATATGAATAAA
Source organism: Pelodiscus sinensis (assembly GCF_052426305.1). NCBI lineage: Eukaryota > Metazoa > Chordata > Testudines > Trionychidae > Pelodiscus > Pelodiscus sinensis. The sequence continues at coordinate 185,171,231 of NC_143054.1, read as the reverse complement.
AAGTGAGCTCTCCATTTCTAATTTTAAACAAGGTTTGAAAACCATCCAAGTGCCTAACTAAATGGTTGGAAATGAGTGGTCTTGATAGTGTTTTTGCATCCTTTGGTATGTGCATAAGATGCAAGCACACATATTATAAATCAAGATCACAAGGTGAGTATGACAAATAAAAACCTACTGGCACATCATGGCTTCTATTGTGGCTAGCATATACACCTGCATACACAAATAATATTTTGTTTAAATATATGGTTAGAACATGACCAATTCTAGATAGAACTTTCAGTGACTTTCAAACACCTAATGCCATTCTTTAATTAATGTACTCTATCATCAAATTTAAGAGATTTATTAATACAGGGCAGAAAAATTGGCAAATAACAATGGGACATTCATGACCTACCATGTGACTTAAAGTATTTCATTTATTTTTCCATTTTTTTTTACAACTGCATCAACAAATTCATTCAGAGCTCTTAATATATTAAGTTAGAATGTAGTTAAAAGGCTGCTGGAAATTCTAAATGGAATGATTTAAGAAAACATAAACAGGAACAAATAGACCTATTGTATTATTATTTGTTTTGCTCTCTTTTATATACAGCCAAATGAGTTTAACCTGTAGCAAGGATCATTTAGGTTAGATGTAAAGATTTTTTTTTCTAACTATATGGGTAGGTAAGCACTGGAACAGTGGTCCAAGGGATCGTGTAGGTTTACCTGGTCCTTCCTATGCCCAGAGATGTTGCCTGATATTTTTATGATTCTGTGAAATATATGCAACAGAGTCCAAAGGGGATTTCTTTAAAGGTTTGCACTGGAATGCAAAGGAAGAACCTACTTAAACTACGCTGCAAAAGATTTCCCACAATATCTCTGGAAAAGAGAGCAAATCAAGCTACTCCCTAACTGCAAGGTGAAATACAGGTGCTGAAAATGATGTGTATCAACAAAACACCTGTAGGAAGGATTATTTTAATGTAAATGAAGTTCTATGATGCAAGTGACTGAATAACTGGCATTAGTGGTTCCATGCTTATTGCTTCTTAAGGATTTCCACAACAAATATCAGAGGGGTAGCAGTGTTAGTCTGAATCTGCAAAAGCGACGAGGAGTCCTGTGGCACCTTATAGACTAACTGAAGTGTAGGAGCATAAGCTTACGTGGGCAAAGACCCACTTCGTCAGATGCATGTAGTGGAAAGACTCCTCGTCGCTTTTGCAGAACAAATATGCGTTAGATTACAATTTAAAAGTTTTTAAAAAATATCTGCTATCCCCACTCTACTTGAACCTGAGAATCTAGATTACTTCTTTCCTTTTTCCGCATAATGAAGATCTTCCAGGCCTCGGTATGGCCCCAGTTATTCTTGTGCAAATCCAATGAATGCAAATTGTGTCTCCATAGAATGGGATTTTCAGATGCTTTCAACATTGTTCTAAGTTCGCTCCCATTGAAGTAATAGTGACCACAGCACAAGCAGAATTAGACAAACATGGTTTTCCAAAGTTTTGTTCACAGTCTTCAATAAGTTTCAGAGGTATAACTATTTGAAATGTAGCAGGCAAATCTATTGATGATACACAAGAAAGAATAAAATCCAGGACCTCATCTGAGTCATAGTGGTTCTGCAGGTTAGTAGGAATAAAATATGTATAATAATAATTTTGACACTGAAATAAGATGAAGAAAAAGACAGAGCAGGTTAGTGGAGTAAACAGGTGCTGTTTTTAAATAATAACTTTTCAAATGACATCTCCTTTTATGAAAGGACATCAGAGGTTAAAATGCACACATGATTTGCTGAGTAAAAATGAGGATTTGGTGAACTATGTTTAATTGGTTCCTGTGCAGTTAAGTATGTTCCAGGGAAGACATTATTTGGGTACATCCACAGAGAATTGTTATTTTGGAATAATTGATGTTATTTCTAAATAACAAAGCATGTATCTACCCACAAGCAATTATTTCGACATAATATTGAAATAATGTCCTGCTGGAGGACTTCTTACTCCGACTCCTATAACCCTGATTGTATGAGGATTAAGGGAAGTCTGAGAGAGTGCTCTATTTTGAAATAAGTGCTGTGTAGATGTACCCAAATTTGAAATAAGCTATTTCAACTTAAGCTATGCAATTAGCGTAGCTCAAGTTGTATAGCTTATTTCGAGTTTAACCCTGCTGTGTAGACATACGCTTTGGCTGTATCTAGACTGCATCCCTTTTGCGGAAAAGGGATGCAGATTAGACACATCGTAATTGCAAATGAAGCGGGGATTTAAATCTTCCCCGCTTCATTTGCATAAACATGGCTGCTGCTTTTTTCGGCTCGGGGCTTTGCCAGAAAAAAGCGTCAGTCTAGACGGGGATCTTTCGGAAAATAAAGCCTTTTCCGAAAGATCCCTTATTCCTCTTAAAAAAAGGAATAAGGGATCTTTCGGAAAAGGCTTTATTTTCCGAAAGATCCCCGTCTAGACTGGCGCTTTTTTTCCAGCAAAGCCCCGAGCCAGAAAAAAAGTGGCAGCCATGTTTATGCAAATGAAGCGGGGGAGATTTAAATCCCCGCTTCATTTGCAATTGTGATGTATCTAATCTGCATCCCTTTTCCACAAAAGGGATGTAGTCTAGACACAGCCTTTAAGTAAAAGAAATGAGATTTAGGGAAAAATCCTATATGTCTTAGTCCCAGATTCTCTTAGTCTATGCGAAAAAGGAATGTGATACATGGTGCTAGTCCTTTATTTTAGTAGGCTAGTATTTGTTTTGGCACTGGAGGAGGCATTTGTCTTTCAGCTTTGGGATGCCGGTCCAACTCAAACTAGTATCGTAACACCATAGTGAACATAATCTAGATCTGAGAGAAACATTTTTGTGCATAAAATCAAAGCAAAAACCCGGAGGAAAAAAATATCTTTTTGGCTGCCATAGTTTTATTCTTCCATGTGTTGACTCAGTCTTTACATTTCCATTATCCAAAATAGTGGCACCATTCCTTGTCTTGAATTTTTATTCTTTTATATTTCAACTATTGCATTTCATTTTTCTGTTGACTCTCCTAGTCTCAGCTCTGGACTCTCGCATATACAAAATATCATTGCAGCTTTTCTCACAGGTGTAATGCAGCACAACATTATCCCCCACTTCCAAACAACTTCACTGGCTTCCCATTCAGTTCAAGTCCCAATTCAAAATCATTCTCCTTGGCTCCGATTGTTTGCTGGTGTAAATCTGCATGGTTCCATTGTTGCCAATGGATATTAACTGATTTACCACTGGTGGATTTCTCTCTCTTTAGTTTCAAATTTGTGCACTACTGAAGTTGCATTTGAGCCCTTAAAACAGGGCCTAAGTGACAATTCTATTTGCACAGGCCTATTTTTATCCTTCTGAACAGGGATGAATTTCACCTATAGAGCAAAAGCCTCTGGTGGCCTTACTCTACTTTGTTTAATGTTTAAAATTTAGTATTTAAATGAGGCTATGTCACTCCCATAAGAAACTCTCTGAAGATATGGAAACCATAAAACCGCCAATCTAAGCTATGGTTCTGCAAAGAGTTACACACATACTTAACTTTATGCACATTGAATAGTTCCTTGAAATTAACGAGACTATTTACAGAGCTTAAAGTTAAGCACATGCTTATGTCTGCATTTATTAAGTATGCAATTATTCAATTTATTTTGTGGCTCAATTCAGCAAAACAATCCCAGTTATTCATAATGACAAGTGATACCAACAAATATTCAATAGTTTTTGTATTGTAGTGAACCCATAGATATTTTCTTACAAGTTGCAACAGCTCTAAAGTTACCAACTGACATATTTTGTCAATATTGCACAGCATTGTCAATATTGCAGACCCTCCCCCATTTACTTTATAAACACATTTTCTGTTTTTAATATATCAATTTTTTCATATGTATATAATTTATTTTTCTCCTAAGAGCCCCCTCTGATTGGAAGCTATTTTTGCTTCTATCTTTGTGTGAGCACATCAATATACACCTGCACAAAAGAGTGTGTGAAAGAGGACCTAATTTTTTTTCCAAAAAAAAAAAAGCCCCTTAAAGGGCTTGAATTTCTGTATCTGAAGATAGTGATTTTTTGCATGTATAAAATGTATTTCTCTTCTAAGGCCTAGTTTATATTAACCCCCCTTCCCTTTTGATCTAATCTACCACTTTTCAACTATGCAAATAGAGTAGTTGAAACTGACATATTTACTGACATCTTGCATCTGATAAGATCGGTTGGGGACTGCTCTCCCATTGACGCTGGCTACTCTTCTTGTCTGGTGGAGTACTGGTGTTGATGGGAGAGTGTTCATAGTTTGATTTTTTGTGACTAAGCAGACACAATAAATCAATAGCCGGTTGATCAATCAATGCAGCATCGATCCCCAGCATAGTAGAGAGAAGCCCTAAGAGTCACCTCTGATTGGAAGCTATTCTTACTTCTATTTAAGTATGAGCCTTTCTATGTACCCCTGCACAAAAGAGAGTGTGTGAAAGAAGACCTAACATTTTTAAAAGTAACCTGTGATTTTGGTTGCTTCAGTTTTTGGGAGCCCAACTTGAGATGCTTTTAAAGAGTCTCCATTTCAGAGGCTGATTCTTTCACACACATAGTAGATGAATGCCCAGCATTTTCTACAGCAAAATCTGCCTATAATTTTCTTTTTCAATGGGCTTTTTTATTGATTGCTTCAAAAGAAGGAGTGAGTTACTTGTGTGCTGGTGACATGCAGTAGTGTATATTGAAGCAAACACGAAATAGCATATAGTATAAAGATGGAGAAATGGCTTATTTTCATAGGCCAGGGCTTTAATTTACATAGAATCCTTTACCCTCTAGACTAGTGTTTCCCAAATAGTGCTCCGTGGGAATCGGGGTTCCGCCAAGTGAAAGTAAGGGTTCCGCGAGAACCTGATCATCTCCCACTCCCTAGAGCTTGTCCTAGGGGCGGGTGTGCTGAGTGGTTGCCTGGGGCTGCCATCTTCAAGGGGCTGCTGGCAGCCATGGCCTTAGGGGCAGGCTGGCATGTGGTTTTGTTTTTTTCCTTGACAGTTTGTTTATTTATTTATGTCGACTAGTTTCCCCTGGTGTTTTTTTCTGAAAAGGGTTCCGTGGCCAAATAAAATTGGGAAAATTTATCTAGACTATGATAAATGCTTAACTTCCCTTCCCACCTCCCCCGCAGCATGTTTTGGTGATGATTTTCATCAGCACCATCAGCATGGTAAGTGTGGTCCCGAGTCAATAGGCCAGATTCTCAGTTGGTGTAAATCAACATCATTCTATTAAGGTGAACAGAGTGATGTCAATTTACATCAGTGGAGGATCCCACCTACTTATTCATTGTGGTGTGGTTATAAGACCAATATAGAGGGGCTTATGGGATAACACCTGATGGTACAGGGAAGACAGGTATAAAAATAACTTGTTTTTTATGACACATACTAAGTCTCAAAACGTGCTGGTAAGAAGGTCATTTTATTGACTCACTAGTCAGAAATGACTCATAAAAAATAACAACACTTTTCTTTTTATGCCATTTCTTTATTTCTTTGTCGAATATCACTGCACAAAAGATGAGGTTTCCCAAGGAGAGAGAGAATATATGAAGGGAGTGAGAACTTACATGCTAGCTAGATGGAAAAAGGACTATTTTCCTTTGAGAGAAGAAGAAATTGCACATCAGAAATGTAAGTGTTCTCCACTGACCTATGACTCCTGTCTAGTTGTAGTGAGCAAGTCATTGAAATGTGTATTTCTCTCCCTTACTGTGAGAGGTACAAGAGTTGCTGCCTGTCCTGAAGGAAAACAGAGTGTTGTAGCCCAGAGAGCAGTGAAAAAGGACACTAAAGTCCAGCTGTTGTAGGCTGAGATTCTTCTTGTGTTTGAGGTTTCCAGTCAAAAGCATACAGAAGGACAGTCAATTCATAGATGTGGGTTCTCTCATCTCCCGTGGAAAATCAGGCAAAATGGAACAGAACTTAGATCTTAGCTTCCTGCCTTCTTCCAATTGTTCGTCCCCACTCTTGTTTATAGAGAATATATTTTAATTAATTTTAAAATAACAGAGAAAATAAAGGTGGAATTGCTATTATATTCTTTAAGCTCTGTCTGACTTTGCCTTTAGAATCCAATGCTATGCCACAAAATGATAATAAAATGAAAGAGGAATCCAAGGTGCCTTTTACAGAAAACTCAGTGTATATTAGCAACTTATTGTCTACTTCTTTTGTTATTGACTTTGTGTTAAGGTGGCTTTTCTATAGACAGTGAAAAGAAAATTGATGTTGTTTTTTAGAAAAACTAAACAAAACAAACAAAAGCATGAACTAAAAAGGCCAGTACAGAATTGGCTGTCGATGCACTGTAATGAAAAGGAAATCCATCTCTGATAAAGCTTTTGAATACAGATATCTTAAAAATTATACTTCTACTTCTGCTTTATGTTCAGGGGAAGATATGTTTCCTTACAAGCACTGTAGCTATTGATGTGACAGTGAAAGAAAACTGATGTCAAAGAAACCTACCAATATTATCAAAAATGCAAGAGGAAAAAAATCTGTTTGCTGTTGTGTTCACTTTGGAATATATCTATCTATACATTTACACACATATCTCATATGCATTGTACTTTCACATCAATACATCCTACATATATTTTTATATATGTATGTATATATTATATCATATGCTTAATACATTAAATATCAGATTTTGATATCTATGGTATAAATTCCTTTATTTCTGCAGTCACTAGAGGCAAAAAATAATTTACCTTTATTTTCTTCCTTTGACCACCTCTGCCTTATATTCATTTTCTCCATGCCTCAGGCTAACAGTCCAAATCTGTGAGTAGTTTTCACAGAGAGATGCCATTTAAAAGAAGAAGAGACATCCGTCCCAACTCAAAACTATGTTATTCTTCTTTTCCATGTATGGCAGGAACAGAGATTAGGTAAATGCAGGGCTCAGTGGACAAATGTTTCCTAAAGAAGAAGCAGTTTAATGGTAAGATATCAAGTCAGAATCATCCCTTTGGTGCAAAGAGAGGCACATGGCACCTCCCCGTGCCACTGATGGCAGGTTGTGGTTTTGCCACAAGGCCTGCTTGGAGCTCCTTTCCTCATGACTATGCACATCTACAGAAGACACCACCACCCCCTTACCTCTCTCACAGCAGTACGATCGGTCCAAATAGGATTGGTGAGAAATGGCAGTGGCTCACAGTGTAGGGGAGATGCACTACCAGTTTCCTCTCCCGGTGATCTTAAAGAGATGCAATCGCTGCAGGGTAAGACCTGAGGGGATTGTGTATGTTCCAACAGAAGGGGAATAGATAAGCAGTCCACTACGGATTGTGGAGGAGTGAAAGGGCCTGCTACTAACAGCTGGGTGCGGGGGTGTGAGGCCATGGAAGGGATCTCAGGGCAATGGGGTGGCAGGAGGCAGTAGGACACAGGAGTAATGGGAGGAGGGGTGTGAAGAGGCCACAGAGCCAGCAGGAGCTGAGGGCATAGCGGGATGTAGGGGGATGTAGCAGGTGCCAGCGATGATGGTGGAATGGGTGGAGAACCTGAGGATGCAGGTGTGGGCCAGGGGTAACTGGGGCATTGGTGGTGAGTCCAGGGAGGCAGCAGAGACCAGGGAATATTGGGGATTACTGGAGAAGTATCAGGGGCTGAGGGTGGCAGTGGGAGATGCCAAAATACAAGTTCACCCAGGACACTGTTTTCTGTAAGGCTGGTCCTGGCCTGGAGCAAGAATTTGAGCGTGACTGTGCGGCTGTCATGAGCTGAGGAGGGCATACGAAGCTGTTTGGGCTGCACAAAATACAGATTCATTCTAAGACATGAGAAGTTTAAAAAAAAACGTTGGCAAAAGAGCTTTGGCAAAACTGGCAAAAGCTCTAACTACACAACTAGAAACTAGCGGGAATTGTGGATGTTCCGGGCCTCTGGAAATCAGGCCACTTATTTAGGTGCTTACATTTGGATTGAGGTATTCACCTTTGGGCAATCCAACATTGAAGTTTGGCCACGCTGCCCAATAAGGAAATGGGAGCCATATCCATGCACCCTAGGGTAAAATCTGAACCTTTGTTAAGAACATAAGAACAGCCATACTGGGTCAAGCCAAAGGTCCATCCAGCCCAGTATCCTGTCTGCCAACAGTGGCCAATACCAGATGCCCTAGAGGGAGGGGACACAACAGGTAATCCTCACATGATCCCTCCCCTGTCACCTACCTCTGGAGAAACAGAGGCTAAGGACACCATTCCTACCCATCCTGACTAATAGCCATTGATGGACCTAGCCCCCATGAATCGATCTAGCTCTTTTTTGAACCTTGTTAAAGTCTTAGCCTTCACCACATCCTCTGGCAAGGAGTTCCACAGATTGACTTGTTATTACAAGTCAAATTAATATGGGCATATCGCTGAAGCTGGAGTGAAAATAAATCATCTTGTTTCATCATTTTTCTGTAACTGTGTCTGTTCTTAAAATGTATGTGCTACTAATGTTAAGAATATTTTACTTTTCTTTGACACAGCTGAATGTTCAAATGCCTATGGCTTTATTTGATAGCCACAAAGCTGGTGGTTCTTGGCAAAGTTTGATCTTGTGACAGAAGTTTGATCTGTGAACATACCTGTAGTGCTTTTCCTATTGCCTTTTATTTCACCAGTGTCATTTCCCATTGTGCACAGAATTTCTGCGCAGAGAACAGTTTTGTGTATGTAAAAAAGGAGACTAACACAAGAAATTGCTGCCATGAGATAGGAACAATGGCCAACATTTTCAAGCTTGAGACTCTAACATAAGGCCACTAAAACCCATTTTTGCAGACTTTCTGAAACATTAAGTGCTCACTACTCCTATATTTATTTCAGTGGGTATTGTGGGTACCAAGCGCCATTGAAAAAAATCAGTTAACTTATTTAAATACTAAACAAGTATATAATTCCTTAACTATAGTTGTTCAAATTTGAAGAAACATGGGCTAGTATTCTTGAATTTTATCCCCTCTCTCTCTCACGTGCATGCACACGCGCGCACACACACACACACACACACACACACACACACACACACACACACACACACAATATGAGGAAATTTGGATGGACTATTCACTTTTGATTAGGTTGCTTTGCAAACATGGCACTGAGCAAAGATGCTTCTGTCATAGAAACAGACATGCGCAAGGCATTCTCGCCATCATGTTTGGTCTGACTCCACATCGTTCAAAGCAAGTCTGAGCAGGATGATATGAGGCCTGGGGGAAAAGCAGCTAAAGTGTAATGAGCTATTAGTAAAAAGCATGGCTTTCAACCTAGCACTACAGGATAGAATAAATACGGATTAGTGATAGCGTCAAAGTTTTTATTATGTGAGGTAATGTATGTGCAAGTGGGTGAGTTTTTGAGATAAAAAAAGTATTAACAAGAGGACATATTTTTTTGTCCAGCCCCTTTAATCTTTTGCTTAGCTCATTTTTAAGCCTCTGCATTATAATTGTTAACAATTTAATCACCTTATAAACGTCTGGAGTGACTAAGGACACGTCTATTCTTTTGGCAAATGATGTACAGTAGTTGTTTTAGCAACAGTGGTATTTAAAGTAGACACACTATTTGCAAGAGCTTGGAGACATAAATGATTCCTTTCTCTATGGGCCATCAACATTCCAGGCTTCTCACTATGCAGCTGCTGGTGGTAAGAAAACACATATCTACTGGACAGCACACATATGGCCATACAAAGAATAGCTATTTTGTGCTGTTATCTGCACGGTCACATGTGCTGTGTGTGGACAACGATAAAAATACAACCACATTCTTCAAAATTCGTATTTCTCTGTTAAGAGGAAAGTTATTTCCCTGAGTATGTGTAGGAGACAAGGGGTGGGAAATCCATGGGGCCAGTGATTAGAGAGTGTGTTTCATTAAAGATAATGATACAAAAATCTGACTTGTGGACATGTAGGGTGCAATTCTGCTCTCATTAAAACTGATGGGAAAATTGCCATTCATGATTGGGACCAAAAAGTTTGTGCAGCCATGTTGATGAGAGATAATGTTGAAATGTAGATACTTAGGACCTGATCCAAAGTCTGCAGAAGTCACTAAGACTAACTTTCATTGACTTCAGTGGACTTTCTGTCTTGGCTATATTTCATAAACATGTCTAGTTTGTCACACAGCCTATTAGCAGCACCCTTCTGGAGACCAGGCACACAGGGAATTATCCTCAACTTTGACCCTCTTAAAAGGAGCTCTGCTTTACAGGAAAATTGTTAACTGAGAAGAGACCAGGGATAATGATGAAAGTAAGGGCTCCCACATGCAGCGACTTTCCCCTGGCCATGTCCTTCAGGGGACGGAGCATGCTGGAGCATGGAGAATTCGAGAATCATATACGTGAGTTGTAAGCCACATAGGATTCCCTCCATTCCTTAATGCTAGGGAAATGCAGTGGTCACTTAAGGTAGCTCTGCTGTTTTGTGCTGTTAGATGGGTATGAGGGGGATATCACGAGGATCAGGACCTGGTGCAGTTTGTGTCATAAAAAACGTAACTCTAAACTCACCTGCAAATCATGATAAAGATGAACTGAAAAATCAAGAAGAGCAGAATGGCTCAGAAAGCTGTTTGAGTAACCATTTCAACTCAAGTTCCACGGTGGCTTTCAGATTATGTATTGTTCTCCGAATCTAATATTTGTTATAGTTTAATGCTAACGGAGGGAGAAGAACTTCTGGGGGCTAAAAGAGCTCTGGTAGAAAATAAGATAAATAAGATGATTATGTAGTATCCACTTTATTAAAGATCCATGTCTATTTTGTTTTGTTCAGGGCCAAACTGTGCCTTCAGATTTGCAACTCTCAGTGAAATGTATGGGAATTGTGTGCAAATATTCAAGGAAGAATTAAACTCTCAGGGTACGTCTAGACTACAGGCTTTTGTTGACAGAGGCTTTGTCGACAGATACTATCAACAAAGCTTCTGTTGACAAAGAGCGTCTAGACTACATCCAGTTCTGTCGACAAAGCAAGCTGCTTTGTCAACATGAGAGTGTAGATGCAAACGACAGTGTAGATGCAATAACGCCTTCTGTCGACAGAATTCTGTAGACAAAAGGCATTATTCCTCCTAGAATGAGGTTTACCGCCATTGACAAAACTGCCAAGTTCTGTCGAACTCAGCGATAGTGTAGATGCAGGTATAGTTTTGTCAACAAAAGTCCACTTTTGTCGACAAAACCCTGTAGTCTAGATACACCCTCAATGTTTATAACTAAAAAAAGTGAGCGGAGGCAAGGGATACATCATTATATTTTTTTAATGTGAATAACTTGATTTTTAAGCAATTTGTGTGATATACAAGGGGCAAAATATTGCCATTTTGCCAGATTTCTGTGGGAAAAATAATAGATTTTGGCTACCTTAAATAAAACCCAACACAAGTCACGTATTCATAACCAACTAAAAATTTCAATAGTTTTGTAACAAAATGGTGTAATTTCTACTGTGATGTTCTAACTTTTGCAAGAAAGCAGTTTTCACTCTAAATTTTCTGTCTTTTTTTCTTTGTACTCTCCTCCAGAACAGTATTCAAGACAAACATTCAACATATGAAACATTCAGCATTCTTGAAAAATTACCAAAATAGAATTTTCCATTGAGGCTGAGAATTCTTCTGTTTCTTAAAAAACAAACTTTGTCATTTTGTAATATTATTAAACCAAGATGTTACATTCCATTGTACTTCAGTGAGTTGGTTAATCGATCATTTGCAAATTAGCACCTATCCATTATCTATGTCATTGTCAGTTGCCTATTCATTCTGCAAACTCAGTCTGAAGACCAACTCTTCTCTCATTCTATTGTTTACTCCCCACAAAACCAAAAAAACCAAAAAAATACTTGTTGTGTACTGAACTATTTCTACACTAATCAGCTTGCAAACATTGCTTCATTGATCTCATACAGTTTGATAACTTAATCTTGCACGATTCCCGTTGTAGCTTGGGGTTTTTGAAAGGATGAGTTTCCCAACTGGTGCATTGAATTCAGCTTACTTTCTGTCACCATTCTCAGAAATAAATCTCTCCATGTCCTTCCCCCCCAATATCTTATTTATACCAGCCACTATTAAGAAGTTAATGTACTAGAAACAAAGCTAATGTTGCCAGTACCCTTTCAGCCTCAAAAATTACCAAGACTTAATGACCATGGACCCAATCTTGCTCACCCAAAGACACTGGGACGTTTGCCATTGATTGACATAAGAGCAGGATGATACAATATGTTTCTTGTTAAACAAAGTCTCATCTTTCTATTGTTAATCCTTATCTCCAGGATAAAGTCTTTCTGCCACAAGCATATTCCCATAGCAGTGTTCTGTTTGCTGTTGCCTGCTGGATGCCAGTGTGCTGTTTGCATTGCAGTAGACCACTTTCATCTATTTCAATCCTTTCCAAGAACACCATTTGTATGTTGTCCAACTTCGAAATGTTAACCTGACATCATTTGTCATGGGCCTTTTAATTTTAAGTGGCAAACATCCAGCTAGCTGCCAGTTGAGTATTTACACTGGAATGTTTCTGAGCCTAGAAATAAACTATTTGTTCACTATACACATCAACAACATTCCTATAATTTCTACAACATGCATGTTGGGTCTGAGATGCCTAAATGTCCACATCAAAATATTTAGCCCCATAGCCTCAGCCCTGAGAGCCCGAGTTGGCTGACTAGGACAAGCTATGGTGTGCTGCAGGTCTCTTATTGAAGCCTAGATATTCTTGAGAGCAAAAAGCAGAACAGTGGGCCAGAAGAAAATTGTGACTAGAGAAATATTGCTATCTATATCCAGAGGAACGGGTAGCTGCCCAAAGCCCTGTACTTTATTGCTCCCTTAACTTCTATCTGAATCCTTGGTCAAAGACAACCATGCATCCCCAACATGCTTCCAAGAAGAGGAGAATACTGAGCAAGTGACAAACAAGCAGCACTCAAACTGATGGGCAGTGAGATAAGGCCATCTCCCATGCACCTGCCCAGAAATCACCTACTTTTTTCCCCCCAAAGAAAACACTGTCAATACCCACCATGATCTCTGCCTCTCCTTCTCCTCTTTTCCTTTCACTCCTTGCAATGCTCTCTCCTCCTGCTCTCCTATTGGCAATGCCAGTTTCTCATCTACTCTATGCCTCTAACCATATCCTGTCCTAGCTGCTGAACTTATATCTCCCATTATCACTCTTTTACCACTCTCTCCTCTTCTAACTTAACCCTCCTGCTCTGTTTCCCTTAAAATACATAGTCTTCCTTCATCTCCTCCCCAAATCCACCAGTGATTCCAACTACACCTTTGCTTCTCTGATTTACCACAAAACTCATGGAAATTCTACCATGATATCCATAGCTCCAACTCCATCCTTGATACTCCAGTCTAGTTCCTGTCCTTTCGAGTCCACCAAAGGTTTCTAATGAATTGTACAGGCCCTGCACTCCATCCTCTCCTCCTTCCCCATTATGCTGCTTTTGAAATGTGGTTACAGACTCCTGGTAATTTATTTTCCCTTTTCACTTGTGACTCTGTCCACTCATGGGTCTCCTACATAAGAATGGCCCAACTGGGTCAAACCAATAGCCCATCTGGCCCAGTGTCCTGTCTGCAGACACTGGCTAGTTCCAGACATTTCACTGGGAATGCACAGAACAGGGTAGTCATCCTGTGACTCATTCCCTGTCCTCCAGTTCCATCATTAGGCAGTCAGAGGCTGAAGGACACCGAGAACTTGGGGTTGCATCCATGTGGCTAATAGCCATAGGCCTGTCCTCCATGAACTTATCTAATTCTTATTTGAACCCAGTTCAAAAGCCTGTTGCCTATCAATTTCATTGTATGGCCCCTGAGTCTCGTGCTATGTGAATGGGTAAATCATACTTCCTTATTCACTTTCTCCACACCAGTCATGATTTTCTAGACCTCTATCACATCTCATCTCAGTTGATGCTTTTCCAAACGGAACAGTCCCAATATTTTTAATCTCTCCTCAGAAGCCATTACATACATTTAATTATTTTTGCTGCCCATTTATGTACCTTTCCTAATTCTAATGTATCTTTTTTTACAAGTTGGAGTGACCAGATCCACATACAATATTCAAGGCGAGGGAGTACCATGGATTTATAAACTGTCTTTATGATATTTTCTCTTATCATCTATGTATTTCCAAATGATTCCTAACATTGTTTGCTTTACACTGTGCAAATTTTCCCAGAGAACCACCCACGATGACCCTGAGATCTCTTGCTTGACAGCAGGGCCGGATTAAGGGGGAGGGGGGAACTAGTCGGGCAGCTGCCCGGGGTACCAACCTATGGGGGGTGCCTGATGGCAGCTGTAAGGGGCACCATGCTCCCGGCCGCACGGCACCCCTTAGAGCTGCAATCAGGCGCTGTGCGCCTGGGGCCAGGGGCCGCGTGGCGCCCCCTATAAATGCCATCAGGTGCCATGCACCCGATGGCAGCTGTAAGGGTTGCAGCGCACCAGGGGGCGGGGCCGCGCATGCTCTGTGCACCCGGGGGCAGAGTTGCACCCACTGCCTGGGGTACAGGAATGGCTCAAGCTGGCCCTGCTTGACAGTAATACCTAATTTAGACCTCATCGTTTTGTATGTAAAGTTGGGATTATGTTTTCAAATGCGCATTAGTTTGCATTTATCAACAATGAATTTCATCTGTCTTTCTGTTGCCCAGTCACCCAGTTTTGGGAGATCCTTTTGTAACTCTTTGCAATCTGCTTTGGATTTAATAATCTTGAGTAATTTTGTATCATATGCAAACTTTGCAACCTCACTGTTTGCCTTTTTCCCTATCATGTATGGATATATTCTACAGCTTTGGTCCCAGTACAGACCCCCGCCTGGATACAGCCATTTACTTTTCTCTCCCTTCTCAAAAAGTACCATTTATTCTACTCATTGTTTCTTACCTTTTAACCAGTTACCAATGCATCTTTTCCCAGCACTGTTTACTTTGCTTAAGGGCTTTTGTTGAGGAACCTTGTCAAAGTCTTTCTGAAAGTATAAGTACATTATAACCACTGGATCACCCTTGTCCACATGTTTGTTGATCCCCATAAATAATTTTAATTCTGTGCACATCACAGCCCTTATTTATTGAGTATGCTTTTATATTCCACTGTTAGGAGATAGTCATGATTTCCCCCTCCCCTGCTTTACAAATAAGTTATCGGAGAGGTTGCACAGGATTACTTTTGGCAGAACTGAGAATAGAAATCAGGTTCCTAATTTGGTAAATTCATCTCAGCCACTTTGCCACAAGGCTCCTCAAAACAAATGTGTCAAATCAATGGATATGTCTACACTGCAGAGTTATTTCAAAATAACTTATGTTATTTTGAAATAACAAGGCGAGCATCCACACAGCAAACATGTTATTTCAAAATTATTTTGAAATAATGGGCTTCTTATTCCAAAATAGTAAACCCTCATTTCATGAGGAGGAACCCCTCTTTCAAAGTAGCTATTTCAAAATAGGGTGAGTGTGGATGGCGCAGCTGTGCTTATTTCAAAATAATTGGCATCCATGGCTTCTCATTGCTGCCATGGTGGCCACTCTGTCCACACCCCTCAGAACTCTATAGTTTTCCTTCCCCTGCAGCCTTTAAATGTGCAGCCAGAAGGGAAATCGCTTGTGGCACACCACCAACCCTGTCAGCGTTGTTCCACAGAGCAGTACCCGTCAGTGCAGCCATGAGCAACCCCAGCACTCCCACCGAGCCCCCCAGAGCTGCAGTGAGCTGGCAACTAGCTCTGAACCCCCTGGCCAGGGATGGAAAAAGAGGGCCCATTCCTGGTTTGGTGTGGAGATCCTGGATCTCATTGCAGTCTGGGAAGAGGAGGCTAATCTCCAGGATCTCCACACCAGGCACAGGAAAGCTGGATGGCTGCCAACCTGGGCTGGAATGGCCACATGCACATCCAGGAGCAGGTGTTCATGAAGATCAAAGTGTTGCACAGGCCTATGCAAAGGCTAGGGAATGCAGTTCCTGATCAGGGGTGGCACCTCTGTCATGCCACTACTTTGAGCAACTGCATCACTCCTTTAAGCGCAAGCCTCAGATAGCCTCAGGCAGCAGCTACAAGAAGTGATGCCCTGCTGTCCCGATGCCCTGCCCAGAGTGCTTCCAGGGCCTTAAATGGATCAGGCTCCAATCAGTGTGGATGCGCTACTTCAGTATAGATCTGCGCTATTTTGATGGGGATTTGTAGTGTGGACGTGTTATTTTGTAATAGTTATTTTGGGAGTTATTATTCTGAAATAATTTATTTTGAAATAACACTGTAGTGTACACATGCCCTATGACTACGTCTACATTGGCATGATCTTGTGCAAATACTCTTTAACGCAAGAGTTCTTGCATTAAAGTATTTGCACAAGAGAGCGTCCACACTGGCATGTGCCTTTGCGCAAGAGATGTGATTTTGTGCAAGAGCATCCGTGCCAGTGTAGACACTCTCTTGTGCAAGAAAGCTCCGATGGCCATTTTAACCATCGGGCTTTCTTGTGCAAGAAATTCATGTTGCCTGTCTACACTGGCCTCTTGCGTAAGAACAGTTGCACAAGAGGGCTTATTCCTGAATGGGAGCATCATAGTTCTTGCGCAAGAAGCACTGATTTCACACATTAGAACGTCAGTGTACTTGCGCAAGAACTCTCCGCCAGCGTAGACAGGCAGCATGTTTTTGCGCAAAAGCGGCTGCTTTGGCGCAAGATCGTGCCAATGTAGACACAGCCTATGGCTACGTCTAGACTGGCCCCTTCTCCGGAAGAGGCATGCAAAGCAGGCAAGTCAGAATAGGGAAATCCGCGGGGGATTTAAATATCCCCCGCGGGATTTAAATAAACATGGCCGCCGCTTTTTTTCCGGCTTGGGGAAAAGCCGGAAAAGAGCGTCTAGACTGACGCGATCCTCCGGAATAAAGCCCTTTTCCGGAGGATCTCTTATTCCTTGAGGGCTTTATTCCGGAGGATCGCGCCAGTCTAGACGATCTTTTCCGGCTTTTCCCCAAGCCGGAAAAAAAGCGGCGGCCATGTTTATTTAAATCCCGCGGGGGATATTTAAATCCCCCGTGGATTTCCCTATTCTGACTTGCCTGCTTTGCATGCCTCTTCCGGAGAAGGGGCCAGTCTAGACATAGCCTATGTGTTTAGATGTGCTGTTTGTAATCATTAGAACACTCCCTCTCAAAAGCCAGGAAGAGAACTGAAGATTTGGTTCCCAACATTCCTCTGCTGTCCATCAAATCCAAGGGAGATGAGCAAAAGCACCTAAGCCATTTCAGGAGCACAGATCCCATTGATTTTAAAAATTTTCTATCTGTTGTGTTAGCCCCTTATGAAGTGTGTGTCACATCTGCCTCTAATGGAAGATATAAAGGGGATAGCAGCCTCCTGCTATCAGTTACACCTTTAGTTCAAGTGGTAGAGGTCTGCACTGTAAATTTAACACTGCTTGTGACCCAGAAAGGGGAATCAGTATGATTCCAAACACTGGAATTTTTATTTTTTTGGTTTGTTTAAAAAAACCTAAGAAATTAAATACAAAAAGCTATATTTGAGAACACTGAGATTATGAAATCAAGCACTGAAGATCTAGCAAATTTCAGCATTAAGCATGCACAGGCCACATTGGCTTCTTCTGTTATGCCTATGTACTGTGATACTGTAATTATATGATAAAATTCTATTTGTTCTATAGGATCTCTATGGGCACCTCTACACAGCAGGATGAAAGTTGAATTAAGCTACGTAATTTCAGTTACGTCAATTGTGTAGCTTAAGTCGAAATAGCTTAACTTGGCTCTTGGCACTATCTACATAGCAGGAAATCGAAGGAAGAACATTAATCCTTTGACTTCCCTTACTCCTTGTGAAATGTGGGTTACAATGAGTCAGAGTAAAAAGTCCTCCAGCTTAACTTTATTTCAAAATAAAGGCTTGTAGTATAGACATGCTCTTTGTTATTTCAGAATAACAAAGAGTAGACATACCCTAATTTATCCAGGGTACAGGAGGTACAGCAAATGAGGCAGAGGACTGTAAGAAGAAATAGGATGTTCACTTTCAGGCACTGGATGGAGGTACAGGAAAGCTGGATTTGTTCTGATGTTGGGCAAAACTATAATAAATACCTACGCACTAGTAACTTTAATTCTGGCCTTTTCTAATTTTTGAGTGTTTGACTTTCAACCTCAGTGTTCTTTGAAGTTTTTGCTCTGTTTCATATTTACAAATACATCTATTACATGCAAAACCCAGCAGTTTACATTCCCCAAAATATGTATTTACATTCATTTGTAAAAAGGCAAACAAAAATATTTTGATGTCTTGAAATACATTCTTTCTTATAAAAAGGTAAATAAATAGAGGTAAGAAAAAATTACATCACAGTCAACAACTACAACTTGATTTTAGCTTCTGTATCTTGAAACTCTTTAAGAAAAAGCTAAAGAAACATCTGAATTCCTGTCCACAGAACAGGCTGACTCCTTTTGCTTTTTTTTTCATGTTCTTAATACTAACTGGGGGCAATCTCAGAGTTAATTAAAACAGCAAAGGATTTTCCAAAATGCTTAAGGAAATTTGATAAATTTAAGTTGTTCTCAGGTAGCACAAATGCAGCCTGTCAATAAATGACTTTAGTTAGGAAACTGAAGTAGACCGATTTGAAGTCTAAGGGAGGGCATTTGGACCTGGAGGAAGGAAGAAAACCAAGTGCTTTTTGGAAGAAAGCTGGTTACCAGGGGAAAACTGTGAGTGTCTGCAGAAGGATAATGGGCCTGAGAAGAGTGATTGGGAGAGTGGGAAATAACATCAGGTTTCCAGAGAAAAAAGTTGAGTGGCTGAAGAAAGACATTGGGAACTTAACAAGAGACAGCAAGGCCTGGGGCTAAATTTTTGCTGGTTTATTTTTTCTTCCTGTTTGTTTATTTGCTACAAGTCAGGTTTTGGAGCAATTAGTAAAATATCATGCAAATATTCCCTGTGTGGCTGCACATGAATAACTCCAATTTTGCTGAACATTTGTGTTGTGCTACAAAATACATCTGCTGTTTGTGTTAACTTAATCTCCTAAAATATTGTGAACTAAAATTACAGATTTTATAAGGTATTAATGAAACAACTTCCTCTTTGTATATTAAACATCTTTGACTACCACGGCCTCTTTTATGGCTAAGTGTCCTGTTCCCCAGGAGTATCCATGTCTTGTTTCAATTACACTTTGATTGCAAGCAATTGGGCTGAGTACGGTCTCGTGGAAGAGATCCAATACTGGTTGAGAGTGGCTCAATATACACTCATAATAGGCTAAGGGAATATCTGCCAACATCCTATGAAAAAAAAGTTAGATGTTTGCATAAATTGTCATATATTTGCATACATTTCAGCACAAATCATCAGAAGCATGTGTCTTTCTAGTCTAATGTTTTAGAGTAATAACCCCTACTATGGGGTTTTACACTGTTTGAAAGGTAATATGTACTATAGCAATGAGTGAATTAAGAACACTTAAAAAAATCCAATCCATATTTCCAGTACTGTTCCTATTCTCTTTCCATACATACAAATAACAGAAGATGGAAGTGTGTGTGTGTGTGTGTGTGTGTGTGTGTGTGTGTGTGTGTGTGTGTGTGTTGGGGGTAGGTGGGAAAGAAAATGAAATCGTTAGTACTATCCCAGCCTACCTGATCACTTAATTAATCCCCAACATTACCAGGGAAATGCAGAAAGTCAAGCCATTTAAAATATTTTTGTACTGGTGCTCATATATGGATGAATAACAAGAAACTTAACAATAATACACTGGAATGTCAGAAAGGCAAAAGAGAGGGCAATATTTTCAAAAGCGTGTAAGTGATATAGTCATCCATGGCCCATGAACTTTCAAGAAAATGTATGTGCATAAAGCATGTAGCCATTTTTGAAAATTTTATCACGAATCCCTTGAGCCCGTGTTTTAAAACTCCTTGCAAAAGTGCTCAATTCCTGATCTGAAAACCGGAAATATTCACAGGTAATCCCAAGAAACTGAACACATTTCAGACTTGAATAGAATGAACTGAGGCAAAAGGAGAGAAATATTTCTTTAGAACTCTGTTTTTGAAGCGAATCAGTGAGTCTCTGGATTTTGATGCTCTAAATTCTGAACAAAGTCTGAGAACCCTGGTCTACACAAGGGAGTTATTTCAAAATAAATCCCCTTATTTTGAAATAGCAAGCAGAGTATCTGCACTACCAAGCCTGTTATTTCAAAATAAGGGACGGTATGTCTACACTAACCTGCTAGTTCGAACTAGCGGGGTAATGTAGGCATACTGCACTTGCAAATGAAGCCCGGGATTTGAATTTCCCGGGCTTCATTTGTGTAAGCCGGGTGCCGCCATTTTTAAATCCCGGCTGGTTCGAACCCCGTGCCGTGCGGCTACATGCGGCACAAACTAGGTAGTTCAGACTAGGCTTCCTAGTTCGAACTACCGTTACTCCTCATTCCACGAGGAGTAATGGTAGTTCGGACTAGGAAGCCTAGTCCGAACTACCTAGTTCGTGCCGCGTGTAGCCGCGCGGCACCGGGTTCGAACTAGCCGGGATTTAAAAATTGCAGCGCCTGGCTTATGCAAATGAAGCCCGGGAAATTCAAATCCCGGGCTTCATTTGCAAGTGCGGTATGCCTACATTACCCCGCTAGTTCGAAGTAGCGGGGTAGTGTAGACATACCCGGACTGGTTATTTCGAAACAATAACTGCTGCTTTCCTTGGGGAATAAGCTTATTTGGAATAGTTATTTCGGAAGTTATTATTTCGAAATAACTTATTTCGAAATAATTTCCTAGTGTAGACATGCCCAGAAATAGAAGATGAGTTTGAAAAATTTTAATGTAGCTAATGTCTTAACACACAAATCGCACTCGGATTTTGTATTAAATCTACTTATTCTGAGTTCAGCATACAAATATGCAGCGGCTTACTCAGGTTTCCCTGTCATCTAGAGGGGAAAAGAAGACTTGGCAGGTCTGAACTACACAAGAGTTATTGGATTGATGGATCAGTTCCATATTCTGCCTTTGAAGGTATGGAATTTCTCAGGCTGTACAATCATATGAAAGTCTCTGTTTGCCTACAGGACACATATTGCTACTATACAAAGCAGTTTCATAAATTAAGAAAAAACAATTACTTGACAGGATTTCTCTAAATACGTTAGCATGGCCTTTCCCTTTCTTTCAATATCTGGAGAGCTGGGGAAAGTGTAGCTGAAATATTAACATAGGTATTTGTAACCCCTCCTGTTGTCTAGTCCAGCGTGAGGTTATTCAGCATCGGGAAAGCTTGTGACTTCTTACACCATCGGGGGAGGGGGGAGGGCTAGGCCTGAGGCTGCTTGGTGTGCTCCGCGTTGCGTATGTGTGAGTGCACCTCAGACCAGACCCACTCCAACAAATCACCAGGAACAGGCTTTATTCTGTAAAAAACATAGAAGAGGAAAAGAAGTTCACCAGCCCCTTTTCTCAGCATGCAGCCTGTATGCTGCTTCTAGCACAGTCTTTGCTGAGACCCTGCTGGGGGCAGAGGGCACATCCTGGCAGGAACCAGGATGTTCTTCCAACATGCTGCAGTTTGTTGTCCACAACTTGTAGTTCCCAGGGCTGCTGCTGAAACACACTGGACCTTGGGCTACATATTTAATATTACATTGGCTTGGCTAGAATGTATATGCACCATTGCCCACCGCTAGATGGAATCAGAACCGCTTAGCGTTGTGTTATAGGACTATATTGCTAAAGGCTAACTGAGCTTCTCTGGCAGCTGGAGAGGTAGAGGTTTGTGCTTTTGCAGGATTTGAGGAAATATGAGTCCCATCCCCTCAGTCCTTATAATAGGTCACATAGTTATGGTGCACAGGAGAATAACAACTGGGAAGGCCAAAATGGCTGCAGATTTGAGGCAATCGTTATGTCAATTTGTAAACAGAAATAATTTCCTCTCAACCACCATATTTTTCTACCTTGAGAATATCTGTTGACGTTATTGGGTTAGGTCTTCATTTATGCTGAGTTTATCATTCTGCTCAGCTAAGGAAAGGCATGATGGGGGAAGGAAGGTGGTCACTGGGGATTAAAGTATCTTGAATGATTTCACAGGGAGCTATGCATTTGGCACCACCTCCTTCAGCCCTCGCATGCTTCCTCTCTGACATGCTCTCTGAACCCTAACAATACTAGCTTCTGTGCTCATCAAGGGTTCTGGGATCTACTGTTCTGGGATCTTCACCTGCTTGTTTGAGGCATCTGTACAACTCTTTTGCTCTACATGATCAGCATAAAGGGGACTTGTGCAGGGCTGAGGATCTAGCCTATCCACTCCATCTTTACCATTCCAGGCTTCCCATCGAATATAAGAACCTCGGGGGTCTCTTATATTTTGTGAACGAGTTACATTTTGTTTGCTTAACACTGCTGAGACGTGTCTACAAACATAAAATACATTCTTCCTTACACGCACCCAACCCAAAATTGCATTTCTGGCTAACAATGTAGACTGATATGAAAAGTGTCTGTTGTGGATACTCTGCTTTTCTATTTTGATTGACTGCTCATTAATGAATTTGTACTCACAAAGAAAAAAATTATCAACACACAATTCAGTACAAAAAAGTACATTTTACTTTTTGGCAACTGAGTCCTAGAACTACAATGTTCCATTTCATTATTTGAGCTGGGAATGCCAAATGAACCTATAATTTATGTGTATAATTAAGTCCACTGCAGATGTTTTTTAATGTTTAGTGTTTATGGCAAGTCCTTTCTTTCATTCATTAATACACAAGTCCTGTGCTCCCCAACACAGTAATTTTCATGCACTGCCACTTTTGTGGCAATGCATTTGTTTTTGTTTTTCAAAATGAGGGGTGGGAAAACTCAGTGGTTATGTGCTAGTTACATGAGGAATGGTAGGAGGAGTGGGTAGGAGAAGATGAGTGCAATTATATCAAGGGATCAGATTGTTACCGTATATGAGAGCACATTTTTTAGACTTCCTAGCACAGTGCTCCAGCAGCCTTGTACAGAAAGGGAATACTGGCAGCAGGGAGCTGGTTGTGGTTTTGTGCCTTTCTGGGCCTTGGTGTGGATTAAATTAGGACACTCTTCAACCATCTTCCCTTCCCTATACTTGGTGTGAGAGGGGAGAAAGGGCCACGGGACAAGTATACCAATTCTGCACCAGCTGAGAGCTCCTGGGCTGGGGGAATTAACAGCTGAAGCGATTGGTTCATTTTGTACATCTGAGAAACTGGCTCATGGGGTGGATATGTGTACAAGGCACCATGCCTGGTATAGATGGAAAGGACCACAACTTTCTGTTTCTTTTCTGAGCCGTCCAGAGTGGGCATAGGAGAAATAATAGATAATGACAACAGATAATTTGTGGTCCCTGCAGAAACAGTTCTCTCACTCCCAATTATCTCTTTTGTCTCTCTGTAATTTCCAACCTTCCTGGCCTTTATTGTATGAGACTGGACACCAAGGATTCCCAGCATCACACAGTCTCAGATCCTGAAAGAATTTGCAAATTGCTTTCATAGGCCTTAACTGCATGAAACAGGCACAAGTAGATGTACCTATTCAGCATTGGTTTTTCCACAGCAGTCTTTTTTAATTTTATTATTGTTCCCTTGAGTGAAACTCACAGGACCAAGACACCAGACATTCTAACTAGAATGCACTTGGCAGTGCAGTTAGTTGCCAGCAGAAATGAGGACAAATGTAGGTCTAGCCATCTTCATAAAATGATGCAATTTCCTTCTTTTTACAGGGTTTCCCTCTACCTGGAAGAGGGTCACTAAGACTCATTAATCATGGGAGGCAGCTACTATGAGAAAGGGGAGTGGAGGTTAGATTTTTTGTGAGGAGACTGATGTTTCTTAATATTGGTATAGTGTACTTACATATCATGTTAGAAGCATTTAGCACATAGAGCTATAAAATGGTTCTCTTTCAAATTTTCATAAGCACCTTAGTCCCATTTTCATAACTGCCTTAGGAATTTCAGATGCTAAATCCTATTAAGTTTCAATGACATGTTCAGCATTCAAAATCTCCTATTAGATTTAGTAGCCCAAGTCCCAAAGACTTGTAACGGGAGGTTGATACCTATGGGACGTATGACCTTTTGAATATTTTAATCCCTATGATCATCAATGAAAAGGCTGATTTTTTTCTGATAAATGTAATATATTGTTGCCCTCAAAATTCACTTCTAAAGCATTAAACACATGTGTATATATGAACACACACACACACACACACACAAACACACACATATATATACACAAATATAAGTAGTTTTCATGTTTCTGTTAGTAAAGGACTTATATGTACCTACTTCCCATAAACGTGTATAAATATTCAGTAATATACAATGTATGTATGAACCTCTTCTGCAAGGTTACTCGGAGGAGAAAGTAAAGAAAAGATGGTTTAATATAAGGGATTCATTGAGTCCCATGAGATATAACAGGAAGCGCTGCAACCACTCACAGGCAATAGTTGTAAGCAAGTAACTTACTCATTCCTGACCAAGTATAAATAAAAACCTTCTCACCTTTAAACGTTATGAGCTGCATTCATTAAACTTCTACGCTCCATTTATGCGGCTTTTCTTACAGACATTACTCACAAGTCTGTTTTTCTTTTGCTCTTCAATAAAGCACTCTTCACCTGTGTATAAACTAACTCCCCACACAGCCCTCCAGGGGTGAAAGGAACATAAACCACAGAAGGTGCAGAGGCAGCTGGAAGAGTAACTGAGGCCTATTCTAGGATACAAATCAGCATATCTTTCCAAAAGACGGGTGTTGGATGAGGCAGATTTAAGGGACAGGTTTTGGTTGGGGTTATTTTGCTTGACTCTACAACATGATTTATTATTCAGTGAAAAGCAGTGCTTGTCATAACAGTCCCCACCTCAAGTTGTCTACCGTATACAGAATCTCTGAAATACTTAACAAATACTAATAAGCGTAGCATGAGATTTCACACTTGATCCTGAAAGAAGCATTGAAAAAGGTTTCTCAGTAAACCACTATTTCCCCAGAATTTGGAGCACTGTATGGTACAAATTAATTAATTTTCCAAACTAACCTCTAGTGTTGCACCTGAGAGTTTTATGTGCACAGACTGAATAGTTTGGGATTTCCATATGACCCACTTTGCAGAGAGCATACTGAAGCATAGAGCTGGTTTCCAAAGGAGTACAGTGGTTTCCAAAGGACCTTAGCAACCTGCCACTCCCTACAGATGCACCATGGTTATGGACTCCTATGAAAACCCACCAGTCCTCACCAAGAAGAGAGAATTATGCATCATGAGAGATAGAGTCCAACCAGAGAATAGGTTGATAGAGGAGAAAAGAAGCACAAGGCATCCTAACTACCATTTCTGAAGGCAGTGTGGTGCCATTTTGAATGTTGCACTTTTCAGTGTTTTGTGGGGGCGGGGTGGGATCTAACCAACTTTTGACAAATCTACCATTCAAAATGCATGAGCAGAAATTTAGAGACCAGGCTGAGACCAATTCACTAGTTGGCTCTTATTTTCTAATGAGCCAATGGCTATTTGTTGTGATGATGTAATCATTTTATCTTGTTTTCACCGGTCACGTGTTTTGGCACTTGATCCCTCACAGAGGAGCTTCAATTTCTAAAGTTATTTTGGGGTTCTGGTGGCTCCCCACAAAGATGGAGATCCTCACTTGAGAGCACTAGTTGTAGCTCAATACAAGTTAAATCAAAGAGGATGGGTCTTGGTCATATAGAGGAGGGCTGTACAAATGTTTCCTATGGAAGTGTTAACAATACAAATAATCACCATCATGACCAAATTAAGAGCATGCAAAGTATTGTGTAAGAAAGAACCCAGACGTGCAATAGTTTGTGTTGTAAAGAAACACTATAATGCTTTTTAATATTTACCGTCAAACAACATTTCTTTATATTTAAGAGCAACGTTCCAAAGTGGAAAAAGGTGAGTCATTTTCAATTATTCCTTATTTTACTACACAATTCCCCCACTCTCTCTTCACATATACTCTCAGGACCAACTTTAACTTACCTGTTAAAGTTGCCTGAGATTCCTTTCTGGGTCCTTAAGTTCTGTTCCTTAACTGGACAAAGAGTTTCTGTATCACAAGACCTCCCCCCACCCTCCCCCCACTTTCTGTAGGGGCTAAGTATTTTGTGTCTGTAGCAGTCCAAGTTTCTGCTATGCTTGAGAGGAATAGACAAGCAGCTTCAGAACCAAATTTAGATGTTTGACAAACTAGCATAGAGCGCTATCATGAAGTCAAAACCCCTATCTAATCAAACTTATTTGAATGCTTTTGTTCTTGTTTAATGTTTTCATTTTTTATTCAAGGTATGGAAAAAACCTCAAAACCTTTTGAGTTGTTTTCTACCACTCATAGTTTGGGTGAAATTATTACATGGAGGGTGCACAACTGGTTGAAAGACCATACTCAAGGAGTAGTTATCGGTAAATTACTGTCAGAGTGGGAGTAGCTATCCAGTATGAGCCTTCCAGACTGTGTCCTGAGTTTGTTCCAAGGCTCTATTCAATATGTTCATCGATGACTTGGATAATGAAGTGGAGAGTATGCTTGTAAAATGTGAAGATGAGAACCTGGGGGGAGGAGTGCAAGCCCTTTGGGGGACTGGATTAGAATTCAAAATTACCTTGACAAAGGGAAAATGAACAACAAGATGAAATCAACAAAATGAAATTCAGTAAAGACAAGTACCAACACTTAGGAAGGAAACATTAAAAGTACAAATACAAAATGGAGAATAACAGTAATTTTGAAAAGGATCTGGGAGTTAGTGGCTTTCATGCTGAATGTTAGTAAACAAAGTAATCCTGTTTTGAAGGGGCTAATATCATTCTGGAGGTATTAACAGGAGTTTTTCATGGAAGACCCACAAGGTAATTGTCCCTCTATGCTTTGCATTACTGGAATCTCAGATGGAGTACTGCATCCAGTTCAGGGCACCACATTTTAGGAAGGATGTGGACAAATTGGAGAGAAAGTAGAGGAGGTCAATGAAAATGATGAGAGGTTTAGAAAACCTGACCTATGAAGAAAGGTTATAAAAATGTTGCATGTTCAGTTTTGAGAAACAGAGACTGAAAACTAAGGGGTACACGATAACATTCTTCAAACATGTTTAGAGCTGTTATAAAGAGGACGTGATTAATTGTTCTCCATGTTCACTGAAGGCAGGGCAAGAAGCAAAGTACTTAATCTATAGCAAGGGAGATTAAGTTTAGATTTTAGGGAAAAATTCTAATTCTAAGGGTACTCAAGTTCTGAACTAATCTTAGGGTATGTCTACACTACCCCGCTCGTTCGAACTAGCGGGGTAATGTATGCATACCGCACTTGCTAATGAAGCCCGGGATTTGAATTTCCCGGGCTTCAATTAGCATAAGCGGGGAGCCGCCATTTTTAAATCCCCGCTGCTTCGAACCCCGTGCAGCGCGGCTACACGGGGCTCGAACTAGGTAGTTCGGACTAGGGTGCCTATTCCGAACTACCGGTACACCTCGTTTCACGAGGAGTAACGGTAGTTCGGAATAGGAACCTAGTCCGAACTACCTAGTTCGAGCCCCGTGTAGCCGCGCTGCACGGGGTTCGAAGCAGCGGGGATTTAAAAATGGCGGCTCCCCGCTTATGCTAATGAAGCACGGGAAATTCAAATCCCGGGCTTCATTAGCAAGTGCGGTATGCATACATTACCCTCCTAGTTCGAACTAGGAGGTTAGTGTAGACATACCCTTAGAGAGGCTGTGGACTAACTTTAGAGAGGTTGTGGAATCCCCATCATTGGAGGTCTTTTAGGAACAGATTAGCAAAGCAGACAGGGGGTTGCAGACAGGGGAGTTTAAGAAGGATTTTGAAAGAGGGAGGTCTATGATGGTTAGAAAGATCTGCAACACCTATGCCAGCACTGCTTCAGTTTCCTCCACCTGTGCCTGTAGCCAGACAGAACGCCTGAGCATAGATGCCTCTACCCAGATCCTGGTGTGGTTTTGCAGGGACTGTGGCTTGCAATTCCCAGTTTTTGATATCCAGGCTGGGGGGACCATCCAATGTGAAAGGTGCCTATTGGTGGAATCTCTCAGGCAGCAGGTGGGAGAGCTACAGGAGGAGGTGGCTAAGCTGAGGAGCATCCGAATCCACAAGCAATTCCTGGACAGTGTTCATGTGGAGGCAGCTGAGGTAACTTTCCCAGTACACAAGACTGCTGACACAACACTGGTGGAGGAGGAGACGGCTCAGGGTGGACACTGGCAGCTGGTTACTTCTGGCAGCAGGTACTGCTCCACCCCTGCTCCGAACCCTCCCACTGTGGTACTAGGAAACTGTTATGTTCTTCTTGATACAGGAGACAAGGAATCACCCCCTACAACAGAGAAGGAGAAGCCTTGTACCCCAAGGCTGGGAGGTCTACTGCCACCACTGCGAATAGGAAACGTAGGGTAGTGGTGGTCGGAGACTTTATTCTGAGGGGGACGGAGGCATCCATCTGTTGCCCTGATGTCATCTCGGTAGGTATGCTGCCTGCCAGGGGCCTGTATCTGAGATGTTATGGAGGCATTGTCGAGGATTATCCGGCCCTCTGACTACTACCCCATGCTACTAATCCATGTGGGCACAAATGATACTGCAAGGTGCGACACTAAGTGGATCAAGAGTGACTACAGGGCTCTGGGAGTACGGGTGAAGGAGTCTGGAGTGTAGGTGGTATTCTTTTCAATCCTTCATGTCAAAGGTAGGGGCCCAGGCAGAGACTAGTGCATCCTGGAGGTGAATGCCTGGCTGCGAAGATGGTGTTGCCAGGAGGGCTTTGGCTTCCTCGACCATGGGATGCTATTCCAGGAAGGACTGCTGGGTAGAGATGGCATTCACCTTTCGAAGAGGAGGAAGACCCCATTTGGACACAGACTGGCTAACCTAATGAGGAAGGTTTTAAACTAGGTTCTACGGGGACAGGTGAGCAAAGCCCATGGGTAAGTGGAGAACATGGAGATCTGGGAGATGGGTTGGAAATGGGAGGGAGCGTGGGCTATAAAGTCAGAGAGAGAGGAGGGTCAGGGCAAAACTGGGAGGCAAAATCAAATCAGTATCTTAGATGCCTATATACAAATGTGAGAAGTATGGGTAATAAGCAGGAAGAACTGGAAGTGCTAATAAATAAATACAACTATGACATTGTTGGCATCACAGAAACTTGGTGGGATAATACACATGATTGGAATGTTGGTATGGAAGGGTACAGCTTGCTCAGGAAAGATAGACAGGGGAAAAAGGGAGGAAGTATTGCCTTATATATTAAAAATGTACACACTTGGACTGAGGTGGAGATGGACATAGGAGACAGACATGCTGAGAGTCTCTGGGATAGGTTAAAAGGGTTAAAAGAAAAGGGTGATGTCATGCTAGGAGTCTACTACAGGCCACCTACCCAGGTGGAAGAGGTGGATGAGGCTTTTTTTTAAACAACTAACAAAATCATCCAAAGCCCAAGATTTGGTGGTGATGGGAGACTTCAACTATCCAGATACATATTGGGAAACTAACACAGCAGGGCACAGACTATCCAATGAGTTCTTGGACTGCATTGGTGACAACTTTTTATTTCAGAAGGTTGAAAAAGCTACCGGGGGGGGGGGGGGGGGGGAGGGAAGCTGTTCTAGATTTGATTTTAACAAATATGGAGGAACTGGTTGAGAATTTGAAAGTGGAAGGCAGCTTGGGTGAAAGTGATCATGAAATCATAGCGTTGACAATTCTAAGGAAGGGTAGAAAGAAGAACAGCAAAATAGAGAAAATGGATTTCAGGAAGGCAGATTTTGGTAAGCTCAGATAGGTGATAGGTAAGGTCCCATGGGAATCAAGACCGAGGGGAAAAACAACTGAGGAGAGTTGGCAGTTTTTCAAAGGGACATTGTAGAGGGCCCAAAAGCAAGCTATTCCGCTGCATAGGAAAGATAGATAATATGGCAAAAGACCACCTTGTCTTAACCACGAGATCGTCCATGATCTAAAAATAAAAAAGGAGTCCTATAAAAAATGGAAACTAGGGCAAATTACAAAGGATGAATATAGGCAAACAACACAGGAATGCAGGGGCAAGATTAGAAAGGCAAAGGCACAAAATGAGCTCCAACTAGCTACAGGAATAAAGGGAACCAAGAAGACTTTTTATAAATACATTAGAAGCAAGAGGAAGACCAAGGACAGGATAGACCCACTGCTCAGTGAGGAGGGAGAAACAGTAACAGGAAATTTGGAAATGGCAGAGATGCTTAATGACTTCTTTGTTTCAGTCTTCACTGAGAAGTCTGATGAAGGAACGCCTAACAGAGTGAATACTAGTGGGAAGGGAGTAGGTGTAGAAGATAAAATTAAAAAAGCACAAGTTAAAAATCACTTAGAAAAGTTAGATGCCTGCAAGACACCAGGGCCTGATGAAATACATCCAAGAATACTCAAGGAGCTGATAGAGGAGGTATCTGAGCCTCTAGCTATCATCTTTGGATGGTTCTCAATCCTGCTGGAAAGGTATAACAAGTGGGGTTCTGTATGGGTCTGTTTTGGGACCGGTTCTGTGCAGAAAGGGATCTAGGGGTTATAGTGAACCACAGGCTAAATATGAGTCAACAGTGTGATGCTGTTACAAAAAAAGCAAACATGATTCTGGGATGCATTAACAGGTGTGTTGTGAGCAAGACACGAGAAGTCATTCTTCCTCTCTACTCTGCGCTGGTTAGGCCTCAGTTGGAGTATTGTGTCCAGTTCTGGGCACTGCATTTCAAGAAAGATGTGGAGAAATTGGAGAGAGCCCAGAGAAGAGCAACAAGAATGATTAAAGGTCTAGAGAACATGACCTATGAAGAAAGTCCAAAAGAATTGGGTTTGTTTAGTTTAGAAAAGAGAAGATTGAGGGGGGACATGATAGCAGTTTTCAGGTATCTAAAAGGGTGTCATAAGGAGAAGGGAGAAAACTTGTTCATCTTGGCCTCTGAGGATAGAACAAGAAGCAATGGGCTTAAACTGCAGCAAGGGAGGTTTAGGTTGGACATTAGGAAAAAGTTCCTAACTCTCAGGGTAGTCAGTAAAACACTGGAATAAATTGCCCAGGGAGGTTGTGGAATCCCCATCTCTGGAAATATTTAAGAGTAGGTTAGATAAATGTCTATCAGGGATGGTCTAGACAGTACTTGGTCCTGCCATGAGGGCAGGGGACTGGACTCAATGACCTCTCGAGGTCCCTTCCAGTCCTAGTATTCTATGATTCTATGATTCTAGACAAATAGGCTGTGTCTACACTGGGCTACTTATTCCGGAAAATCAGCCGCTTTTCCAGAATAAGCTGCGAGCTGTCTACACTGGCCCTTGAATTTCCGGAAAAGCAACAACGCTCTACTGTACAAAATCAGCCACTATTCCGGAAAAGCTACACTGCTCCGGCTCGGGCATAAGTCCTTATTCCGGAACACTGTTCTGGAAAAGGGCCAGTGTAGACAGCCCAGTAGTCTTTTCCGGAAAAAAGCCCCGATCGCGAAAATGATGATCGGGGCTCTTTTCCGGAAAAGCGCATCTACATTGGCCACAGATGCTTTTCCAGAAAAGGGGCTTTTCTGGAAAAGCAGCCTGCCAATGTAGACGCTCTTTTTCCGGAAATACTTATAATGAAAACTATTCTGTTTTAAGCATTTCCGGAAATTCATGCCAGTGTAGACACAGCCATAGTTATCAGGGGTGGTCTACATTTATCTGGTCCTGCCTCAGTACATGGGGCTGCATCTGATGACTTCTTAAGGTCACTTCCAGCTTTACATGTCTATGATTGTGTGGGTCTAATCAGTTCTAGCTGCCTAGAAAGTGAATCCTGGTCTTCACTAGTGATCCAATAAATTGCACTTAGGATTTATACAGTAGCACAGTGATTGATTGTTGTTAAAAGAAAATATACAACTATGTATGACCAGATCCTTAGGTGGTGTGTACCAGCTCAGGAACATGGAGCTTGTGTAAGACAGCACATTTCTCCTTTTGAAAACCTTGGTTTCAGGCAAAGCAAGTTTTAGTTGGGTGTCTGTAGGGCTAAGAAATTTAAATGAACAGAACTGAAAAGTGATTTTGTTCTGATTCCATGTCAAATGTGCTCTTCTTCAAGAAAAGAGATGCTGATTTATTTTCCTAAGTGCCAGCAGGCAAACTCCACTTGGGCTCTAGGAGTCAAATGAAGCTTTCTTTCTCACACACCACAAATTTCTCCAAATCAGATTAGGCCTCTCCGAACTTGCATGTGAGATTACACCTGTGAAGGGCACGCCTTCAGATTAGGCCTCAAGTGAGATTGATACCACCCCATTGTCCTAAATAGCTGACCGGCGCTTGTAATGGTATTGATGAGACAGTGTGGAAAAGGAATAGAATCCACCTCAATCTCTCATAGTTTTGTAAACTCTGCAGAGCTAGGGGGAGTGAAAAGCAACAAAAATGTTTATTTGTTTTTTACTAACATGAGCAGATATTGCTCCGACTATACACAGGGAGCCAATCTGTTGAATAAAAAGGTGCCATTTTTCTATAGTCACAGTTCAAAGTGGACTTGCACTTTTATGTAATTGTTGGAGAGGGAGAGGCTGCTGTGAACCACTCCACTTGGACAACATCAACATGAAAAATAAACAGAATGATGAAATCAGAACCGAAGTGAGATGAATTAATTTTGTCCAAACAAATTGCATAAAAAATAAAAAAAATATGAATCCACTAAAACCCCAAGGTACAGATGGACTGGTCTTCATTAATGTTTGGATAGAAAAGTGTTCCCTGTCTTCTTTCTGGAAGCCGAGAAACGTCAGTGGTTTTTCAAACTTATTGAAATATTTTCAGACAGTGCACTCATGATTTCCCTATGCGCCCACAGAATTATTGAAATAGCAAAAGAATGATGAATCTGCCAGAAAGAAAGGTGGCACTACCATGCTTAGGACAGAAAATTGTGCAACAAATGAAAGCGTTTCAAGCTTAGTTGGAAAATTCAGATTCTGCAGCAGTCTTTAGAGAGTAGGTGTCAAATATGAATCACCTGTTTTTTATACCATATTTTTCCTAGTTTTGTTCATCTACTTAGATAAGGTAGCATTTTTCATCTCCATAATATGTAGCATGTGTAATAAATAATATACATAGTTCCATAATAAATATACATAATATATCATGTGTGTGCTTTATAGTGGCCCTGGTAGAATTACAGCACTGAAGGCTAACTTGGCATTTTCATTGTAAAATCTGATATCCAGTGTTCAATAGCAACTCAGTCCCAAGCTACATAGATATACCTTCTACCCACATGCAAACAGGATTTACAAATGTTTATAATAGCTTGCTGTGAACAGTCCTGTATAGGGGTGCAAAGAAGAAACGAAGTTTCAAGAAGCCTTCTCGGTGTTCCAATTCTCAAGATTTTATCATTCGTTTTCGATATCTGCTGTCTTGTAAAGTCCAACTCTTGGGAGTCCTGTGATTATGTGAGAATCTCAGCTTTCATTTAACAATAAAAATATGTTTCTAGCCCTCCCTGTGGCTGAGAAAAGTTTAAAAGTATGACTGACCCTTTGAAGGCTCCAACACAACAAGGAAAATACAAAGCCCGCAACTTTTATTATTGTTAAAGGAGTTATCATGTTTAAACCAAACTCATGATTTGTGTAGATGGCAACACTGCTATTAGTATTAGTGAGCAGGGCTTAGATGCAGCCATAGTTTTCACACTCACTGAGTGTGAGGATAGCTTAAGGCAAGAATTGAAGCAGGCCCGTGACAAAGCAATGAAGTGTGGTGAGATTGAGGGCACATTCATCCCTTCACACCAGCCTCATTCAGGGGCCTGGGTTGGCTTCTTTATATCAGTCATTATTTTAAATACCTCTATCCAATGTTTTCTCTAATTTTTTTCATCCACATGAGGAATAAATTTTGTGATGTGCACAGAGGCTTGCACAGAGGGACACCATCAGTAGAAACACATGCTGCAGGCTGTGGGGACTGTGGATGCTATGCTAATCAGCAGGATGGCATATTGTAAGCTATCCTGTGTAACCACTCTATGCTGATGGGAGAGAGCTCTCTGGTTGGCATAATTCAGGCATGTCCAAAGTCCGGCCCGCGGGCCAATTGCGGCCCGTGTTCCGATTTAATACGGCCCCCGCTTCCTCCCCCTCTCCTGGCTCCCTGGTGCTCTTTTGAACTGGCGCGCCCAGCGCGCCTCTTCCGGCCGTGCCGCCGCCGCCCATGGCCTCCGCGGTTCTAGAGCCTGCCCTGTAGGGCACGTCCACAGCCCCGCTCCCCCGCTCGGCTGCGGGTTCGCCCTGCCCCCGGGCCGCCGTGAGGCCGGCGTGCCCTGCGCTCTCCGTCCGCCTCCGACCCTGCGGGCCCTCCGCCTTGGGGCTGAGAGTGCGGGGACGGCCCTCACGCATGTTCACTTCTTCAAATCTGGCCCTCTTTGAAAAAAGTTTGGACACCCCTGGCATAATTAAACCACTTCCAATGAATGGCTGTAGCTATATTGGTGAGAGAGCATGTCTTGCTGATATAGTACTGTCCACTTTGGTGCTTTCAAGGAGGCTTAACGGTAGTTCGAACGGTGTAGCCGTGGGCAGGTAGTTCGAACTACGGGGCATTTAAAAATGGCGGCACCCGGGAACATGCAAATGAAGCCCGGGATATGTAAATCCTGGGCTTCATTTGCAAGTTCGAATGCCTACATTAGCCACCCTAGTTCGAACTGTGTCACACCTTAGGCTGTGTCTAGACTGGCCAGTTTTTCCAGAAAATCAGCCGCTTTTCCGGAAAAACTTGCCAGCTGTCTACACTGGCCGCTTGAATTTCCGCAAAAGCACTGACTTCCTACTGTAAGAAATCAGTGCTTCTTGCGGAAATACTATGCTGCTCTCATTCGGCCAAAAGTCCCTTTTGCACAAAACTTTTGCACAAAAGGGCCAGTGTAGACAGCGGAGATTTGTTTTGCGCAAAAAAGCCCCGATCGCGAAAATGGCGATCGGGACTTTTTTGCGGAAAAGCGCATCCAGATTGGCCACGGACACTTTTCCGCAAAAAGTGCTTTTGTGGAAAAGCGTCTGTGCCAATCTAGACGCTCTGTTCCGAAAATGCTTTTAATGGAAAACTTTTCCGTTAAAAGCATTTCCGGAAAATCATGCCAGTCTAGACGTAGCCTTACGGTGCTGGGTTTTTTTCCTGACAAAAAAGTTTTACCAAAAAAAGTGCTAGTGTAGACATAGCTTAAGTATAGCAAAGGTCTTAGAATAGTCATTAAATGTTGTATATTTTCACTGGGATTTTATTTGTACTTTTCATTTTAGTTCTGCATTTTTTAAATAATAGCAGGAAGCTGTTAGAGAACTATGTGAAAGTTGAGACAATAAACAAGCACCAAAAAAATTCAACTTCCAATGTAATTGTTTTCCTAAAATACCACTAGCAATTAGACCATATTAGCAACATATTGTTTAAATTAGCCTATTTTCTAGCTCATAAATGTTTTTTAAATTTGGTTTTACAGTTGCCAGAAGCAGCTGAAACTGGACAGTATCTAGGATTTTTGTTATAGTCACAAGTTAGAAACAAGTAAACAACCAACATCACTTCTAGGAAAACCAAAATGTAGGAAAATTAAGGGGGAAAGTAAATAAAAAAAAAAAAAAATCCCATGGGTGGATTTTTTTATGGTCACAAATTTATTGTGCAAGTTTTAAGAAAGTACAATGACAACACAGCCTGCAGCACAATACAGAAAATCAATAAATACGACTAAAGAAGGGTGCAAAAGATAAATACCAAATTACTGTAATATGTTTCTAGCCAGCTTAATTCCTCATTTTAAGGACAAATTTTACATAAACAAACCACACCTGTATGGGCATCTCAGAAGCAGTTTATTTATGATAGGACTCACCTTTCTTAGCCCCTCCCCATGTTATTTTCCCAGTGGGTTTAAAAAAATCAAAATAGAATTTAACACTAGATAAAGTTCTACATGCAAAATGCAGCCACTCTCTCACTAAGACGTCTGAGGTACTGAGTTTTCAGTTTCCCTTTAAGTCTGTTGCAGAATGGTAATACATACGTATATGCACACTTAATATAGGACAGCATTCCTCAGTTATTTTATATACATGCCCTTCAGTTAAACAAGCTGTACTGTGAGTGTCAAATGTGTCATGCACTGTCCCAGGGGATTTCTTTGAGGCTGGTTTAACCAAGTAAACGCACATCTTTTATTACCTTTGGTTGAACACATTAGCCCTTTCTTTTAAAAACATTGTATGGTTGAGAAGGCTTGGAACATTCCAGACAAGCGTCTGCAAAAACATCTCTGGATCAGTGACTGTGATCACGGGCTAGGTAATTTGTTTGATTAGAGCATCCGTCTAAGACAAAGAAAGTGTAGTGGAGTGAATCAGGCTCTGGTCTCATTTACAGGTCTGGAGATGCATGTAGAAGCTATTACAAGTGACCTTTGACCCAGGCCACCCTCAGGTGAAACTGCTTTGCCCAGTCACCTCCTGTTAGCCTCAGTCAAATGGTAGGTTTTTGGGAGCCAGAGCAGTGACTTGGCAATTGTTAATCATACAGACAATATCAGAACCATGGGCCCAGCCTGGAGCTATACAGATGCAAAAGCAGATGAATTTAAAAAAATAATGGGTTTTCAAACTTCTTATGATGATAGTGTTACTTACAACAGATCTGTCTGCAGATTTTGGGCTACAGAGCTAAAAGCCTGGAGGAAAAATGTCAGTGGCTTCAGTTTATTTATATGCAAGGTAACCATGAAAAATGTCGGCATACCACTAATTGCAGGGCATATTTATTCTGCACAAGTTGTTTTCCACATTAGCACAGTGGTTAAAATGCACAGTTTTGCCTCAGGAATATTATAACTTTATCTTCTATAATTATAAATGCGGATGCTGCTGGGGTACTGTATAGTGAAGGAGACATGTAAGAAATGGCCAATGCAAATAGGAAAATAAAAATAATAAACATGTAATGTAGAAAATACATCAAATACCCAAGATTAAGTACAGACTTGGGGAGAAAACAACAAAGCAACTACAAAGCACTACAACTAGGTTTGAAATTTGTATGCTTACCTGTTGACTGGTTTTTAGTTTAAATCACCTAATCAGGAATGACTGGTAGGGTTAAATATTTATAGGATTATGCTATATTGACCCATGTAAATCAGTATCAGCAGTATATAGTAGCAGG
The DNA here is from genome assembly GCF_052426305.1 of Pelodiscus sinensis. Classification (NCBI taxonomy): domain Eukaryota; kingdom Metazoa; phylum Chordata; order Testudines; family Trionychidae; genus Pelodiscus; species Pelodiscus sinensis. Next base: position 185,133,752 of record NC_143054.1, on the reverse strand, counting down.
TGGATTACAGTCGTGATATTACAAATATTGTATTGTACAGCTATTTAAAACATTCTGTTGGGAAAGCACAATGTTGCATCCAGTTAACATTTTAAAGAAAGCTAACACTAGAGGAGTAATCCAGTAGCTGGCAATTATGCAAGGTGCATAGTATCAGCTGATAACACAATTCCATATATTTGAAGCAGAAAAAAACCTAAGAGACAGTAGTTGATTTGTCATGAACTTTAGGTAAGATGCAAGACAGGGCTATTCCTAGTTCCATGAGATGGAAGTGGTGCAGTAAAAGTGAGTTTTTCACCAAGGTAACACTTACAAAACATTTGCTGACCAGCCTGCTGGTACAGCACCAAATTACATATGCCAGATCTGGTTTCCAGCCTGGTATCAACCTCACACATATTGGGCTGACAGGCGCTGGAAGGATTCTGGAGGTGAGACTCTGCCTTGGGGAAGGTTTATTACTGTGACACACTTATCCTGGAGGAGTAGAGAAAGTGCGGATGCATTGCATCACATGCAATCACCCCCCAGAGGCCAGTTGAGTGTGATAGAGCTTGTGGGGGAGAATAACCAATCATCCATTCTCAGCAATTTTTCAGTGGCATGTTCTTATACCACATTTCCATATTATTTCAGCTTCTTCTGAACCACATAGCCTACACTAATCAAATTCAGGCTACCTGTATACATTAACCTTCCCTATAGAAATGTTGGGAGTCATGGAGTATCTCTCTAATTATTTTTTTAATGGAGAAAACAATTGCAAAACTCAGAGGCGAGGATGTTATCGGTTTGGTTTTAGACTTTTACAGAAAATGGTTCTATCTGCATAGTGCCAAGCAGAAGCATATTTGTCACATACATCACTGTCAAATAGGGTTATTGGAAAACGATCCTGCTAGACCATCGCATGTGGACAGATCACATGTTCCTCATCAGGAACTAGTCATTTGCAAGCAAGCATGGAAGTATGACTCACTTTAGAAGCTTGTCAACGTATTTGAAAACAATCCTTTAGACTTCTCTTCCTCCTCCATCTCTGACACACCTGAGTCTTATTTCCAATCCTACTGTTTCATTCTCCTTCATCCATTCTCATCAACTACTTCTTCAGTGAGACTCCCTTCCTTCCTGTGACCTTTTTGGCAGCCCATCGTCAACCTTTGCTCATGGATCTAGCTTCCCAGAAGCATCTGTGTCCCAACAGATAATTCCATAGGAGCTGTACCATATAGCTTTACCAGCAAAAATAGCTGCGCTTTTAAAAGATATTGGTCTAAATTCTTCTTTCAGCTCATCAACTTAAATCTAGGGTGAAGTTATCTGGGATAATTTAATATTTCTGAAACTACCTATGCTACATTTCAGGTTGATTTCACATATGAGAATATGAACTAAGTTTTGAGATAATTCATTCTTATTTTCCCCCAAGCTCGTTTGTCCAGCCTTATAGTGAATTCAGTGATAACTTCAATAGCATTATCGTTCACTCTTCCCCAGCAATAATGCCTTTTCAACCACTGTTGTGGACTGTAGTGAGGTCACACTCACCTCCCAGGAGTGGCCCACTTGGCTGAGTGCATGTGTTTGCACTCTCTGCTTATGGCAACTCTCCTGTGATCCAGCCCTCCGGCTGAGTCATACACAGTCTGCACAGCTCCAAAGAGGAAATGAGTGGCTCTGACCCAGCAGCTTTCTTTATACTGGCTTGCCGGGCCCTGATTGGCTGCTTCCCCTGCAGCCACTCTAGCCTGCCTTTTCTGGGGTGGGGTGCAGCAAGACCACAAGGCATCCAGAAGGGGGCCTCAGGGCCTAGTCTACCCTAGTCTACCCATATCAGATCTCCTCGGTTTGCCATGGAGGAAAAAGATCAGTGGGGAAAGGCCTTTGCAAAATGCCCACATTTAAAATTACAGTAATAAAGCCCCTCGACATCATTTGAATTTTCCTTAGATTTTTTTTTGACCAGCTCTACTTTTATAAGGCATGCTTGCCCCATCAAGAAAGTTAAATGAAAAGAGATAACCTACACCAGAATGTTCCATCTAATCTTTTCCATCCATTTGCAGATTTTTCCATCTATGTGTGGAATAAATATTTTAGGTGCATGGAGGCATGTGTAAATGTACACCACCAGTAGAAACAAAAAATCCACTGGGCGGCATCTGAATCTCTCTTCAGAAGCTACGCAAGTGCACAGCTTACAGGGAACACCGTGTCACAGCTAACTAGCATGTGAAATGCATCTGATTATTCTGAACACCAAATATGTTTGGAAACTGGCATTTGGATCTGGGGCTTTCTGTGAAATCCTGTGATAAATTATTTGCTATCAGTCGGTCACTTTGCACTAGAAACCAGGCTGTGAATCTCATGAGCATTAGCTCTCTTGTGCGGTGTGGTTTCACTCAGGTTAACCTTTCTTGTAGTATTTCAGCAGGAAGCAGCGTGCAAAAATAAACTTCAAAGCATTCAAAATGCACAGCTTGGTTCAAATCTTGTACAAAGATTTATGTCACTTTTTTGGTTGCCAGCCAGTGGGGCATTGCTGGAGCGACAGTGCTGCCAAGAGGTCACCATTGGGTGTCTTCATGCAGGCTGGAATAAGTCAATTATGAAGGTATCAGGGCAGGGCTATTAGACACAACATTAGGTAGATCCTCTCGCTGTAGCATGGTATGTAAAGTGTCAATCACCTCCATTCCATGGTAATTCCAGCAGTCTCTGTTGTGGCCCACCCACAAATTGTGGGGGAACTGTCTTCCCACACAATCCCTGCAGAAAGAGCAATTATTCATGCATTTTGGGCTCAGGATGTCAAAAGAAAGGAGGTTGAATTCCACCCATTTTATCCAAATGCATTCCAGGGCTGTCAAGCTGTGATCATTTGAATGAGGAGATTGTTCATACCTCTCACTGTGATATATTTCAAAACCCTTCGCCACAGAAATGGGATGCTTTCAAAGCTGACTAGAAGTTATTCCAAAATAAGGGTTTCTTCCTCCAAAAGCCTGGAACAAAGCCCATTGGCAGGCTTTCCACTGACTTCAGTACATAGGCAACTAGTGCCTGTGGGGGGAGTGGGCGTAGGGAGGGCCACCCAGAGGAACAGGGAGAGGGCATCTATTAGCAGTTAAAATTTGGGTGGGGACACAGGCGGGTGACGAGTCATCTATGCTTCAGTGGCCTTTGGGATCTGCCTCTATTTCGTCCAGGCAAGCTCAAAAATCATCTGTGATTCTCTTGCCTGCTGCGTGCCTGAAAGTCTTTTGAAACCCCAAAATAAATTTAAAAGAGTGAAATCTTGACCTTTAATCATCACCTTCTGCTGAGGCGTAGCAAAGTTTGTTGTTTTCTCCCCACTAAATCTCACATAATTTTTTTTCAGTACAGACAGCAAACATAATTACACAACAGATCAGAACAGCTTACGTAATGCCCTTAATAAAACCCGCCTTACCTCAGAGCCATATTAGCATTTCTTATGGGCTTACGGGGTGAGGGATTAATTACAGATTTTCAGAATATGTCTAATTACATATTTACTGGAGGAATAAATAATTCATGTTTCATAACTTGCCATGAAATGACTATTTTCTTTTGAAGACTCAAAAATCAAGACTTAAATAAGTCTAAAATTCCAACCTAAAAATGGCTTCCTAATTCTTTATCAATCGGCATTTTTTTTACATTAGAAATACAGGGAAAATGTGCTCTTTCATTTGAATGACTGAGCGACTCACTGGAATTCCTCAACAAGGCAAATTATCAAACAAAATGTGTAAACATTAAAAATGTAATTTGTTCATTTTTTTCAGTTTAATTTGTTCATTTACTTTGGCACTTGATGACTGGGTGGGGGATTCAGATGCACTTACCTGACTTAAGAGCTTGAATCCCATTGACTTTTAGGCTTTGTGCAGGGAATTAAGATAGCATCAAGTTAATGGCTGGTATTCCAGTCTTAGGGCTGGAATAATGGCTGCTGCTATACTGTGTATGCTGGTGCCAATCCATCAAAATATATAAGCTTGTGAGTATGCCTAGTGGTTTTGATGAGACTACCCTCTGTGCTTTAAAGCAAATATGCTTTTAGGTGCTTCACTAGACTGGGGTCAGCACTCAGAGATGCCAGGTCAGGTAAGCATGAACTGAGTTGCCCCTTTCCTGTCCTGTTCTTAACACACCACCAGTGCTTCCTACTGTTATACCTTATTCCACCCAGAGCTGGCACAGAGAATCCATAAGTGGCATTTAGGGAATACAGAACTATATTAAAATTGTTATAATGGAGCTGAGAATAGTCTCCAGAACTGAAATATTTCTATTTGAGTTTTTTGTTAAAGAAAAAAAGAGAACATTTTAAAAAACATTTTAATTTTCTTTATTAGTAACTAAACTCATACAAAGGAAAAGAAAAATGTAAAGGGTTAAATTTTGAAGTCCACTAGCTCCACTGATTTCATTTCCAAATTCAGTGAATTTGCACCAGTGTAAAGCCGGTGTCATGGACTGGAGAATCGGGCCCCAACATTATTGTATGCAAATATTAATTTCTCGAGTTGCTATCTTTCCTTCTTCTACACTGGTGCACTATGGGAGAAAGGGAAGAGAGGGATTAAGAGTTGTTAGGGGAAAAAGAAGTATCAGGACAGGAGATTTTACTACCAGAAAATGAACCTAGTTCCTTACTTGCTAGTCTTTCTCCACCACAGGATGGCTAGATAAGGTGCATGTTGATCACCCTCCGCCCAGCTGGTTCATACTATGGTTTTTTTTTCTGATTTGTGTGGAATTTTAAGATAAAGGCAGTATGTTGTCTGCTGCATATAATTGTCAAATGCATATGCAAAAGAAATAGGTTGGCAATGTTTTCTCTAAGCACCATATATGCAATATACAATAACAAAATCCCTGTGCTTATTTTTATGAGAGAGACTTTTCAAATATATTGGTAACAATATTAGAAAGCAAACAGTAGAATAAAGCTAAAACTACACTAAAATACTTGTATTTTAACTCATAAGCTCTAATATGTCCATGTGTTTGTCATGTTTATGAAACCTAGCACCCATACAAGAATAGCATTTTAATTCATTAGCGAATTAATAATGCTGCTCTTAATGATACTATCTTCATGTATAATAATGCAAATTAAAATAAACAAATGATGCTTTGATAAAGACTAGTTATTTTAGGCAGTAGACATTCAATAAAGCAGGACAGACACAAGATATGTGCTAGGATTTTCAAGGTGTCCACGGTAGTTGCGTACCAAACCATTAGCCCTCTTCGAAATTCCAGTTCTTAAAAGACAAAGATCAAGTATTGGAATTAGAGAAGCTGAAATGCCTGAGGCATCCCACAAATATCTCCTTTATTTTAACTGTATCCTTGCATGAGGAAAGAAATATCCTCTTATATGATCAGTAATAAAATCTAAAAATAGCCCCTATAGCATCCTATTTTATTTCATTGGGACTTGTCATCTTGCATTCTGTATGTAAGATTCTTACCGGTGTCTACCTCAGGACCAGGAATCAGGAGACCTGTCCTGGTCTTGCTGTCTGACCTTGGACAAAGTGACAACTTTTTTGCACTGCACCTTTCCCTTCCATAAAATGAGGATAATGATACCCTTGCCCTATTCCTTAGTGCTTAGGGTTCTATGAATGAAAGTCATTATAGAAGGTGTTCTTAACTGATGCAGGTTAAAAAAAATTAGGACGATAGACATTATTTTCATCTAAAGAGTTCAAAAAGGGCTGTTTACCTATTTTTAATTCAATACCCCCATTTTCAGTAAACGAAAAAGAATTGATAGTTTTCCATTGGTAGTTTTTTTTATACAAAAATCTAAGAAAGACACAAAATGAAATTTTTTTTGATGATTTTTCACACTATTGACAATGCTGAATAAAATCCCCACAGATTTCCATTTTTTATAAGAAACCCTTTTCATCTGAAAAATATGAATTGGTTCTATTATTAACGTTTATCTATAAATAAATCTCTGTTAAATGTTCTGTTTTCCTGTACAGATATTTTACCATAATCTACCATGCCACTGCCATAGAAAATCTCTGTTAAATGTTCTGTTTTCCTGTACAGATATTTAACTATAATCTACCATACCACTGCCATAGAAAAGTTAATCAGGGGGTATGAGATGGTACATTAAAGTGAAACGATGCACCTTTGGTCATAACTACAAGGGATGAGCATTGTAGGAGAGATTTGTAAATGAAACTGCAAGTCATTTAACAGTCCTCTCCCTCCCTCGCCCACACAATATTAATTACATACAAGGACCTGTGCCAATACCTTTTCCTTACATCTTCATAAACGAAGCTGCTATTCAAGATAAACAGTCTGATACAACCTAGAGGAGCAGCAGATACTTTGAAACTGTATTTTCTAAAAACACTTCTAAGTTATGCTTCCAACACAGTTTCATTCACTGAGTCGTGTAAATAAATATCAGGCCAATAAGTTCCCATCCCACAGCTTCAGTGCAGTAACTCTAATTACCCATCTATAAACATTACTGACAAGCCATAATTTAAACCTCTATGCTGTGCCTCATGGCCATGTTGCTTGCATTCAATACAGATAAATATTAAAATGAATAGAATCTACTATATTTTAAAGAGAAAAGTATCCACTAAAACAGTATTTCCTGAGCCCTCTGTATGTATATTAAGTGCATTAAATGAAAGCATTTCCTAAGGGGCTGATCCAGTCATGCTGCCCAAGACCTCTGTGGCTGTCTAGAGCAGAAAACGTCAGTCAGCCACTAAAGCCCAATCCATCCCTCCTAGGGTGTGTCTAAACTACATGGCTCCGTCAAAGGAGCCATGTAGATGAGGCTGATCGGCAAAGGGAAATGAAGCCGCAATTTAAATAATCGCAGCTTCATTTAAATTGAAATGGCTGTGCGCTCTGCCGACCAGCTGATAATCAGCTGTTTGTCGGCAGATCGGGGCAGTCTGGACGCTCCCCCGTTGACATGAAACCCCTTTGTCGACCTCCCCCCTATGCCTCGTGGGATGAAAAAAAACCCATGTACCTGAACTCAGCTTCAAGGCAGCAGTGTGTGGATCTGATAGGATGATAGCAAGGATCAGCAAAGCTGAACTTTCTAATGCTACCTGCCCTCTCCAAACCCCTCACCACTGCAGAGTGTCAGCCCAATGCCCACGCAGCACTTACATTGTTGGGAGAGGACTTAAGTGAGATTTAAGTGGTGCAGGGGATTTGTGCAGCCCTGGAGCAAATTTCACCCGAGATACGTTCTTTCTTTGCTGACCTATTCTCTTCAAAGTCCCCAAATGAAGCTGCAAAGTGAGGAGTCTCTTTGCTTTTCTACACTGGCTTAGTGTTTCTGTATGGCCCCCGCAGGAGCTGGCAGCATGATGGTGGCCTGTGCCTGTAGAATCTAGTTAGAATTTATTTTACAGAAAAAAACAAATGATCTTGATCTGCCAGGCATGCTCCACATCACTGCTCTAACCCTGGCTGACAAGTCCCTTCAGGTCAGGCTGGAGACCCACTGAAATATTTGTGATAACCACTGCTCTCTCCTCCATCAACACTAGGAGAGGTAGGGGTCAGTGGTTGGCATACACGGCTGTCACTGACTGGCGGCAGAAAAGGGCTTGTCAGCCACGGAAGAGCACTGGCCCTTTAAGGTGTATACACTAAGCTGTAAAAGAGCCCAATGTCTGGAGAATTCCTTGTGTACAATATTGCTCAGTGGGTGACTTCAGTGTCATTAAGCTAGGGCAATTGGGGCAGAAGCACTCTCTGCAGGGGGCAGCTGGGAAAACCCAATGAGGCATTCTCTGGCCAATAAGGATGGGGCATTTTCACAACCAAACACTGGCAGTTTGCAGGCTTCCATGGATCAGCAACTGAAGAAGCTCATTACGTCTTGGATAGAGCCCAGTGTCATTACACACGTGAGCTAGCTGCCTTCCCAGAGTAGGTGAGCATTCACAAAAGCCTGAGCGAGGAATAACTGAATGGCCTGAGAACAGACAGCCACTCTATTCAAACTGCAAGCAGCGTAGACTTGCATGATTGTTTGTGATAAATATTTTAAACATACATTTTTTGGGCCCCATTAACCAGTCATGCAGTTTTACAGAGATATTTTAAAAAGGAATTCAGAAAAATCTCCTTTTGGAACCAATCTTTTACATTGAAATTTGTATTTGAACCACCAGATGCCTTACCAAATAAAATGTCAATTTTTTCCCTTGTTCATTAACCTTTGATGCTTATTGTACAGTCAATTTCACTGCTCACTGGGGATGTGGCAGAATAAGATCACAGTATTCATTTTACTTAGGGCTTTAGGTAGACTTGAACTGTAGTCCACCATGTGGGGGGAGGAAGAGGTGATGGAGGGACAGAGGCAAAGCTATTAGATCAATCCTGCCTCTTCATCAGTTTGTATATTTAATCAAGAATGTATTTAGAGAGAGACAAAAAAAACTAACTTAATAATAATTCTCTTCACAAATTCTACTATAATTAAAGAAATAAAGTCAAGTTCATGAGGAGTGCTATTGAAAATACCAAACAGACCTGTAATTATAGCCAGCTAAATCAAGGATTAAGGGTCTCTTAATACTCTGTCAGCATTTCCACTATAACCTCTCAGTTTCAGAGGTTTACATCTTGGACATAAATATTTGCTGCAGGACAAAAATCCCCTTGAGGGATTAGCAGGAGAGGTAAATTTTATTTACATATATATCTATATCTATCTAAATATATAAATATATATATCTCTTTAGGCGTTGCATGGCTCTTCACAAATACAGGACGTATATTTCATTCCAAAAGCAAGAGAGCACAGCTTGGAATGTAAGAAGACATCCATGAGGGATCGACCTGCAAGGAGTATATTGCAAGGCTAGGGCTTAGCTTTTAAGACCAGACTCCTATCAAGACTTATCATATACATTACTTTACATGGCCTTCCTGGCTTTCCTCTACTCATGGTGTATAAAATTAAGGACATGAATGACCCCTTGAAGAATCTGGGCCTTATCAACATGAGAAAATTGCTCTGTATTAATTTAAATAAGTTCCTTAAGGAGATCTCGCTAAATCACTGCTTACCCCTGTCTTTGTATTATAATTTTGGTGTAAAATTGGCTTATTTTGGATTTCTTATCATCTTAAGATAAATCAGACTTACCAACACTCATTATTTTATTATGAGTCTGGTAATATTTGGCACTTTTCTTAAAGCCCCAGCTACTGGAATCAAGAGGCGGCCTGTGAATCTCAGCAGTCATTTGTATAAAAATGACTTTTTTAACCTTCATAGGCATAGAAAAAAACTTAACAACTAGAAGTGAGTGCACCCTGAAGGCTCAAAAAGTAGAAAGCATACAAAAGAATCCAAATTTAATATTGAAACAGTTTTGTGATTTTGGGCACTTGCCTCACAATTGAAGTACGCAGCACTGAAATAAAAATAAATGTAGTTTAAACTGAAATAAGAATTTCCCCACAGACTTTTGCACTGGTTTAACTAAATCAGTTTAAAACTACCTCTTTAGTTAAACTGGTGCAACTTTCATGTGTAGAAAAGCCTTGTGTTAGTAATATCTTCCTTCATCATGGCTTTATTTAAGAAGTGCTATGATGGAAAAACATGATTGGTCAATGATCTTGACTATACTGTAGCCTAGTTTTCAGATCTATTTGATGATCAAAATAGTCCAGAAGTGAAAACACATCTAAAATGATTAAGCAGGTAAAAATCCTTTAGCCATTCTTTTTTTGCCTGTCTCTTTAAAAGTTATCACAACATAATATGCAGACTGCCTACTGTATTTCTGCCTGACTTCAGCATCTCTCTCAATACAATCCTAGAGGGGTTTGGATTTTTTTAAGCCAAATTATATTGAGGATATATAACTTTTTTTTTTAGTTTCTAAAAACATATTTATTGTGTAAGACCCAGAAGATAAAAAGGATGCAACTGTTATTCTTGGTTTGTTTTGTGGTTATTTACTTAGGACTAAGCACCTCATTTTTCTTGTGTACAAAAAGTAATTATGCAGTCAAAAGAATTATAGCCCGCATACTTCAAAACATATGAAAAATGTAAAACTTTATTACACACATTAATTTCTAACAAAGGACATCTACAGCTACCGAGTAACTGGTATAAGCCAGATAACTGATGTATGGTACATATACTGATGTTCCTCCCAAATGGGCTTTATAAAGGCAAACAAACAAATAAACAATTTCTTCCATTATGTCTCTCTTTCTCTTATAAATTTCATCTCCCCTAGTACAGGAGATGGTAGATTTAGAGTTTTTTATTAAGGTAAAATATTCTGCTCAGGAAATCTCTTTTGCTGTCCTTTGCAATTTTTTCCTCACCTTCTCATCCTAAACTATTCAAAAGGAATGACTCCTGCATATGCCACAGACCTGAGTAACTGTGACACCCCAGGCCAGTTAATTTCATTTCTCCGTCTCAGTTTCAGAATTGTAAAATAGAGACTGTGGATTTGATTCATCCCAAATGGGGTGCACTGGGGCAGGATAGCTTTTAAACGTGGCAAGTGCATTAGCGCAGCACGTTGAATCAGTATTTCCTTCAATGCCCTGACCACACCCTTTCCCAGTTAGCATTGCTACACCAGAATGGAGATGCAGGCACTCCTGCAATTTCCCCCTGTGGCTCATTTTTTGTTACCAGCCTCTGTCTGTTAAGTGAATCAAGCCTATTAATACTTAACCATCTTGTCTGGCAGGCACAACGAAAAGCTAAAAGTGGCAAAACGGCATTCCAAAGCTCTCTCATTGCTAGATGTATTATTTTACCTTTTCAAGAACACTTTGAAGTGCACAATCCAACAACAAACAAAGAGAAAAAATATGAAATTTCAGAATAACTAAAATCATTTTTCAGTGTTTCTACTTAAAAAAATGAAGCTGAAAAATGGCTTTAGGGTGGTTTTGCTTCATTTTTAAAGCAGTTAAAAGTGAAACCCTCAAACCTTAATGTGTACTATTGTGATGAATCAAATAGTCTGTGTGCCTCTCACACATGGATTTATTTGTACCTGTGATTTGCAATTGAATATGTGGAGAAATACTGAGGTAGCAGCAATGGCACATTTTGTACATGCAACATACTGTTCCGTAACTCTAACTCGCCAACACAGCACTGTTTAACAAATACCATATAATAAATAAAGAATTAACATTGGAATGTTATTTTTCAGCTCTTCTTTGTGTTAATTCCATAAAATGGGGTCCACTCTACAAGTCCTCCCAAAGTGTTCTATTCAATACCATGCGCTGACACACCATGTATCAACGTATTTGTCTTTATGACATCCCACTTCTGGGGTTGGCCTCGCTGTCTTTTTGCTTCACTTTTGATCTGGTGGACTCTTTTACCCACATAATTGTCAGGATTTTGCTTCAGCCAGTTCCAAGCTAGGTTGAAAAAGGAGGAGGCTTGGCATCAGGTTGTCAGCCGGACGTAAAATGTGCCATGAACTGAAACTTTAACGTGCAGATATTTTTCCGTAAATTACAGTCAGACTCAGCAAAGCAGTTAAGCACCTCCTTCACTTTAAGCACATGCAGAACTGTAACTGAAGTCAAACACATTTGTAGTGGTTGCTGATTGGGCCTATTTCTGTTTTTCACAATTGCTGCTTTTTGTTCAATTGAAAGAAGCATCTTTGAATATCTTGCAAAGGAAGGGAGGTAGACAGATATATCATAAATGTTCTGACTTTTGTACTGATGTATTCAGATTCCTTTGCACTGAACAGAATGGCTTGTCACGCCCCTGGGTGGAACATGTGAATTCTAGACTGAATATTGAAAGATACATAAGTTCTGGTGATTTATATCCAGGCAGGTATCCAGAAGTCACTTACTAGAGGACAGACCCAACAATTAAAGCAATAGAACACCACTAGCCATTACCTACAGCCCCAAGTTAAAAACTCTCCTGCACATCATCAAGGATCTACAATCTATCATAGATGATGATCCCTTGCTCTCACAGACCTTGGGAGGCAGGCCAGTCCTGGCTTACAGACAGCCCCGCAACCTGACAAATACTCATCACCAACTTCACACCTCACAACAGAAACACTAACTCAGGAACCAATCCCTGCAACAAACCCCACTGATACCATCACAAGACCTAACCACATCAGCTAGGACATCAGAGGCTCATTCACATGCACATCTGCTAATGCCATCATGTGCCAGCAATGCCCCTCTAGCATGTACATTGGACAAAGCAAACTGTCTCTGTGCAAAAGAATAAATGGACACAAATCAGACATCAATAATCGCAACATGCAAAAACAAGCAGGGGAACACTTTAACCTCCCCAAACACAATTATTGCAAGTTGCCATTCTCAGGCAAAAAAACCTTTAAAAACAGACTGCAAGGAGAAACTGCTGAGCTGGAATTTATATGCAAATTTGACGCAGTCAAAAGAGGTTTAAGTAGAAACATGGAATGGCTTTCACATTAGGATAGATAATTTCCCCTTCAGGTACTCACCTTCTCATCACTATTGGAGGTGGACCACAACCACTCTAATTTAATTAGCACTGATGTCATGCTCCCATCTTTGTATCCCTTCCTTTTTTCTTTTCTTATTTTCTTCAAGCATCTGAAGAAGCTAACTGTATGGCATGAATATGCCTGACTAAATTTTTTAGTCTTTAAACTGCCACCAGACTCCTTGGCTATGTCACGATCTTGTGCCAGAGATATGCAAATGAGGCTAAGCGTGGAATATCTCCAAGCCTCATTTGCATACCTATTGAGCCGCCATTTTGTGGAAGAGGCTCTTGCACTAGAAGTAGCTGTCTACACTGCCCCTCCTTGTGCAAGAAAAACTCTCTTGCGCAATCCGTTATTCCTGAATATAATCAGTGTAGTGGTATTGCGCAAGAGGGTTTTTCTTGCGCAAGAAGGGGCATTGTAGACAGCTCCTTTTAGCGCAAGAGCCTCTTCCGCAAAAATGGCAGCTCATTAAGTATGCAAATGAGGCTTGGCGATATTCCACACTTAGTCTCATTTGCATATCTCTGGTGCAACATCGCACCAGTGTAGACATAGCCCTTGTTGCTTTTACATCCAGAAAGCTATTTGGGCACTTAGATCTATCTTTAATTAAAATGTAGTTCAGGGAGTAAAAAGCCAAACCCTGTATAAATCATACCGAGCTATGACTAGGAAAAATACACTAGAATATAGACAGGTTTAGAGCAGCTGAATATTCTATTGTTCTCTCTCTTGCCTCCACTTACTCTAAATGCCTGATGCTCTGCTGCCTTGTGCACTGCATAGCCATTCAACCCCTGAGCCAAGTGAGTGCAGGTTGTCATTGTTTTACACCCACTTTCCAGAAGTACAAATGACAACTAAGAGTGCAAGGCTGTGAAGCTGGAGGTCCCAGCTATTTTTTTACTTTGGGCTGTAATCTAACTACATAGTTCCAGTCATTCATTCTACAAACCACCAATTTGTGCTATGCCCTACAGTTAGAAATCACAGAGTCTTCTGTTAAAAACAATAGAACTCATTTGATTGCATGGATATTATTCATTCTTAGCAAGGTTCAAAAGTACACACACATAAGCTAATGCTGTAAGCTCAGGGTCATACAAAGTGGTATGCAGAACCACAGCCAGACTGCCTGTGTGGGTAGATGTGGAGGGCAGAAGCAGGCCATGGGTAGGGATGAAGAGAAGAAATGTCTGGTGTCAGTTCATAATTCAAATAGAAAGCATAGGCTGCTATCATTGGAAGACTTTGCTTAGAAATGTTTCATTGGAAGGCAAATTGAGCTGTTGGGAGTTTTGATAATATTGTTTCTTCTTGTGAAGTGAAATGTCTGTGGAGTGGATCCCAAGTGACCCTGCCTTCTGAATCTTTAGATAGATACCTCCACAGCATGATCCATGCATGCTAACTAGCAAAGGAATAGCATTACCTATAGTTTGCAGGTTTAATCCTATTGCAATTTAATAGAACCACCATTTGAGAGACCTTAAACTTGGTCTCAGCACTACTAAAACATCTCTCTTGTCTACTCACTCAAAATAAGCACCTGAAGAGCTAAATATATAGGGACCAAGCCCCTCCCCTCACCAGGTGTCTGTACTTTACTTAGGGCCGCAAGCTTGATTCAGCTCATGCCCTTTCTGACAAGCTTCAGCTGGCCCTCCTCACCAGACAAGCAGATCAATTAACAGAGGGGTTTTTCTTCCCTAGATCCCTTCCTGCACCTTTAACCCTTTGTTTGCTTTTCTAATAGAGGAAGGACAGGGCTAAAGCTGGAATTACATGGACATTTTAATTCAAAACCAGTTTGAACCAAAAAAATTGGCTTTCTTTCATAAACTGAAAACTTTTATAAAAAATCGTTTGCTATTTTTCCCCTCATAATTTTCTAGTTTTCTGTCAAAAATGAAACTTTTGAAATTTTGAGTTTTCATTTTTCTCATTTGCTTCATTTTTGCCACTAAATGAAATTGAATGAATGGTACATAGAATTCTGTTTGGTTTTCTTTCTTTCTTTCTTTGAAAAAGTTACAGTACGGCACAAGAAATACATGAAATTCCACTACTCTGATATCTGATAACTTTTTAAAGGTTGGTTTTGAATGGCTATCAGATTATCAAAATGAAAAAGAATGCAAACCCTAAAAGGGGGTGGGGGAGGAGCATTTCAAGTTTTTGAATATATAAAGTTTTTGTGCATAAATTTTTCAAAAAAATGTTCCACAAATAATTTTAAAAAATATCAAAATGATCCATTATGAAACCTGTGAAATGGAAACAATTATCCGGAGGCTTTTTAAAAATCAACCAGCTCTACTTGAAAGTATAACATACAGTTATAGAAAGCCCTAAATCTCTTGTCTCAGCAAAGAAATACATACCAATTACATTGCAAATGATAATAATTAGATGCTCCTGAGGAAATGGGTTTCCCATAGCTACTGAGTAACTTTGAGAAAAATGCAAAAACACCAGTGCATGATGCACAAAATGCAATTCAAATGTAATCATAGTGAATATTTAAATTTTTTTAGGCAGCATTACATCACTGTCACCATCTCTGGCTATAAAAGGCTATTCTTAAAATGGATCCAGAAAGATCTTATACTGTTGATTTTTTTTTATGATCTACACTGGTGAGAAATGTTCCCCCTCCTAAATTAATATACAAAAGCTGCTTGGGGCATGAACTGTCTCTTTGTTATTTATCTATTCGGCCCTTAGCACAACTGGCAATACTACAATACAAGTAATAAATAAACAAATAAAACCAATAATTAAATACACTGTGGTGCATTAGAGAGACAAGGTGGGTGAGCTAAAATATTTTCTTGGATTAATTTCTGTTGGAATAAGAGCTATATGTCAGCTCGAAAGTTTGTCTCTCTCACCAACAGAAAAATTGATCTAGTATGGTATCACCTCACCTGCCTTATCTCTCTAATATCTGGAGACCAAAACAGATGCAATAATACTACATATTTTATGCTTTTTGTATGATACAAGTGCACAGGTGATCAGTTGGTCATACAGTTTTTGGGTGGAAAAGAATGATCCTAATATGTATATAAAGCTATAATGAAGTTTAAATATTAAGTTTAATTTCTGTGCCTTTGATCAGTTAATATTACATGCATTTAAGGATAGATTTCTGCATGCAATTAATAAATGTTCTCCATTCATTACTAAGCTACTCATTAGCATGGAATTTTTTAAAGAGACAAAAAGCAGAGACTGAGTTGGAGATGTAAAAACGTAGTACACACACCAAAGTGAACCACCTAGTACAGGACTATATTATTGGAACTGACATATCCTCAGACACATCCCTCAGCTAATTATATAACACATTAGAACTAAGTCTATGAGCAAAATTAGAACATTCTTCTAATAATGCTGTAGTTCAGACAACATTCTGGAGGAGAAAGCATTCATTTTTAATTTGTTATTCATCCATACAAAACTGAACACACATAATCAAGTACATCAGATTGGCTTCTTGTTGAATCAACATAGTTTGAAGGTAGTGCCTCTTTGTAACTTAGAGGTACGAAGAGCATTGCAGTGAACTGATCAGTCCTATGAACCTGAACATTTGTTAAGTGAGAGATAATGAAAGAGGAGTGTCCTTACTAACATGCTAAATCCTGTCTGTAATCCCCAGTATAGCAAGAAAACAAAAGAGTCTTCCATCCCCTGCTATATCAGGAATAAAGATTGGATGATAGAATGATGTGAACATAAAATAATTGTATACAGAGGCTTATGCCAAAAGGCTTTGTTCGTAAGTACTGGGAAGCCACTCACCCTGAAACAATGGGGCAAATTAGCATGCATCCAGCCCAAGGGTGTAAGCAGCACACACATGCACTCCTAGTGACGGATGCTTAGCTCTTGCTGGGAGGTCACCACTAAGAATCTTTCTTGAGAAGGCAGCATGTCAGATTTCAGACACTTTCCCTACAAATGGGCTTTTGCAGCTGAAAAGGGGGGCTTTTTGATCCAGATAATAAAGTCCATTTACATGAAAAGATGCCGCTTTCAATGACATGATTAATTTCGGAAATACCTGGCATCTGAATGAAGCAAAGACTTCAAGAGATGACTGATGATGAGAAAAGATAATTAGGCAAATGTCAAGAGTCAGCGTGTTGATTGGTGAGTGAGAGGCTGGTCTGACGAGGTTATCGTATACCCATTCCAGATGGAAATGAAAGGTCTTTGTGGAGAGTTCAGGAAGATCATCTTATGGCTAAATATAAACTCAATTTAAGCCTAGATTTTCTTGAGTTTTCTTTCATTGCAGCCAGACGCGAAGCCTTCTTAGCCTTACTCACATCAATGGCGTTTTCAGATGGTACTAGAGAAAGCTTGGCCGGTTTGGGTCTTGAGATGTCTAAAATATGAAAATGTATCTTGTCGAGAGTGCTCTCAGCCTTTTCAAATCTTCCAATGACATCTTCTTCCAACTTCTAAAAGTGAAAGAAAATGTAATAACTTTTCAGAAAGGATTGGAGGACAAAGGTAAATGACAGCTTTTTTCTTGAATTAAAAAAAATTAAAATGCCCCACTAAATAAGAGCCTTCCCCCACCCCTCACCTTTCTTCCCAAGTTTAAACCAAATGCCCACTTCAGGGACATGGCACTGAATACTGGTGCCCTCCACAGGACAAATATAAAATGAACAGGATGCTTCAGATCACTGTGCATCATGCTCTGACAGGACTTCGCCATTTAGATTGATGGTTTGTCACCCCTAAGTAAAAGGAGAAAGCACAATGAATTCTTTCTAATCCATCATGACATTTTGGATCAAGATTGCCATTGGCCCCACATTATGTATATAAGATTTAATTTGCGGGATAAGTTGGGTTAATGCAGCATATTGGTTTCTGGGAAACATGGATTTGTGCAACAGAATTTTAGATGCTGGAGGCTTTAATGGAGGTTAGGAAGCAAGTTTTAGACAAGCATGACATCATATCTGTCTTTCCCGGGTGTAGATTGAAAATTAGGCCTGGTTACTCAATTTGTTGTGTCCTTTGCTGGCCAACGAACTGCTCAAAGTAGAAAGAGTAAAAGTACAGCAGAGGAAGCATCAGTCTAATCCAGGGATTGGCAACCTTTTCAACCAAAAAGCCAAACTACATCAAAATTCAGAACACGTGGTCAACAAAGAGCCAGTATAAAAATACACAATGCACAACTGAAAATATACAACTTAATATTATTGATAATTGACATGATGATTAATAATAGCATAAATAAAACATTGTACTCACAGACTTTATTTAATGGGACTTCTGCTGCTGCATCTTTTCACACATCGCTTTGAAGTTTTCATCATAACTGGTCAAATTCAGGTTCATGCATGCATTCAAGCTACATGATTAGTTACGCATTTTTAAAATTTTGAATTTTTCATTTTAATGTAAAAGTTACATGTATTTTGGGGTGACAAAAGAGCCATATTTGGTTGCATACTGAGCCATATTGGCTCAAGAGCCATAGGTTGCAGGCCCCTGGACTCTAATCAGTCAAGCCTAATTATGTTAACCAGTCAGTGATACAACTGCTATGCGTTAATCTTCAGATAATATGCTATAGAAGGCTTTATGAAGTTCCAGAAATAATTGTCTTTTCCCCCCTGAATTCTATAGCTGTGGGTAGTTATGGGTATGAAAAAAAAAAAACCCAGAGCATATTGTGCAGTCAGAAATGGTTGTTTTATAGCCCTGCATTAATCAGAGGTGGATAACCTGACTTTGAGAGGCTTGATTGACTGAAAACACATTTTTACTCTGCTTAAAGTGGCTTAGAGAGTGTCACAGAGGGCCCCAAAATAAAATGTTCAGTGTATTTAATGAAACTCTACACTCTATCTACATGTAAGGGCACTGTAAGATACTAATTAGATTGTATCATAAAACACTGTAAAAAGCAAAGACATGACATTAAAAAAATTCTAAGCTCTGACCAGCTTTTTTATGTTAGAGAAATACTTGAAAATATATATTCCCAGTAAATATTTGAATAAATGTGTTTTTAATAAGTGGCTGAAGGCTGGAAGTAATTGAAACAATTTTTTGTGTAGTAATTTCTATTTAATCCCAAAGAAAACAAACAAACAAACAAAAACCAAAAACCCCCAAATAAACAAAGCCAACATAAAATCAGAAAAAAATTCAGTCTCTGAGGACAGTTTTATAAAGTATCATGAGCAATAGTAAAGTATGATTATTACTGTGACATTAGCTAAGATATGCATGGTTTGTAATCAGACTGATCTTTTTTTCTTCTAAGAAAGATTATGAAAATTAGGAGGTTGGAAAAATGAATTGCTCTAAGTAAGGCATGACAAATTCTTTTAGAGTAAAATATAAGTAAATAAATAATAATAAAAAAGAATAAATAAATAAAAGCTACTATATTTGATTTAACCATGGGAATGTAAACATACTTCCAAAAACCTTCTTCCTGGAATTTATATGTTCAACGTATTGTTCAAACCATATTTTTTTTTGGAACATACTGAGTAAGTTTTTAAACAGGGAAGAGTGGTTTTGGGACTTTTATAACACATGGAAGAATCTACATTGCTATAAAACAAACCAAATATGATTTACTATTTACTTTTAATTATCTGAAATGCTTTCTAATTAAATCCTGAGATGCTTAGCATTTTATATTTAAATATTACTTTGTAGGAACCAGCTTTTCTCCATGCTTATACATATTTCAACTAGTATCTTGTCCCTCAATAATAACACATTGAACATATTAGAAATATTTTGCCTCCTTAACAGTGTAAAAGTTAGTGTAAATTTTTTGAATTAGTATAATTTTTAAACACTCAAGAATATAAGTATTTACATATTCCAACATATTTAAAATAACATAAAACATATGCAACACATTGAACCCACCCTCCCTCCATAAACGTTACAATTGTTGAGAACCCAATTAGTTTGGTCAAGCTAGTTGTAAATGATCTCCTCCCCCCAAAATATTTTAGGTCGAAAATATCTCAGTGTGTATAACACACACCCTTATATGTTCTTTAAATTAAATGCATTTGTAACATAAAATATAACAAACTGTATAGCGTTGAATGTTTTTTATATACCTTTAATGAAGTTACGTTTTAAAGCCTACACATTGTTATACATGACCGAAAGGAATTAAGTGTTAATTTAATAAATATGTAAGTTGTGTTTAAACTAAACACATTTAACATATGTTTATTGTTGTATGTGAAGAAAGTTGTAAACCGTTTACTCTGAATTGTGCTTTTTTTATAAATAAAGTTACACATTTTGGAGATTTTATAGTGTTGTTTTCATACGGACAGTCACTTTTCTTCCTTTGTTCAGAAAAGTGTAGTTTATAGTTCTTCCTAGGTTGAGTATTTTTCAGGAAGGTTTTGTGATTAAAAGTTTCATAGTTGTATTGACAAAAGGGGTATTTTAGATTTACAAGATTTTACTAATAAATGTGCTCCCCTCAGCATTAAAGCTACTAATTAGTTCTTTGAAACAGCTCAACATTTAATTCTTTGAAAGCACCATATCAAGGACTAATATAAAACTGTTTATGTTGAAGGATACATAAAATAAGGTGTTAAACCCAACACAAATTGAGTGGCAAGGGGTTCCCTACAGTGCTAATTTTATGTTTGTTTTCGTCTCATTTGAAGTTAAGATGTCTGCATTATAACAGTGATGTGTAACACTCTCGACATACAGATTAACCAAAATGTGTCAATTTATGAGCCTTATTTGACTAGAAAGGTAGCTAGCTATTACTTTCATCTGTGGGAATGTTTGTGTAATCTGTTAAGAGAAAACCCTAAATATTAATTGTTGTTTAAATGTGATTCAGTATTTATTTATAGATTTTAAATCAAGTATAGTTATATTAAACATTCCAT
The DNA here is from genome assembly GCF_052426305.1 of Pelodiscus sinensis. Taxonomy (NCBI): domain Eukaryota; kingdom Metazoa; phylum Chordata; order Testudines; family Trionychidae; genus Pelodiscus; species Pelodiscus sinensis. The sequence goes on along the minus strand of NC_143054.1, from coordinate 185,113,231 downwards.
TTCACATAGGGAATATTAAGAAACATTAGAGTCAGATCTTCAACTGGTGTAAATCAGCAACGCTCCACTGATGTCACTTGTACCAGCTGGGGAGCTGGCCCTCAAACAGATATTTGTAGCAGAGAAATAAATCACTTGCAGGACTCTGAGCTTTGACATTTTTACTGTGGTAGAAAATTTTTATATAAACCCAAATCAGTACTAAACACGGTCCCCCGAAGGAGGACAAGCTGTCAGAGCTGTTTGAAAGTTTGTTTGTAAAACTTCCTTTTCTATGACTTTTCCGGTGGACAAAATGGAAGTTTTCATGTAATTTTTTTCTTTTAGGAGTTTTCACTGGAAAAGCCAACTCCACAAACCTTAAAGATTTCCAGTTGTCAATAATACGTTTTTTCATCAAAATTCCCTCCATTTGCCTCCCAAAAAGAACACAAGTTTTGACAAAAAGCAAAAATTGCCTTTTTCATCCATTTTTTGTAGAAAGACAAATAATTTCCCAACCAGTTCTACTGTCACCAACCCACAGCCCATAAATGCCTTCCTTCTTGAGAAGTGTATTTAAAAGATGGTCAAGATCACTGCTAGCTGCAGCGGAACTCCTCAGATTTATGGGTTCTCCCTCAGTCGTAGAATCACAGACATGGAAGGAACCCCTAGAGTTCATCCAGTACAATCACCTGCACTCACAGCAGGACCAAGAACCATCTAGACCATTCCTGACAGATGTTTGTCAAACCTGCTCTTAAAAATCTCCAGTGATGGAGATTCCACAACCTCCCTAGGCAGTTTATTCCAGTGCTTTAGCCATCTTGACAAGAAGATCTTCCTAATGTCCAACCTAACCCTCCTTTGCTGCAATTTAAGCCAGTTGCTTCTTGTCCTATCATCAGAGGTCAAGGAGAATATTTTTTCTCCTGCTTTCTAACAGCCTTTTAGGTACTTGAAAGTTGCTCTCATGTCCCCTCTCAGTCTTCTCTTTACCAGACTAAACAAACCAAATTCTTTCAATCTTCCCTCATAGGTCATGTTTTCTAGACCTTAAATCATTTTTGTCATTTTTCTCTGGACTTTTTTTCAATTTTGTCCACCTCTTTCCTGAAATATGGAGTCCAGAACTGGACAACATATTGCAGTTGAAGCCTAATTAGTGCAGAGTAGAGCAGAAGAATTACTTCTCATGTCCTTGCTTACTAAATTACTGCTAATACATCCCAGAATGATCTCAGTGGGGTAGTCAAGTTAGTGTGTATCTTTAAAAACAATGAGTAGTCCTGTGACACCTTAGGGTACGTCTACACTGCACAGCTATTTCGGGATACAGGAGGTATTCTGAAATACCTATCCTGCATCTACACAAGCTGCCCATTATTTTGAAATATTTTTAGAAATAACAATAGTGCTATTTTGACATCCTGGTAAATCTTGTTGCATGAGGGATAAAGGATGGCTCAAAATAGTGCATTAGTTCAACATTTGGCACTGTGTAGACATGCCAAATTTCAGAATAAGTCATTTTGAAATAGATTTGAAATAAGATATGCAATTTGCATAGTGCAAATTGCATATCTTATTTCGAGGTTAGGTTGCTGTGTAGACTCACTCTTAGGCTATGTCTAAACTACATGGCTCCATCGATGGAGCCATGTAGATGAGGGTTGTATGCAAAGGGAAATGAAGCCGTGATTTAAATAATCGCGGCTTCATTTAAATTTACATGGCTGCAGCGCTGAGCCGAAAAACAGCTCATCAGCTGTTTGTCGGCTCAGTGCACTAGTCTGGACGCTCCCGCGCCGACCTGAAAGCCCTTTATCGACCTCCCCGTTATGCCTCATAGGATGAGGTTTACTGGGGAGGTCGATAAAGGGCTTTCATGTCGGCAGGGGAGTGTCCAGACTAGCGCGCTGAGCCGACAAACAGCTGATCAGCAGTTTGTCGGCTCAGAGCGGCAACCATGTACATTTAAATGAAGCTGCGATTATTTAAATCGCGGCTTTATTTCCCTTTGCCAAACAAACAAATCGACATGGCTCTGTCGACGGAGCCATGTAGTTTAGACGTACCCTTAGAGACTAACAAATATATACATAGTAACATGAGCTTTCATGGGCAAAACCCACTTGTCCCAGAATGACATTTGCTTATTTTGAGCGGGGGCGGAGACAATCAGTATATCTGGTTCCACTGAGTCCTTTCAATGTGACCCAGAAATTGGTACTAGGTGATGTCCTTCTCCCCACATGGGAAATCCCACAGGACTCAGTCATGTCATCCTGCTTCTTCAACATGAAGCCACTGGGGACATTTTGAGGCAATATGGATTATAGTGTCACAAATATACTAAAGATTTTCAGCTGTGTCTCCCCTTCTTCTGACCCAGACATAGCAGCTCCATGCTCTCTCAAAATCTGTGCATCTACACAGCAGGGCTTAACTCGAAATAAGCTATGCAAATTGAGCTACGTAAATTGGGTAGCTTATTTCAAAATAACTTATTTCGAAATTGGCAGCATCTACACAGCACTTATTTAGAAATAGAGTACTCTTCCTCTGACTTCCCTTACTCCTCATAAAATGAGAGTTACAGGAGCAGGAGTAAGAAGTCCTTCAGCTGACAGTATTTCAACATTATTTTGAAATAACTGCCTGCTGTATAGCCATGAACTAAGTTATTTTGAAATTATGCTAGTTATTTCGAAATAATGTTGCTGTGTGGACGTACCCGAAGAGATTGAGATGTGGATTAACACCACCTGGTGTAAAAGCAGCCCTGAGATGACAAAACTGATGTAGATTGGCAGGGGAAAGCTTTCTGAGGGTCTGGCATAGCCTAGAACTGCTCTTTTAAGAGGTTCATGATCTCTGGATCTTTCTAGGCTCTGATCACTGCATCTAGATTCCTAGATTAGAATAGTGGCTTGAAACAATTGTTCCTATCTGTGGCCAGCCATGAGATTACACTCTTTCCTCATGGATGTGGCCTTTACCAAGTTCTACCACATCTTTGCCTCTAGATTATTCTCCTGCAGTACACTATACTAGTGTGGAAGGTGGCTGATGCCTTCTAAATGGAAAAGATAGGATGAAACATATTACACTGAATTCTATACTGGTTGTCAATGCTCTCCTGGGTGAAATTCAGCAGATCCCATAAAATCATCCAGCACACTTCTATTATTTATATTACATTTGCATCTGGATCATGATCCTGCCTCCTGGGCCATGTACAAACAAGATACAAAAACCAGACTCTCTGCCCCAAAGAAATTACAGTTTAAATAAATTGCCTGTTCACAGAAGATAGCTTGGGAAACACAAATGATATAAAGATAAGCAGAACCCCTAAGAAAGATGATTGTATGAAGAGACTCGCTTTATGATATATTGCCAGTCATGTTCTTTCAAGGGTAGTTGGTTCCAGAAGATTACTGGGCCAGTGTATTAAGTTCAGTTGGAAAAGGGTTTTTCTCCTTCTGTAAGCTGACTCACTTTACCACTAACAGGAAGGAAAAGGTTTTTGTTTGTTTGTTTGTTTGTTTGATATTTCTTTTTTTGCCTATGTGAATTGGCTAACCTTGAAATCTGGAATAAAATGCAGGGATGTGTACACGTGAGGAAGTTTTTAAAGTCTATTTTAGAACCTATTCAGAGTTTGTTGCCTCATCCCTAAAATATTGGGGTGGTCTCTCCCAAATATCTAAGGCACCTGCATATCTAAGGCACTATCTGCTGTCCCAACATTTCCAGCAGCAAGCACTGACATTTCAACTTGTTTTTCATTTCCTGCTAGGGGATAGTATATTTAGCATGGCATTTTTTCTTAATGTAATTTTTAACTTCAAATTCTAGGGTGGAATTCCATCTATGGCAGGACTGGCATGTCTCACATTTCAGCATTGGAGCCTATAATATTCTGAGCTCTCTACCCCCGGCTGTCCTTTGATTCTCCATTCATAAGTCATATCTACCTGGGGTTGATGCTGTGGGGAGGATCTCTCACTATCCCAGCTGTCCTAACCCTGGATCTGGTTTTAGCCTTGATTGGAGTCATGGGGCAGACTCTCTAATGACAAAGGGACCAAACTCCATTTGTGAATTGAATTGAAGCTATGCTCTGAGCTGCTATCACCCATCCCTTCCAATGTCTCCTCCTGACTCTGATACACCTCTGAAGATCTATACATTTCCTGTCCATTATAGGAGCTGGGTTTGCCATGTTTGTGCTATTGGGCTACGTCTAGACTGCAAGCCTCTTTCGAAAGAGGCTTTTTCGAAAGATACTTTCGAAAAAGCCTCTTTCGAAAAAGAGCGTCTAGACTGCAAGCGGTACTTTCAAAAAAGTAAGCCGCTTTTTCGAAAGAGAGCACCCAGGCAGTCTGGATGCTCTCTTTCAAAAAAGCCCTGTTTGCATTCAGGAATGCCTTTTTTCGAAAGAGCACTTTCAAAAAAAGGTGTTCTTCCTCGTGAAATGAGGAGTACCACCGTTGAAAGAACAGCCGCGTTCTTTCAATTTAATTTCGAAAGAATGCAGCTGTAGTCTAGACACAGGTGAAGTTTTTTCGAAAAAAGGCTACTTTTTTTGAAAAAACCCTGCAGTCTAGACACAGCCTTGGAGAGTACCACTCAACAGGGAATTATCTAACTGGGAGCTGTGGCCAGATTCCAGCTCATTTGTGTTACTCAGAGAACTAAATACAGCTGTGTATAGTGCCAACCTCTTTGTTTTCATATGGTTCAGAGGTGGTAGCTCTTCCAGAATATCCTTTTCCTTAAATTGTGATTTTGGTGTTTTATGTTGCACAGATCGATTTACTTCGAGGATTGAGATCTGCCCAACAGAGAAGTATAAATGATTTGATTAACCCATCACAATATAAATGTAATCTGTATACATATGTTCATGAAATTCCTTTCTACTTATTTATATCTAAAAACCTGTAGATTATAAGTAATAATGGTTCATAGTAGAATCAAGAAGGAGAGGTATCTCTAGGATTATCTATTTTCTAATTGAGGAAAACCTAGAAATGAATCCATTTGAACATTAGTTATTGTGCCAGAAACTTAGAATGAGCAGCAGCAGATGGATCACTTGAGGATGGGAGCTGTGGATGCGGTGCCTATAGGTGAAGGGGCTTCAGTAACATGTTGGCTGGTGCTTCCTACAGCTCCCATTGGAGCTGTGGAAGAGAACAGTGGCCACTAGGAGATGTGGGGGACGTGCCTGAGGACAATCAGTGTCAACAAAATGTCTCACAGCCTGCAGTCAGATTACCCTGATGGGTTGCATGCGTCCTGCGGGCTGCAGGTTGTCCACCACTGGTTAAAACTGTCATAGGTTCTCCTCCACTTCTGTACAGATTTATATGCTTCACATTATTGCACAACAGTCCAATGCTTAATAAATCCCTGTGGAGTGAAATAAATTAGATCTGGGAATGTATGTTACAGACTATTAGCCATCATCTTTGTAAGTAACGTACAGTCTGCATTTATTAAAGATATTGGTGATAACTAGTGCAATGTTCTAGATCCCTTCTTGATTTAAGAATTATGATAATTAGTGCTGTTCTTAAATTCGCAGGGAGGGTGTCACTTTACATGCTCACATGTTTCTCTAAGGTCAGACAACAGCAACTCTTCACATTATTTTTAATATGGAGACATCTATTTAGGGCTACTACTTGTTTTCATGGATTGGATTGCCTTTGTAAAGGCAATTGGATAGTTGTAAAGTAGAGTGGTCTAGTGGCAAGGTACTGGGTGGTGATTCAGGAGACCTGCAGTTTATACACAGCTCTACTCCTGACTTGCTGTGACTTTCCCCCACTTCATCTATTTGTATTCCGATTCCCCTGACTGTAAAATGGGAATAATGCTATTTAGGATGTGGCTACACTGTAATTAAAACCCGTAACTGCTCCTTGTTGGCTGATTCAGGCTCCTGGGGCTTGTGGGAAGGGGTTGTTTAATTGCGATGTAGACTTTCGAGAGGTGGGAGAGTCCCAGACCTCCGCTTCCAGCCTGAGCTGGAACACCCATACTGTTATTTAGGATGCCGTGGATTGAAAGCAGTGATAATTGACTTGGTTTTTTTTAGGTGATATTACACACTTGTGTAGTTGGGATTTCTGAATCAGGGTGATGGTCCAAAGGGTGCCTGATTTTGCTTTCATGCTATTTCTTTCCCTTTTTTGATCCTAGCCATCTCTAAGTTCTTTACTTTCGTCTTTAACTGATGGATCTCTTTACTTACTACCATTGCTACTCGCTGCTTAAAGAACTGCTGGAATGCCCCAGGGCCACTGAAGGCTGCAGGCTTCCAGGGTCCATTATGATATTCCTGTACAAAATCTCTCAAGCTGTTACTCCAACCCATTTTTATCTTTCCAGATATTTCCTTTCCTTTTGACACAGTCTCTCATTTGACCAGGTTATCAGCCTGACCCCAGATTCCCAGTAATGGAATGTATCCATAAATCAACTCTCATGAAAATTTCCAGGTTTCAATCCTGTTCCACCTTCTCCCCTTTAATACACCGTAAACTATTTGTACCGATCATCCCTTCCTCTTCATCAGTCCTCACTACTAGCTCACCGAATCTGTTACCCTGGTTTTTTGAACCCAGAGCAGTGGCAACTTAACTATTTTAATAATTAGTGCTAGGGATAAATCAATGGGAATATTTATTAACTTCTTAATTTTTTAGTTTTAAAAATTGATTATTTTTATTAGAAAAGAATTTTAGGGGTATTGAACACCAAGGTTTCTATTTATTTACTTTTTACCAGGTTTTTTAACATTGTAATTAGCAAAAACATCAAACTGTGGCAATAAAAGTCCTAACAATTATTCCTAGATATGTGATGTTCTGCTTTAAATTAATGGTGGTTAAATACACCTAAAATGGCCACGGTTTAGTTAGGGCAAGTTCTCGTGTTACATACTTCACAATTAAACAGCCCCTAGCCATGAGCCCAAATCAGCTGGCACAGAACAACCGATGTAGCTAATAGCAGCATAGATAAACCCTTAGGCTACATCTACACTGCAGGGTTTTTGCACAAGAACAGCTATTCTTGCACAAAAACTTGCCGCGTGTCTATAGTGTACGCGCATTCTTGCACAAGTAAATTTATAGTACAGCGTTGGAAAACAGGGCTTCTTCTGGAAGAGTTATTCCTCTCCCCACGAGGAATAAGCCCCCTTGTGCAAGAGCTCTTCCACAAGAAGGCAGTGTAGACAGGCAACATGATTTTCTTGCGCAAGAAACCCCTATGGCTAAAATGTCCATCAGAGCTTTCTTGCGCAAGACAGCGTCCACATTGCCATGGACGCTCTTGCGCAAAAGCACATCTCTGGTGCAAAAACACATGGCAATGTGGATGCGCTCTTGTGGAAGACCTTTTGCACAAGAACTCTTGCACAAAACAGTTCTTGCACAAGAAGTCTGCAGTGTAGACATAGCCTTGGTGCTTTCAGTTAAAACTGAAAACTACTATATAAAAAACCAGCAGGTGAGGCCCAGTGTTGACTGGGCAAAGTCATTTTGCCTAATTACACTTATAGGAAAGTTCAAGAAATTAAGTATATGTAATAGAATTTGTTATTAATGTGCTTGCAAAAGGGAAGTAAAAGAACAGTTTTAAATGTGTAGGATTTCAACTTCAAACATTATTCATTTTACTGAATAATTACCATACATAGTAAATTTGAATCAGAAATTGTACAGCTTCAATTACTCTTTCAGTAACTAATTTGAATTATTTTGTGATTTATAACAAACATTTTCTTTGCACTAAAATGACAGTTTAACAGGCAACACGATTTTAATTTTGTTAGTAAATATTTTTAGTGAACTCTAATCATAATAGTCATGACATTTTTCCAATGAAAAACAAATATAATTATTTAAACCTTTCACCCAGCATATTCTGGTGTAAAAAGTAGAGCATTCATCTAATTTAACTGGCAGGATTGTTTATGCAAAATTTGGTATCTGTAGGTAATTGTTTGTGAATGTGTTTGTGAAAAATAAAGTCATACTTTTCAAACAAACTACTCAAAATATATAATAGATAAGTATTACTCTAATTATTATTTCCCTTTCCTTTATACAGGTTTATCCACTTTTATCTGCAATGGCTCCGTGAAGTCAAAGACATCTATACATTTCCTGTCCTCAGGGTGGTTTTAAACAGAACATACGTTTGAACAGAATGACTTAGATCCATCATTCTGTAATAAAATATTGTTGTGGTTACAATGCTTGTAATATTATTGGCATTTTTCCTCCAAAGACTGTTCCTTATATAGTTTTTTTAAAGGTATTTTAAAGTAATTGTTCCTCCAATTACTACAGCACACAGGAATAGTTTTATTCAGTTGAAACATTTCAAAATTTCAGTGTGTTTGAGTATTGTAGTTTGTTTCAATCTTTCTTTAACTGCTTTGCAACTTGTCTAAAATTAGAAAAGTTTTCAAAAGTTGGAGTGGAAAGATGAGTAAAGAAATAAAAATACGTTCCCACCCGTAAGCCTAGATGTCATTCATTACATTGACCTCAGTGATTAAAGCAAGCAAGCAAGCAAACAAACAAATAACATGGGGAAAATATCTGAAATTTCAAAATGTCAAAATTCCTTTTTTTAGTTTTTGTAAACAAAAATGAAAAAATCAGTTTGAAAGGAATTTTTTATTTCAAAAATATATGAAAAAAATCACATTCTTCCTGGTAAAAATGAATTTCTAAGAAAACTAAATTTTTCACAGAAAAAATTGTGTTGACAAATTTCAACCAACTTTAAAAAGATTACTCTGATGCACAGTTACAAAATATTGTAGTGTATCTTTATAAGTGATACACCATAAACTCCCAATAGACATATGGATTTTCTTAATTTCATATAATTATATTGTCTTTGGCGGCATAGTTGGTCTGTGGTGACTCATACGGTGGTGTCATTACTCTAGTTCTTTTAGCTTTTTTGTTAACTCAGTGAGCATTTCCTATTTTTGTCTATTTCAATTTTGGGCAGAAGCAAATGATCCTGGCCTTTAATGTAGGTTTTCAGTGCAACTCAACAGAGAAGCGCTAGATTCACCCTGTGACTAGAAGTGTATTGGACTGTGAAATAGAGAAGGGCTTAATCTGTAAAACTGATTTTATATATCCTGTAGTTCAATAATCAGGCATTCAGATGCATCACAGAACCGGAGAATGTATTTTTGTATTTATACATAAAACCTTCACATGTTGTCCACACATACATCTCAGAATGATTATGATGATCAGTGTGATGCAAGGTTTCATTAGAGACCTTACATGATCCCTTTTGGGTGAACCCAGGGGATCCCGCCATTTCAATGTGCCATCTGCCTGTTGACATCAAAAGGTCTTTGGGTCACAGCAGAAAGTCCTACCTGAAGAGAAATGTCACAGGCTACACTATATGAACAGCCAGTGGCAAGCTTGAACAACTCCCAGGAAAGGTGGTGACAGCCAAGGAAAGGGCTTGGTGAGGACCCTTGGAACATAAGCTGAGGAGTGCTACTTTTAAGTCCTATCTGCAAGTTATACCTGCCCATGTACAACCTAATCTTCCTGATAGCTCCTTTGTCAACCAGTACAACTTCCACTTCCACTGAGTTAAGTTGCAATGAATTCCTCCTACACATGTTCCCACCCTCTTCAGGCACTGCAAAAACAGATGGTGGCATCCATGCTCAAAGAAAGGATTCTGCTGAACTGACTATTATTTATGCATTGTTGCCACAGTAGTCCAGTATGTTTCCTGATCTCCTCCATTAGCTGTACGTATGTATTGAACTGTAGAGTTGATAGGCTGCAACCCTACAGGGTCCACATAAGAGAGCACCCAAGGATGAAGTGGCAGTGACTTACCTCATATGGCTTCAAATGGTGGCAGTGGAGTTGCTGCATGGTACCTAAAGACTGGAAATGTGGCTGCTTAGCCTGAGAACAGAGTGAGGAGAGAGCAAACCACCAGATGTAATTGAAGACATAAGAGGTAAGCAGAGGAGATCTTGGAGGGTTAGAAGACACCGAGGCAAGAAGAAAATAATACATTCTCCTGGGAGGTTTAATTTAACATTCAAACCTCCAAGAGAACCTGTAAGTCTAGGTTCACTGCTAGCCCCCATGACTGATGCTGAAGGCTTCAGTTCATAAAGACCCAAGGAAGCAAACATAAATTTTTCATATAAGGTTTTGTAAGGCATTGCATCAAATTCCTCCCCAGAGTGACACTAATTTCTTAACATTAGCTAAAACCTGTGTACATTATATTCTCCACTTTGTTGGAATGAGGTGTCTTCCCACTACTTTGCTTTGGTGAATGACTGGAGGAGAAAGTTGCTACATTTTTCTTTTTAGGTGCATGCACACACAATTTTGTGGTACTATTAAATTCAACATTCCCTATTTTCTTTTGCCATGTATAAAACTTCTCTTTATACTATTTAATAGCTAGTCTAAAGGGTGTGATAATTTCTGAGTGCTATTTCTTTAGACATAAAAATCTAACCGACTTCTTCAAAAAAGTATTTCAATTTTACTTTCATCAAAGAGTTAAACAGCCAAGGGCTTTTAGCATCTCATTTCACTTACACACATAGCCCATTATAACCTGCATAAACAAGGATGACAAGTTGAGATTAATGAGAGTCCCAAAGTGACAGAACAATTTAATTGTCAGAAATCATAGGAGGTGAACTTTGCCAGTGTATTTATATAAGACTGCCATAGTCTAAAAACTTCCCTAATTGATTATGACCAATAAGTAATAACACTGAAAGCAGTTTTCTGGTATACAGATAACAAATGACCCATAACAGTTAATAGAAGTATTAAGATGCATCAGGGAAGAATATTAGATTGACAAGATAAATGACCTATAATGTTGTGAAGATAATTGTAGAGTTTACACTTTTAGGAAGAGTAGAAGAAAATGACAATACTGTAGACAGTCAAAATGAATCTAATTTAACACAATGAAATTACAACAACTCAATGGGTTGCTCTAAACTGCTATCATTACTCAATAGCAAAGGAGCAGATGCAGGTAATTGGACTTTCACATCTGGAATGGTTTGTTGATAGCTCATGTCTCTACCTTACATTACTTTAAAATATCTGATTGATTTTTTTAATGTTTTGAAAACTTTAACACTTGTAGCGGTAGAAGATGGTAAAACAATTCCACGTAAACAAACCTTTTCGCACACAACCCCCAAACTCATACCTTCTTTAGCTTCCAGGGGGAAAAAAATCCATCCTGCCTCTTCCATAAATTTTAATTCCCCCCTCTCTCCCTCAAGCTCATCCAATTTTTACCTAAATATATAAGTACTATTTGACTTTATCACCTCAGCTGGAATCCTGTTCCACTTGTTCACCAACTTCTGTCCGAATAATCCCGCCTTACAGTCTATTTATATGTCCCCTCTTAATCTTTAATATATATCCTCTAGTTCTGGTGAGTGCAATGACCACAAACAAATCATCAAACTCATTTGAATTATATCCCTTAGGTAATGGAATTTTTCTTAAGTGTTTCCATAAGACAAGGCACTTACACTGTACCAGCAGTATTCCCTCTTCTAATAATAAAGAATATCTGTTCAGACCTCTAACACTAATTAATTATACAAAAAAACAAAAAGGAAACTTTTTAAAGGCACCGACTTTCATTTACATCACCTCTTAAATTACTTCTCACAAGAGTGACTAAATAACCCAAATTTCATCACTCTCTCCTCCAGCTTACAATTATTTTATCTTAGCTATCTTAAACTTCTTCTAGAAGGCCATTCTGGCCTGTGTTTTATGAAATGCCATGGGAAATTGGTAGAAATATTGCCAAATTCTATAAAATTTCCCTCTATTATTCTGTGAAATTGTTTGGAATATCAGTTTACTTTTTAAAGGTAATCTTTCTAAGTAGAAAGAGTCTCATTAAAAAGATTTACTTTTTAATGAAAGCTCAAAATCCTCAAAAAACATCCAAAATTCCACAGAGACATTCTAAATCTGTGCCATAGACTGGAGTTTACACAAGGCATATTTTTAGTGGCCATAGTCAAAGTATGGTACATTTGGATTTATATGTGGTACTCTTTAGATAGAAACCAGTACCCTTTACTGTTGCTTTGAGCTTGGCAAACTATTAACAGTGAACAATTGTATTCTCCATTTTGCTCCTTTTTTAGCTGTAGCTTATTTGCAAACAAATTATGATTTTTAGCAATTTCTTCATTTTTTCCAAATAGATTTATATAAAGAGGATTTCAACCTCCAGGAAGCTTACCAGCATCACGCTGTATGATATGCTTTGAGTATTCAGTATTTGCAATTGGAAATGCAAAATGGTCTGAATGGTCTCTCAGGCATAGTCTACAGTGAAGAGGAAAGGTGACTTAAGATACAAACCTCCAGCTACGTTAATTATATAGCTGGAGTTGAAGTATCTTAAATGGTGTTTTGGCGCCATCCACACAGCAGGATGTCGACAGGAACATGACTTCACTTACTCCTTGTGAGGAGCAGGACTACCGGTGCTCTCTCAGTTTGAATTAGACCCAATAATTCAAACCCAGAAGTTCGAATGCAGCAGTTTCAATCTTCTCTGTGGGGGTATGTCTACACTACCCCGCTAGTTCGAACTAGCGGGGTAATGTAGGCATATCGCACTTGCAAATGAAGCCCGGGATTTGAATTTCCCGGGCTTCATTTGCATAAGCGGGGAGCCACCATTTTTAAATCCCCGCTGGTTCAAACCCCGTGCAGCGCGGCTACACGGGGCACGAACTAGGTAGTTCGGACTAGGTTCCTATTCCGAACTACTGGTACACCTCGTAGTGTACCGGTAGTTCGGAATAGGAATCCTAGTCCGAACTACCTAGTTCGAGCCGCGTGTAGCCGCGCTACACGGGGTTCGAACCAGCGGGGATTTAAAAATGGCGGCTCCCCGCTTATGCAAATGAAGCCCGGGAAATTCAAATCCCGGGCTTCATTTGCAAGTGCGGTATGCCTACATTACCCTCCTAGTTCGTACTAGGAGGGTAGTGTAGACATACCCTAGTATAGTCAGACAAGCCCTCAGTGTCTTTATCTTTATTTATTTAATAAATGTAACTGTTAAAATTAAGATGTTTGTTTTGAAGAATCATGATAGTGAATTCAAAATCAGCTTTCATAAATGGTTGAAGGTTTTCACAGAAAGACACTATTTCAGCAAACATTGCCAGCAGCTCACTGGAGTATTTGTGGAAAGTAAAGATAAAAGGAACATGACCACAGCTGTATCTGAGAGTTGGAAAACATTTGTTAAAAAGTGTTAACAAATGTTTTCCAATCCCCTTCCCAAAATTGCATTAGATTTCATTTTTGGGTGAAAGTTCAGCTCACTTTTTTCCAAACGTATTTATCCCTACTTTTAATATCACTGAAATCATCACAAATAATAAAACATGTAAAGAGCGAGCTTTTTAAACATCTTACATCATCCTAGTTTAAATGTTGCAAGTTCAGCTAATAGCAGCATTTGGAAGGATTAGCTACAACCATTCCAGTTTGATTCTGGTACTTTTACTTGATAAGTCCAAAAACAGTTCAGTTTGACAGCCCCTTTATATGCAAGCTTGAAAAATAACCTATTTAACATTCCCCAGTTTCAGCACATGATTTCACTGGGAAACTATGCAAAAGATACTTTGGAAATAAATATGTACAAGAAATTACAACTCTGTCTGAATGACCCGCTACCTTGGAATGTCTAGAACTGTGAGAATTATAAGGTCAGGAAATATGTACAGGCCTAGTGCCTTGAAAAGTTACTATTCCTTATTTGGAATCTGCACAGACGTGGAAGCTGAAGTTGTATAAACTAAAAGGAAGATTTTTCCTGTCTGTTACATGCCTAGTCCTTGACCTATCCCATTTATAGTTTCCTTTAAGATACTATGCATTGCAAGTTCATTTGTTTCCTAGCAGTCTTCCAACAATGATTTTCAGGACTAGACAATACTTCACCCAGAGCTGGGCTATGTAAGCAGAAGCCTTAGATTTGCATGCCTGGAAAAGTGCAGATTATTAATGCACATTTTGCCATTGTGTTAGTTTATATCATTGTTAATAATTTGGAGCGAAGGCTCTAATGTTTCCAGGTAAAAAGTATTCCTTACTCTCTGTGTGAAAATTTTGAACCCAGATATGCAGAAATGGTTAGTATGCTTTACTATAAATAGAAGGTAAAATGTTATTTCAAACAAATAGCATACCATAAATGATACATTTATTTTTGACAGATTTGGGTTTTTTTTCTCTGTAGGGCTTTATCTACTGTTCTGATAGAGATCAAACTCCCATTGATTTCAAAGGTGAGTGGTGCCTACTTAGGCTGTGTCCAGACTCAGGGGTTTTTTCGAAAAAAGTAGCCTTTTTTCGAAAAAACTTCCTCTGCGTCCAGACTCAAGCCGCGTTCTTTCGAAATTAATTCGAAAGAACGCGGCTTTTCTTTCGATGGCAGTAAACCTCATTTCACGAGGAAGAACGCCTTCTTTCGAAAGTTCCTCTTTCGAAAGAAGGCGTTCTTCAATGTAAATAGGGCTTCTTCAAAAGAGAGCATCCAGACTCACTGGATGCTTTCTTTCGAAAAAGCAAGCCGCTTTTTCGAAATTTCTCCGTGCAGTCTAGACGCTCTCTTTCGAAAGAGGCTCTTTCGAAAGATGCTTTCGAAAGAGCCTCTTTCGAAAGAAGCCTGCAGTCTAGACATAGCTTTAGTGGTTGCATTTCTAGGTTTGTTTTTAAACTTACAGACTAGGGTTCTTTTGTACCATACTAAATTGTTCTCAATTTTCAGTGTATATGGACTTTATTTTTTCAGACTAACAACCTGATAATAGAGGATATACACAAACCTAGTAATAGATGGAAAATGTATTCAAGAGCACTTTTTTTAAACATTTTTAATCCATTACTGGCTATTCTACAAATTAGCTAGAAAGTTAGAAGGGCCTTTATACTAGTATATAACACAACATTCCAAAAGAAAAATACATCTACATTTATTTTAGATATAGCTTTCTTGTGGCTTAATTGTTCCTGTTATGAGCTGGATTATTATCTAATGTACATAATTACATTTTGGCTAAAAGCTTCTTTTTTATTTTCCTGGTTAACATCTAAATTTCATGATTTTTTAGTTTTCAGTTGAACATGTGGCTTACTGTTTTCCTCTTTTTGGAGCTTTGGCCTTCTCAGTCTATTCATGTAAAGATCCACTGACCACACCTTTGTCACACCAGCAGCAGCATGTGCGCTTCGTTCTCTGAATTCCACTGCCTCGGGTATGTCTCCACTACAGAGTTTTGTCGGAAAAATGGCCATTTTTCCGACAAAACTTGAGGAACATCCACACTGCAATTATGTTCTTCCACAAGAAAATCAAAAGAACAGAGGGTTTTTTCTGGCACTGGTAATCCTCATTCTATGAGGAAGAAGTCTTTTTTGCAAAAGAGTTCCTTTGCAAAAAGGCATATGTGGGTGGGGAAGAGGGAGATCTTTTGGAAGAAGAGGAAAGAGGAAAAAGGTGCCCTGGTGGCCATTCTGTCCATAGCAATCATAGCTTACATGCGAGAGAGCATCTATTCAGTCTGAACGCTCTATTTCGAAAAGGCAGATTGCTTTTTTCGATGCAATTTGCAGTGCTGATGCTCTCTTTTGGAAGAAGTTTTTTCGGAAGATCTCTTCTGACAAAAAGCTTCTTCTGAAAGAAGCCTGTAGTCTAGATATAGCTCTAGAGTCCCTAGATCTGATCTCCAAACTGGCCTCTGCAGCATGTTAGAAATTCAGTGCCTCACTCTTTGTGCCAAGCATCCTGTGTGCAAATCAAATGTAAAAATGCTGCTGAATCAGAAGGATGATATTCTAGACCCATTTTGTACTCATTCTGCTAGTGCTGATACATCACAATTTTATGGTGAGATTCGTAGTATACTACGAATTTGGACTTTCTCTTAAAACACCAGCTCCCAGGTTTATGAAAATATGGGATAACTTCAACTTCAGTGTTTTTAAAGTGTATTTATAGGAAGCCTAAAATACAGGCAGTAAGGCCACTAAAAAATCAAGACAGTTAGTGGAACACTGAAGGAAAGCCATTTCAGAGAAGCTAACTGAATTCTTTGCACCAGTCTTTACTGCAGAGGGTGTTGGAGAGATACCCCATCAGAGCTATCCTTTTGGGAAAACAATTTGAAGTACTGTCCTACATGGATGTATCAAAATAGAAAGAGGTTTTAGAACAAACTAATAAACAGTAGTAAATTGGTGGGACCAGATGGAATTAACTCAAGAATTCTGAAGGAACTTCAATATGAAATTGCAGAGTTACTGACTGTAATATTGATTGCAGAAACAAATCTCTCCACCAGATGCTGGAAGACAGCTAATGTAATACCAATTTTTAAAAAGGGCTCTAAAGGTGATCTTGGCCATTGCAGGCTAGTGAGCCTAACTTCAGTACCAGGCAAAATGGTAGAAACTGTAGCAAAGAACAAAAATATTATGCACATAGAAAAACATGATCTATTGGGGAAGAGTCAACACAGCTTTCGTAAAGGGAAATCGTGCTTCATCACGGTATTAAAATTATTTGTGGGTGTCAGTCAGTATGTGGATAAGGGTGATCCAATTGATACAGGATACTCAAGTTTTCAGAAGGCTCTTAAGGAAACTAAGTAACAGGGGATAAGAGGCCCTCTACTGGATCAGTAATAACTGGCTAAAAGATAGGAAACAAAGGATATGACCCAATGGTCAGTTTTTACACTGGAGAGAGATAAACAGCAGGATCCTTGAAGGATTTGTACTGGAACCTATGCTTTTAACCTATTCACTAATGATCTGAAAAAGAGAATGAAAATTGAAGTGGCAAAATCTGCAGGCGAGATAAAATTTTTCAAGACAAGTTAAGTCCAAAGCTTACTGTGAAGAGGCAGAGGAGGAATCCTAGAAATCAGGTCACTGGGCAACAAAATGGCAGATGAAGTTCATCACTGAGGAGTGCAAATTAACGCATGTTAAAAAAAATTAATCCTAAAAACACATATATGCTCATGGGCTCTAAATTAGCTTTTACCACTCAAGAAAATTACCCTGGAGTTACTGTGAATAGCTCTCTGAAAAGTGCAGCTCAATGCATAGGAGCAGTCAAATACGTTAACAGAATATAAGGAATTATTAGGAAAGGGATGGAAAATAAGACAGCTACCATAATATCACTATATAAATCCTTGGTACACCCACACTTTAAATACTGTGTCCAGTTCTGATCGTCTCATCTCAAAAAAGATATACTGGGAAACATGCCATATGAGGAGGGACTAAAAAGATTTAGGGCTCTTTAGGTTAGAAAAGAGATGACTAAAGGAGGAAACAATAAAGGTCCATAGAATCATGAATAGTTTAGAGAAGTGTTAAGTACCTTTTTCACAATACAAAAAAGAGAGGTCACTTGATGACAATAATAGGCAGCGGGTTTAAGATAGAATACTTTTTCACACAACATGTAATTAACCTTTGGAACTCATTGTTATGTGACATTGTGATGGACAATAGTATAATTGGGTCCAGAACAGATCTAGATAAGTTCAAGGATGACAGGTTCATCAAATTACTAAGCACTGTAATTCTCTGTGAATTAGGCCAATGTTTCCACTGTGTTTGGGGTTGTTGCTTTCCTGGTCAGTGCCTGATCATACACCACTGATGTTAACACTAGGTTCTCCACTGACTTCAGTAGCAGCTGTATTGCTTCTGATTATCAAACTTGTACTCCAAGAAGACATTCAATATTCTTCTGCTTTTAAAAAAACCCATTGTTATATGCTTTGAAAAGTCAAACTCTCATGAAAAAATTCTGTTATGGCAACTGTAGTGAAAGTGGATCTCTCTCTACCGGGACAAGTCACCAAACATGTATTTTAACCTCTCAATCTAACAACGCTCAGTGTTTTCTATTCCCAACTAAAACAAGTTCAAAATACCCCCCTGAGCTATGTGGTATTACTATAAACCTGTTGTGCTCAACCTTTTTAAATTTGCAACTTCCCGCAGGGCCGGGAAAATTTGTGTTGAACAACAAACACCACCTCCACATTTTGTTGCCCCTTTAATTTAAAGTGCCGGTCTGTTCCCCTGCTCCTCTGCTACTCCCCCGCCCCTGCCATGCGTACGTCGGGCACCAAACTGGGAAAACAAAATGGCAGCCGGCCCAGCACTGTGACCCCCCCCAGGAAGACAGCCATGGGTTGTGCACCTCTGCTATAAACTATACAGCTAAATTTAATCTTTAGCTCATGTTAATCTTCAGGCTCACAGTTTACCAAAATTCATTTATAACAACACATGTGATCAAGTTTAATAAATAGTTTTTATTATAAAACAACCCTTGTCAAGAAAGCTTCATATTTAAAATTTTTAAGCTTGGTTGCAAGTTACCCAGTAATGAAGTTACATCTACACTATAATCTGGATTGATGCTCTGAAATCTATCCAATGGCGATGGATTTAGCGGGTCTAGTTAAGACCCGCCAAATCAACCACAGATTGCTATACTCTTGACCATGTTACTCTATCCCAGATGAGAAGAGTAATCAAAGTCAACAGGAGATTTTCTCCCACTGACTTCCTGCAGTATAGAGTTTGTGATAACTCGACTTAACGTATGTCTACTCCAGCTACATCATTCATGTAGTTGGAGTTGCGTAGCTTTCGTCGACTTTGTGTTATAGTATAGATGTAGTCAGAAAGGTGTAGTTAAGAACCCATTAAGACTTTTATTATAATTACCTTTTATGCACCTTCTGCTTAGGGTTACCAGATGGTTTCAAAAACATATCAGACACACTTGACCTCAGATTGGGGGGACAGGCTGGGAGGGAAGCGGGGCTGGCCGGGAGAAATTGGGGGGAGGGGAACCAGCTGGCGGGAAGGAGAGCTGGCTGGGAGGGAGTTGGGGGGAGCAAGGCTGGCTGGGAAGGAGTTGGGGAGAGCGGGGCTGGCTGAGGGAGATCGGGGAGGGCGGAACTGGTTGGCGGGGAGCAGGGCTGGCTGTGAGAGTGTCGGGGGGAGTAGAGCTGGCCGGGGTAGGTGCGGGGGGGTGGTGGGAAACCAGCCCGCAGGGAGTGGGACTAGCCTGGGCGCATGCAGATCCCAGGGTGCTGCCCGTCCCGTGCATGGTCCCGGTGGGGTACACGGGGAAGTCCGGCCCCGGGGATTCCATCCCGCCCCAGCCCTGCCCCCCTCCTCTCTACTGTGTAGTTGCGTATTGCCTGGTTGGTAGACATGCTCATGCAGTCCTACTGTCTTCAGCAAGACACTCATGTAAGTAAAGTACCACTCATTATAAGGTTGGCATAATTTGGCCCTTCATGTACTTATGTTCATAATGTTCTCCTTTTAGGGCTAAAACTCTTCACACTTGGTCACAGAGGTGACCAATAGCACCAACAGCTCTAGTGCAACTGGTAGAATTTTTTGAATGGCAAATTTTGATGTAATTTTGAAATAAAAATAGACCAGGAAAAATAATGATGACACCTTATTTGTCCTCCTTTTTTCTAATTTTGAAAACAGGGAAATTGTGTTAAAAAAAATTGCCCCCCAATCTGCTTTTTCCCTCCTCAGCTCTAATTTAAGGGAAAATCCATTAATATGAATTTGAGTTTAGGATAAATGGAGGGAAATAAGTTTAAAAATAGTTATAACTTTTTTGCTCACGGCTAAATCAAAAATGACTAGGAAAGTGATCACCTAGCATGTGGATATCATGCTATGTAGAAGACATTCTTTGAGAAATGTGAGGGAGGGGGTGTAAGAATTAAAAATTGACAATGATTTAAAACATATTTCTGAGCAGGCTCAGTGGGCCTGCAACACAGCTTTATGGTGCTATATAAGGACTAGATTTTGGTTCATCCTGTGCACCAGATCAAGAGAGTAAAGGCACCCAAGACACCCCCCAGGCCCACTAACAGGGGATTAAAGCAGGAGCTGTCCTGGGGCCTGGCAATTTAAAGAGCCCAGGGCTCCAGCCCATTGACACTACAGTGGAAATGGCTGTAGATGGAGCCCGGGGCCCTTTCAATAATTGCTGGGGCCTCGGACTGCGTGCGCCAAATAGCACTGAAGGGTAAGACTTCTGCCTGACACCTTGTCGCTTTGGGGGGCTTGGAGCCACCCCCTGACCTTTGCCCAGGGCCCAGCAAAGTCTGTTGAGAGCCCTGAGAACCCTGTAGAAAGCTTTGCAATGCTATTGTATACACCATTCACAGAGGTGGGTAGGAAAGTATGGCAGAGGCCGTAGAGCGAGAGGACCCTGGACGCTGCAACCTCCCAGTGTACAGAACAGCATAGCTATGCTGGTGTGTCAGCCAGCATGTGTACTCCTTCCTGGAATGGGATGGATATTATGAGTCCCTGAGTCACGATCTCCCTTTCAGGCTGAATCAAGGGCAGACACTATACACTGCTTCTTATTATTGGCTAGATCAAAATGTTATGATCTAGCTAAGTAAGTGAATCAATAATGTTAATAGTATTTAATGCTGTCTTCAGGGGAAAGGGGGAATTAGCGTCTCACCCTGATCAGCCTGAGAGGCCCATGAGCTACTGCTTTCAAAGGGTGCTAGAACAATCGGCACCTCCCTTTGTGTCATTGAAACACACTCAGAAATATTCTACCAAGAAATGTGCCTTACCCCATGGGTCATAGAATTGTAGGACGGGAAGGGAGCTTGAGAGGTCATCTAGTCCTGTCCCCTGCACTCATGGCAGGAATAAGTATTATCTAGACCAAGAGTCTCAAGCTCCAGCCTGCAGGTCATCCCAGGCCAGACTTGTTCAGTCCAGCCAGGGACTCCCGGTGGGCTGAAGGGTGGAGCGGGGGCTTCCATTACTGTCCCACAAGCCCCATCCTTTCCTGCCATCGCCCTGCCTTCTCCCTGCATAGCACCATGTCCCCAAGGACGTGGCTTCGGGGACACAGAAAGAGCCTGGCACTGTGCAGCACCAGCCGTTGTGCCCCCTTCCCATGTTCTTTGCAGTGGCAGAAGTCATGAAGAAGCGGAGCAATCACCCAGAGAGTTCCACTTCCCATGCAAATCATACCTAACCTAATGCCCCACCTAAACCATCCTTCCGGCAATTTCAGCTCATTGCTTCTTGTCCTATCCTTAGCGATTACAGAGAATTCTCCCTCCTCCATGTAACCTTTTAGGTACTTGAAAGCTGTTGTCATGCCCCTCTCAGTCTTCTCTTCTCCAGACTAAACAGACCCATTTTTTTCAATCTTTCCTCAGAAGTCCGGTTTTGTAGACCTTTAATCATTGTTGTTGCTTTTCTCAGGACTTTCTCCAATTTATCCACATCTTTCCTGAAATATAGTGCCCAGACCTGGACACAATTCTGTAGTTTGGCCTAATCAGTGCAGAATAGAGGGAAGAATTACTTGTCATGTCTTCCTTATATAACCCTTCTGCCAGGTAGTGCCAGCAGCAGCCAGGGCTGTGTTCAATATCTAGGGGTCCTTTTTCATCCATCTCACACAGATCTGGCTCGAGGCCCCACCCAGTAGCCTGGGAAATTCACACACCCCTGGGCGCCTCTGAGAGGCAATGCTTCCCCACTCACAAGCACAGAGTCTGAATATAGAAAAGAAACTTTTAATGAAAGGGGGAGAGAAGTTACATGGCATTAGCTCGGAAAAATACCACAAACATAGTTCCTAACCCCCCACGAGTAACCATCCCTGCTCACATGGATTGAGCAATGTCCTTTGCCCCTCAGGCTCACTACTCCAACAATGTAAGGGTTCTATTCATTTACCCCAACTTTCTCCGTACCCCACTTCAAACGCCCCACTTACAGCTCTGTCCAGTCAGTGCAAACCCTGACATATCACCCTGACTATACTCATTGAGCCTGAGGCCATGCCACCTTTGTGATGCTCCTGTGGTCTGCTGGTGCCACCTGCCGCCGCTCCTTCCAGCCGCCTGCTGGTTGCTCCTGCCAGCCACTCCACTGGCTGCCTGCCGCCGCTCCTGCCAGCCACCCACCGGTCGCTCCTGCCAGCCATCCCGCTGGCTGCCTGCCACTGCTCCTGCCAGCCACCTGCTGCCACTTCTGCCACCGGTCGTTCCTGCCAGCCGCTCTGCTGGCCACCTGCTGCCGCTCCTGCTTCCCAGCTGCCAGACATTCCCGCCAGCTACTCCACTGGCCGCCTACCACTGCTCCTACCGGCTGCCTGCTGGTCATTCCTGCCAGCTGCCTACTGCTGCTCCTACCGGCCACCTACCAGTTGCACCCACCAGCAAACTTGCTGGCTGCAATGGGTCTGGCTCCAGGCCAAACCAGTGACTTCGGCTCTTAGGGTATGTCTATACTGCATCCCTAGTTCGAACTAGGGATGCAAATGGAGACAATCAAAGTAGTTAATGAAGCGGGGATTTAAATATCCCGCGCTCCATTAACATGATCTCGCCGGCGCGCTAGTTCAAATCACAGCTGATTGGAACCAGGACGTGCGCGCCGGGACGCGTTAGTTCGGACTAAAGCCCTTAGTCCGAACTAATGTTACTCCTCAAAAAATGAGGAGTAACATTAGTTCGGACTAAGGGCTTTAGTCCGAACTAACGCGTCCCGGCGCGCACGTCCTGGTTCCAATCAGCTGTGATTCAAACTAGCGCGCCGGCGAGATCATGTTAATGGAGCGCGGGATATTTAAATCCCCGCTTCATTAACTACTTTGATTGTCTCCATTTGCATCCCTAGTTCGAACTAGGGATGCAGTGTAGACATACCCAGAGTGATTTCAACTCTTTAGCCACAACCTAGGCTGGCAAAAGATTCTCGCTTTCACTGGACTAGCAAAGACTCCTGATGGAGTCTGCTTTAGGTCTATCCTTAAAACAAGGGTGGTGGTAGGGGGAAGGCAGGCTGAACCAGTCTTACAGCTCACACCTGGCAGGCATGAAGCAGTCTGGATCAAGCCCTTCTGCCCCCCCCCCCCACTTAGTTCACTCTGGAAGGGGGAGGCTTGTTCAACTGAGACCTCTTACAATGATGGTGTCTCTACTGCAAGCACTGGTGTCATATTTTACAGTTCCCACATTATGGGGTAGTATGATTTGTGACCCCCACAACAGCCCAAATTAGTTACAATACATCACATTCCATTCTAACAACCAATCCTCCATCAGCCCTGGCTGAATTGGATTTACATAACCACACCTTGGATTCCTTCCCCATCCTGGCATGAGCTGTATTTACATATAAACAATGAACAGTTAATCATCTTGCAGAGCTAACCAATTTGAGTGAGCACACCCACCTCCAGGGCAGCTCTCTCCTTTTAGCTGGCTGAGAGCAAGAAGTAGTTCAGCCCCTGCTTACAATTACAACACCCCTGTTAATACATCCCCTAAAAACATAAGAACAGCCATGCTGGGTCAGACCAAAGGTCCATCTAGACCGATATCTTGTCTGCAGACAGTGGCCGATGCCAGATGCCTCAGAGGAGCGGTTCCCAATCGCTGGTCCATTGACCAGTAGTGGGCTGCAAACCTGTTCCTGCTGGGCTGCGGCACTCTCCCAGGCCATGCCCCCAGCTGCTCATGACCCCACCCACTGGGGTTCTCTATGCAGCTGCAGGGTGAGTGTGGCGGCAGGCAGCCGGGTGTGTTGTGGTGGGAGCCAGGGCCACAGTAAGGCTATCCCAACTGGTTCCAGTGGTCCCCGTTCCAACTCTGGTGGCTACTATGTGGCCCCTACTGTTGGGGCTGCATGATGGGCAGCTGCAGCACTCGGCTGGGGCTAAGCACGGTGTGGATCCTGGCTGTCATGGTGCTCAGCTCCATGTGGTGGTTGGCCTCAGATGAGTGCCGTGGCAACAGCTGGACTCCATGCAGCTCTTGGCCCCAGCCGAGAACCATGGCAGCCAAGCTCCACGTGGTGCTTGGACCTAGCCCAGTGCTGCAGCTGTGCTCAGCAGGGGCCTGACATGCTGCAGGCTCTGCGCAGCCCTTCCGCCACAAAGGGGAGTGCTCTGCACTCAGCTGCAGGCTGGGAGGCAGCAGCCAGCCTAGGTGATGGGGGCGGGGCAAACAGAGGAGGTTCTGGGAGCGGGGCTAGTGCTGGGGGGCTCTGGGGATGGGGGTTGTAGTGAAGGGTTTAGGGGGGCAGGGATGGCACTGGGGACAGGGCTAATTTTGGGGCTGGCATGGTGGACCTGGGGGGATTGGGTGCAGTGGGGCTCTAGAAACAGGAGGCTGGCACTGAGGTGTTTGGAGCAGGGGGGATGGCACTAGAGAACTCTGAGGTTGAGAGGCTGGCACTGGGGGGGTTGGGCTCAGGGTACTCTGGGGTCAGTGGCTGGCAATGAGGAGTAATGAAGGGGTGAGGAGCTCTAGGGGTTAGGGCTGGCACTGGGGGAGACTGGGGACCAGGGCTTTTATACTATGGACGGCCAAACCCATTCACAAACTTTTCACAGACTGGTAACATTTTATTTGCACATCTGAATATTCATTATTTGCATGATGCTATGCAAATAAAATGTTACCTTTCTGCCAAACATTTGTGAATGGATTTGTCGGTCTCTAGTATAAAAAAGGTTGGGAACCACTGCCCCAGAGGGAGTGAACGGAAACAGCTAATCATCAAGTGATGTCTCTTTATCATCCATTTCCAGGCTAGGGGCACCACTTCTACCCATTCTGGCTAATAATTATTGATGGACCTAACCTCCATGAATTTATCTAGTTCTTTTTGGAACCCTGTTAAAGTCCTGGTCATCACAACATCTTCTGGCAAGGAGTTCCACAGGTTGACTTTGCATTGAATGAAGAAAAACTTCCTTTTGTTTGTTTTAAACCTGCTACCTATTGATTTTATTTGGTGACCTCTAGTTCTTATATTATGGGAACAAGTAAATAACTTTTCTTTATTGACTTTCTAGATACCTGTCATGATTTTATAGACTTCTATCATATTTCCCTTGGTCTCTTCTTTTCTAAGCTGAAAAGTCTTCATATGGCACCCATTCAAATCCCAGAATGTTTGCTTTTTTTTTTTGGTTGCATTAGTGTTACACTTTTGACACTTAGCTTGTGATCCACTATGACCCCTTCCCCATCGGTCCCTGTCTGCAGTACTTCTTCTTAGGTAGTCATTTCTTTTTTGTATGTGTGCAACTGATTGTTCTTTCCTAAGTGGAGTACTTTGTATGTGTCCTTATTGAATTGCATTTTATTTACTTCAGAACATTATTCCAGTTTGTCTTGATAATTTTGAGTTTCAATCCTATCCTTCAAAGCACTTGCAGAGCCCTACTCGATATGCCTATCTAGCTTGACTGTGAACCACTCTCTGGGAATGGTTAACCAACCAGTTATACACCCAACTTATAGTAGCTCCACCTAGGTTGTATTTCCCTAGTTTGTTTTTGAGAAGATCATTCGAGACAATATCAAAAGCCTGACTGTGCAATTCATGCTGAATTTCTCAGTTTCTGCAAATACTGAGTTTAACAATGAAATCCATGTACCATCTGGAGCCTACAGCTATTGTAATTCAACCAAACTGTTTCTGTGCTATTAATCCAATCTTTCAGTCCACTGCTGCCAGCCAGATCTAGCAGCAGCAAATGCTTAACAATACCCCTTTCTCACAACAACCCATTCACTTCAATGATATGTGAACTTCAAAGTCAACATGTGCCATTAAGGGTGCATCTACACTGCACCCCTTAGCTCAAAATAAGCTACACAATTTGAGCTACGCAAATTGCGTAGCTTATTTCAAGATAATTTCAAAATAGTTTATTTTCTAATTTGGCGCTGTCTACACAGAGCCAAATTTCAAAATAAACCGCTATTCTGAAATGTCCCTTATTCCTTACGGAACAAGATTTGAAGGGATGTCAGTATAGCGAGTCTGTTATATTTCGAAATAACAGGCTTTCTCAAAAGATGTGGAATAACTATTTCAGGATGCTGAAAGTATCCCAAAATAGCTCCGCGGAGTAGAGGTAGCCTTACATACTAATGTTATTAAGCACTGGAAGTTCCTTTCTTTTCTAATTTTTTCTTCTTTAAAAAACAAAAACACTAGGAACTGAATGCAATAAAATGCGACACTAAGATGAAAACTATCTCACATGAGTAAATGAAAGCATTAATGTTCTCATCAGAAGATTAACTCCTTGGCATTGTATACACTGTGGGCCAGATCCTTACTTGGTGTAACTCAGTGTAACTCCTCTGAATTTGATACAGCATACATCAGTTTGAACCTTTTGAGGATCCGACCCTGTATATATATTTATACATTTGCACTGTATTTTTATATAGTACCTAACATAATCGTATACTAGTTCATCACAATGTCTCCTAGATGTGGCCACAATCCAAATAAGAGAGAAAACAATAGGAATAATGCTAGTTTGTTAGCTCTTGGCCTTTAATACGGAGTGGTATGTAAATAAGGCCATGCCATTTCAGGAGTTCTCCAGGGGGAAAAATAGTGACTCTGAGATTCACACATCATTCCCTTGCTCTGAAAGTATTTCATTTCTTGTTGGCCTACACTACTTGCAGCTAACTTCCTCCTGTGCTCTAATTCATCTATGCTGGCTGGTTTGTAGGTGGTAGGGTCGTGGAATCAAGGTTCCATCATTCCTGGTCCTTATGCATAGCCCTGCACTCAGTCTGGTTATGCAGGCAACCCATGTAAATGTATAAATCTAGTTACAATCTTGCCCTTTACTGTCCAGTAATGAAAAACTAGTTTACTTATACAACACGGGTGGATGAAGTTACAGTGAAAATCTTAACCGTTTCATTTCCCCACTTTTGTGCACTGAAATTTATAACCAAACATTTGCAATGAGAAAGTTGTTTTTGCCTTTCATATACTAATAAAAATGGTTTGAGATTATAAGCAAAATTCCCTGGTGAAATGTAAACAATCCTACCTGGTATTTCAATGCACAAATGACTTTTGACTAACTCAGAAAAGTGACATCAGTGACATCTGTAGAGGGACATTAAAGCCAATTTTTTAAAGTTACAGAATATAATATAATGTACGATATTGCCCTTTGTATCTACAATATTTCAGAGTACTATAGTTCAGTGCCTGTGCAGTCATATGGCATAGTCATTATATGTACAACAAAAGAGTACTTCGTAGTCAGCATTTGACATTAAAATCTGTTACATTAAGAGGGATGAAAGCCTGACCTGAGCACTAAACTATCCCAAATGCCTTTCAGACAATACTATGAGACCTTTAACTTCCATCTGGGCAGCTATCAGAGGCTGACAAAGCATCTCCATTCAATGTTAGACTTGAACCCATTACCTGACATAGCAACTGTTCCCAACTAACCATAACAATGGAATACATAACGATCCATGTTTAAATTTAATATAGGATTCCCCTAGTTCTAGTGTCTGGTCCTTTCAGCAGCTTTCCTATCTGGCACCGAAGCCTGATTAAATATTAACGCAGGGCGGGCCTGTTATTTCCTGACTTCCGAGAATCCACTGGTAAATTGAGATCTAGTTGTTAAAAATGTCTGACACAATGTAATTTGTATTGAACCCCTCTTCCATGCCAAAGTGCCAGCATTCATAAATCAGGCTGCTCAAATTGAATAAATCTTTTTAAATACTTATAAAATATTAAATATGCATTTGGGAAAAGCCTCTAAGGTTATCGTGGCACCCATACACCTCATGGTAACTAATTTATTAAAGAGTTTGCAAACCTGGAAAGAAAGGGAAAAGAAAAATGGTTTCATAAACCAAGAGCAGAAGCCAATTTTTCAGCCCAGATGATGAAAGGAAGCATGCATTTCTAATCAAAAAGACAGATAAGCCTTTTCTCTCCCACCATTCCCTCAACAGCAAAGTGCCTTTTCATCATCAACAACACTCCATTCCTAATGTCTGCTGAGGCCTTTCTTCACCTTCTCCATACTCTAGTAATGTACACACAGCATCCCTTTGAAACAAGAGCCCATTAGCTGTGGCAGACTACCTTTTCACATGAAGTCCTTCTGTTGGTAGTCATCAATAGAGTATTAAATCATTCCGACTGGGCATGCTCAGAATCACAGCAGTGGAATAAACAGATATTTAGAGCTGTAGAATGAAAATTGCTTTCCAACCTTTTTTGAAGGGTGGTTTTTTAAAAAAAGGTCATAAATGACATAAGAAATATCAAGCTTTTTTCTTCTAAACACAGATTTTTAAAAAACCCACTTTTTCTTACATCCAGGTTGTCTGTAATTTTAGACTTTCCACCATGAAGCAGCTTCCTTTAATAATGACATACTAAATACTATCATAAATTTGCTCCTCAATAAAGTTGTGTCTACACTATAAGACAAGGTCGAATTAAGATATGCAACTTCAGCTACCTTAATTGCATAGCTGATTTAAGTAGCTGAACTCCACTTTTGGTGCTGTCTATGTTGCAGGAATTGAAAGGGAGAACACTCTCCCTTTGACTTCCCTTACTCTTTGTGAAATGACGGTTACAGGAATCAGAGTAAAAAGTCCTCCACTATTTTGAAATAACGCTACTTGCAGACATATCCTAAGAGACTAGTTCAGGGATGCCCTGAAATGGGGATTTATGTAATTATTTTCCATCCAGTGGGTGTGTAAAGAGATATAGAAACTGTCATCTGTACCAGCAAGCGCAGTGATACTTTTCAAGAGCTACTTGAGTAATGCAAGAGAGATTATGCCCAAATTGAGGATTGCCATTTCTGAGGATAACTAATTTTCAGGCTGTCATAAAGGCCTGCTGATATTTCTTAGCATAAATTTTGATCCTCTGCAACCTTTAAGCAGTTTTGTTCAATAAAATACTGTGATGCTGCTGCCATCTCTTTAACTGAGAAAGTTAAGAAAACGTAATGCAGATTCTATTGTGTTTTCCTCTTTGATTCACTGGGAGTTTAGTTTTATATAGCAGTTCTATTCCTTTATCCAATATTCTATTTACATAGAGTCCAGCAGTCTTATGTTTCATATGCCAGTCCTAGTTTTATTCAGACAAATTTTCAAAAGTGACATATATGGCCTCACAGTTGTAGATACCTGAAAGTTGGGGATTCAGAATCTGAGCCATCCAAAATCAATGACCACTATTGAAAACACTGGCCTAAAAGCTGTGGGCCTGATTTTTAAAGGAGCCTTAATGAGCCTATTAGCCCCAGAAAATAATTGAAAGGGTAATTATCTGCAAGTAAATAAGGATATGTTGATATCTGACTGTCTAATATGCTGGTGCAGTCTGTAAGTCAGAGTAGTCAAGGCTTTACTTGAGCCTGCCAGTAATTGTACTAGAAATAATTGTAGGTGCAAATTCCAGGCATTGTGAGAAAAAGTGGGGCCAAGATTTCTCCTGGACTTTTCAAACTCAGGCCCTATAGTTGCAGCAAACTGGCAGCTTGTCAGAATTTTGATCATACATGCCGTACAGTATGAGGGATATTTTCAAATGTGGTTGCCTAAAGTTAAGCACCAAATTATGCAATATCATGTTCACTTGAGCTGAGCCCTCTTGGGAGCTATTATACTGGGAACTTCTAAAAATCGATCACTTGTTTTAGGTATGTGATTAGGGACTCAGGTGCCTTATTTTCAAGTTTGAAAAAGTTGCCCTGTATGTATTGTATCCAAAGATTGAATTTGTAACAAATGACAAAGTGTTTATAAGGGACTATTTCTTTTTGCTAGCATGCACATATACAGACATTTATGTACAGAGTCTGACGGTCGAAAGGGTTAATTATTCAACAAACTCAAGCAGAGGAAAAAGTTTCAAGCTCAGGGAGGTTATCAGTCCCTTTTGTGCAGGCTGGTTTTAATCACTTTCTTGTACCTCTCCCTGGCTTCATTTATCAAGCCTTCACATAAAAGTTGCAAAGTGAGGTTATTCAGCGGATACCTCCATTCATCTCAGATTATTGACCAGGGAGGTTTGCAGTACAAGCCAACCTGGGTGATGGCATTCTTCTTGTTTTCATTGTGCAGTCTGCTTTTGTTCTATGCTGTAATTGTACTTCCACAAAACCATAACCACACAGAGCGCAGATCCCAGGTTTCAGAATTATTTACAAACACCCCCTTCTTGTGCTATCTGCTTTATGCTTGTTTGGGTCTAACAGCCTAAAGCCTGCGGTGGATTAACATGAGAGAAGCTAGATCCAATCTAATGATAGGGCCCCCAACCATCCAAACCTCTCCACCTCCCCGAAATAGAAAATCAAAGCTTTCCTTCTCCAATAGATGTTCAAGTGAATTTCCATGACTCTAATACATATATTTTCTGACTGTGGTGAATGCTGACTTAGCTTCTCATCCTTTTAACCCAAATTAGCAGCACTTAGCTCCACAAGCAATCACACTGAAGTCAATGAGGCCACTCACAGAGTGAGTGAGGGACCCAAGCAATTAGTAAACAGATGTTTCATAGATAATTTTGGTTATTTTTAAGCACTGTGAGCCAATGCTCGGTGGGTGTAAATCAGTTATATCAGTGGAGCTATGCCAATTTCCACCAGCTGAGGATATAGCCTATTTCATAAAATATTACATATGGTAAATTGTGTAAAGATTGGGAGTCTATATCCAAGATAAATCTATGACCTTTCAGTATTGTCCATTTGTCATTTTCACTTTCCACTGAAAAAACCCATCACATAAATTCTGTTTCCATCTGAATATCTTGTACCCGTCTTTGGTGATGTAGGACAGGAACATTTTTTTACCTCAGGATATTCTGAGTAAGCATCTTACTGAATGACCAAACCCAGAGGTTTTGGCTCCAACATGGGAGCCATGGGAGAAAGCTCAAACTGTCCTTTACACTCTCTGTGAAGCTAGAACACTAGAGGCCCAAGTCTGCTATCAGTAATTGCAACATGATTACATGAGTGTAAGGATGGGAGTTTATTGCCAAGACAACTTGATTTAGGCTGAGGCCTGTTCCTTCACTATTTTTTATTTCAGGCCCTGATTTCCCTCCTGCTTGGAATTTTGGCATAGTAGATTGTAAGGAGTTTATTTGTAGCTGAAACAGCAAAGAATATCTCCAGGCTAGATCTAACACTGTGACCATAACCCTCAGGCAGGTGTTTGTAAGTCTCACACTACAATAAAAAGGCCTCCAGAACACAGAGAGGTGGTACATAATGTGTTCCTTTTATTAAAAATAGTCCTTTTATTGCCCTATTGGTGGAGTGTTTGTCTCTATACTTTTTAGCCCGAGTCTAACCCTATGTCTGATTTGGCCAGGACAGGAATTATCTTCAACTTTTTGGCCTAACAGGGACCAAAGGTAGGTCAGTGTCCCTGCAGGCCTACCTTTATTTTGAAATAACTTATTTGTTGTTCATTTCTGATTGTGAGGTTGTTTAAAGTCCTCCACGAGAGTCCATGATATCTTGGGGTCTCTGTGGAATTTTGAAAAACAAAAAAAAACAAAAAACCTTTCCTAGCCATTTTGCACTGCCAATCCAGTGGTTTCTTTCAGAGAGGTCTGTTTCTTTGTTAGGAGAATATCCACCTTCTCAGATGGTTCTGTTTTAGGACTGGTTTCTTATTTCACCTTAATCCTGAACTGTTGGCATAAAATGATAGATGGAATTTTCTAAGAGCCCTTCCAGAGGTCATAAGTGGTGTTTGGGAGCATATCAACAAAACAGTTTTCCTCCTGTATTCACATGACCATACATATGGGGATTATCTTACTTTGTTCTATGTGAACAGGTATCTGGAAATACCCCATCTGGTGAACAACGATGCTTATGCTCCCTTTGCCATTCATGTTTTAAATATGTTGTTGTTATTAGACTAGGGCTGTCTGATTACATTTTACCCTCCATAGTACAGAGCAAAGGATCAATGTCAAGCCTCATTTAGTTTCAGGCACAGCAGCCAAACAATTTACCTCAAGGCTGTAACCATAGTGGCTACATAGGCTGTATTCCATATGGACTATGCCCTTCAGTGGGAGTGTGAACCTTACCATGGTTAGCTTCCATGTCAGAGGAAACAGACCCCAGATTTCAGACAGAATGCAGGTTCGCCCTCTTGCTGGAGGTTCTCTTCCTTTAGTATGCTCCCTATTGCTGAAACGGTTTGGTTTTGTGTCACAGCTGACAGACCGGCCTGTTGACAGAGGGTGGGAAGGGTGGGGAAGGTGGCAAAGTGGGCAACTGCCTCAGGGCCCAGCAGTTCAAAAGGGCCCGGAGCTCTGAGAGATGGCTGGAGAGGGAGGGGCAGCTCAGTTCCAGAAATATTGGATTGCCTCATTGGCATAAGTGTGCTACTACTGCAGCCAGAACCTCTGTAACGCCACTTAGGGCCATCCAAGGGATGAAGGGGAACACTTTGTATTGGAAGTGTGCTTGGCCCACCATAAAGTGTCCTGTGCACTGGGTGAATATCTGCATGGACGCAGGAGTCCATCAAACCAGTTACCATCATTCAGGGAGGATATTATGGTAATCATCCTGAATCTTGAATGGAGGGTGAAGACACCTTCATGCAGGAGTCACATTAATCCTCCTCTTCCTCCCAGATTCTTTGCTCATGAGGGAAGGTGCCCTTTGTTCACACTATATTCATTATCCATTCTTGAATCTGAAAGTGCAGTTTTCTCCAGGCTAATTATTTTCTATCCATGATGTGGACTCAAATGTTAAGGAAAGCTCTTACTTCTTGCTCACTGAAAAACTAAACATTCTCTGGACTCTCAGCATGTCTACACTAGGAGATTATTTCGAAATAACTTATTTTGAAATAATAACTCCTAAAATAACTATTTTGAAATAGCATGTCCACTCTACAGGGAAACCTTGAAATTAGTCCAAGGCAGGCTCCCTTAATGTGGACGTGCTACCTTGACTTAGAGCCCCAGGAAGCAATGGGGAGTTTGAAAGACTCTGGGGTGTTGTTATTTCGAAATACCAGCAGTGAAGTATCCACACTACTGCTATTTCAAAATAAGTGTTATTCCTTGTGGAAAGCAGGAGTTATTATTTTGAAATAATCAGCCCTTTATTTTGAACTCACAGGCTTGGAAGTGTGAACACTTGGTTTGTTATTTCAAAATAATAGGAGTTACTATGAAATTACTCCCTTGTGCAGACCAGGGCTCAGGTTGGAGCTCACTCAGTGGAGCAGGACACTAAAGAAGGTACTGTAGAGGGCCCAAATCTTAGAAACAGTGAAGAGGAAACCATGTACTTCATTAACACTAAATGCTGAGATAGTCGTTGAGCAGTGGGATGGTTTTATTTGATGGTAGTCTTGGAATAGGATTGAACTGAACAGAGCTTATGTAGATAGCTGCAGTATATTCATGATCAACTACAGGACTTTTGTTCTATTCTTGTTCTATTCTTGCAATATTTACAACTTATATAGTATATATTTTTCATAATCAATCTAATCAATAAATTAATGGAAAATATACTGTTTTATAGTGGAGACATAATATCAACGAGGGACTAAATTAACATGCTATTTTCATGACAGGATGGGGAAAAGGTATACAATAGAGCAGAGCTGGTCAGGGAAACTTTAATAGAAGTCCATATTCTGTTGGACTTTGCTTTCCATCAAAATCAAAAGCCTTCTAACATCAGGTAAATTTCACTAGAATTTTACATAAGAAAAAAAAACAGAAACAAGTTCTAATGAAACATTTAAATTTTTCATTTTCAAATGACTTTTCAGTTTAATTTTTTTAATTTTTTCATTTTGTTTCACATAATTATAACACAAAATTAAAAAGTCAAAGCTGAAATGAAATTTTATTAAAATAAAATGTTTGATTAACCCAAAGTGATTTTTCCCCAGAATTTTCTATCTAAGGGTATGTCTACACTACCACCCTAGTTCAAACTAGGGTGGTAATGTAGGCAACCGGAGTTGCAAATGAAGCCCGGGATTTGAATTTCCCGGGCTTCATTTGCATATTGCCGGGCGCCGCCATTTTTAAATGTCCACTAGTGCGGACTCCGTGCCGCGTGTAGCCGTGCGGCACGGAGTCCGCACTAGCGGACATTTAAAAATGGCGGCGCCTGGCAATATGCAAATGAAGCCCGGGAAATTCAAATCCCGGGTTTCATTTACAACTCCGGTTGCCTACATTACCACCCTAGTTTGAACTAGGGTGATAGTGTAGACATACCCATAGAGAATTTAGAAATATTCCGGTTTTGTTCCTAATCCTTCATAAAATGGGATGTCTGTCATCTGCACTGCTCTAGTTAAAGGTTAGTATTGGTTGAACCTCTCTAGTCTGGCATCCTTGAGACCTGACCAGTGCTGAACCAGAGAGTTTGAAAAACCACAGGAGGTCAATATTGTCTAGCAGCATTACCAACACTTCCATTGCTTACTGGGCTCTTAGAAGACATTTAGGGGTAAATTAGAGCTAAATAATAGCACAGAGCATTGAGCGCCAGGACAAGTGGCCATAAACAAACTTTATGGGATTGCGAGAAACTTGGCCACATCCATGATAAGTGGACATCTGGCTAACTAAAATCATGCTGGACCACGGCTGGTGTGGGACCACAGATGTACCCAGATCAGAGATGCTGGATTAGAGAGGTTCAACCTGTATTTGCGCCAATAATGTTGGAACATAATAGTAATGGAAGAATTAATTTAAAAAGTCCTTTGTTTCCTTTTATTGAATTTTCAGAGAATGCATGTTCATCAGCTATAAGGAAGTAAACTGTGACTAGAGTGACCTGGCATTTCCTACTGTTGGGACTGAAGAATGATGCTAGGGTTCAGAAATGAGACTTAGATGTATTTTTCTTGAGGAATATTAAGGATTCAATGGGGCAATCACTCAAGTAAAAAACACTAGTCATTTTTAAGAAGAAATGTAGAAAAATATTGATTTTTTTACAAAAAATAGGACGTAATTTCTTTTAACAAAAATAAATTGAAACGTTTTCTGCCTTAGGGTTTTGTTGACAAATGTGGCTCTCACCATTTTATTTGGGGATTTTCCCACAAACTAGTAGAGCTCACCATCAAGAGATTCTCTTGATATTCAGACTAAAATTTTGCATTGTGAATTTCCAGCTGAATGGACCATTATCACCTTGCTCCATGATGCGATATTTATCAGTTCAAAATTTTATAAAATACAGGACTATGTAGCACTTTAAAGACTACATAGTCCTGTATTTTGTTTAAGCTATACCAAACTAACATGGCTACATTTCTATCAAAATTTTATAGGCCTTTTTTTGCTGTAAAGTCATGCCTAATTTGCTTATCCTTATTATCTTTTCAACATTTCTGCTCTCCAGGGCTCTCCTTCCTATTTAATATCTGTTTCAAATGATTTTTTTCTCCAAAGACTGCATTTTTTCAGGTCAATTCTCATTTTGTAATTTTCTGCCCATTTTTCTAATCTATTCATGTCTCTTGTAATGTAACTCTGTCCTCACTCATATTTGTATTTTGATGGCTGAAAAAAACTCAGGAGTTTGTCACTTGAGCACGGTGCACACAGGTCTAGAGATGGGACTCTCATCTAGATAGCATTTACTGTGATGAAGTAAAAACTAACATTTTCCTGTGGTACTGGTATATTCCAAACACAGAAAATGTTATGGCAATGCCAATACTTTGGTACAACCCTTATGTACTTTTTAATGGCACCTGAAAATGTCATTAATATGCTAATGTAGATGTAGGATGGCTTCTTCTGGAGAGTCTCTATGTTCTGGATCATAAGTTTTTCTTCTATTTAATTTAGGAAGCTAAGTGATGATGCCTGTGCCCAACGTGTCTGGGTAGTTAAATTTCTACTAGTACTTCTATTCTGGGGTTCCCAACCAGTCCAGGATGCCAGCTTTGACAACCTCATAGTCAGCAAGATCTTTGCTCAGAGAACAACATGTAGCTTGGACATCTGGTTTAAAAAGGAATCCATGTTTCCTTTTTTGCCAGAGCAGCAGCAACTACCTGATTGAAGTTGAACAGTTGGGCCTTGGAGTCATTTTCTGGTCCCATCTTGGGCTGTGTCCATGGGCTAATAATTGACTGGAGCTTCTGCTCCTGGAACTGACCTTACTCCCTCTGTGGGGCTGCTGCCTGGACTTGCTGCTTGTCACATATCCCAATAAAACTTGTTCTTGATGCTACTATTGCTGTTCCACCATTCATCCTACCCACCACAGAAGGGAGTAGTTAAAAAAAATATTCTGCTAACACCACACATGACCGGGAGGTTTTTTCCAATACAGTATGTAGAATCCAAATTCCAAAGGTTTGGTGTCATTAAAAATATAAGAACCACAAAGTTTAGAAAAGGTCTTCTCCCCGGATTTGGTTTCTCCTAGGAGTCCTCATTCTAAACTGCTAGATCATCTCTTTCTACAGAGCCACTCACACTTCCCTTATGTCTTCCCCTCTGTCTCATGAAATCAGCAGAGTCCAATTAATATTTTCCCAATGGGGTTAATAGCTGGTAACAGGGTGGAGTGTTTCAGACAAATACTGGCAGTCTCTTACATTGTCTTATGCTGCTTCTTTGAATTACATAATAAGGAGCTCTCCCTAGAGTTGGTCAAAGACTAAAATAATAACCCAGTTTGCAAATAAAAGTGCTGATTTTTGAATTGCTATGATCTATAGGGTCCTAATATTAGTTATTAGTGAATGTTCAGACCACTGATGGGTATTTGTGAAAATGCTCACATATCCTGAGAGATTAATGTATGTTAGCATGAATGATTACTCACCTCAAAGTGCATAACTTATCATTTTCCTGTTTAAAATTATTTGTCATTGAATCAGAGAGCAGCAAATATATGATGTCCCTTCTTTGAGCAATAACACAACATAAATAAA
The DNA here is from genome assembly GCF_052426305.1 of Pelodiscus sinensis. Taxonomy (NCBI): domain Eukaryota; kingdom Metazoa; phylum Chordata; order Testudines; family Trionychidae; genus Pelodiscus; species Pelodiscus sinensis. The sequence goes on along the minus strand of NC_143054.1, from coordinate 185,076,240 downwards.
ACCAGTACGGTCAAAGTGAACAGGTTATGAATATGTTGTAAATTAATCGTCCTAACTATTTATTGGATAGCTACAAATAATGAATATATTCATAGTTCTTATGAATGGTGTGCAGACAATTGTTAATCAGAAAGAGGACTATAGTAATCACTACTAGACTTGCTCCAGGTCTCATCTGAGAGGGATGTCGCAGTTTCATGCAGTCCTGCTCTGTGCTGAATCTCCAGAAAGCCCTAGAAAGGCATTTCTCCAGAATTTAGGCAATCTTCTCCTGTTTATATGGAACACCCACATGTTCTGAAATCACATCTGCTGCTTAGTGCTTCCACTAAAAACGTGTAAAAGTGTAAGTTGGATATAATCCTTTTTTTGAGAAAATGTTAGAGTGATTCCCCCTGTGCATACTTTTTTCAATGCCCTGATCTATTATAAAGGCTGATTGGTGCAAGATACCATTCTCTCTCTCTCTCAAAAAAAATGGAGCCAATAATAATTGCCTCTTCCTTTTCAAAAACTTCAGTGACATCCCTCCCCTCTCTCCTGTAAAAATAATTTGCTTCTGCTGGCTAGTTGGCAAATACAAAATCAAACACCTGTTTACCAGATACTTAGAGCTATATGTCTGCTGTTGCTGATCCATCTGTAGTACATAAACATAACTTTCACCAGCTGCTTTTCTTAGCATGGGGTGGTGGTGTAATCCTCCATAACATATTTTAATAATAATAATAAAGGCCAGATCCTCAAATGGTGTAAATTTTAAAACATCACTGAAGTCAATGATGCTATATTGAACTACTCCAGCTGAGGATCCTGCCCAATATGTTTTCTATTCTCTCTCTTCTCCTTTCACCTCCATTTTTTTCCAAGTTACTATTTTGGGTTTTTTCTTACATTGTATTAATGAGGCAGCATACTGCAGAGACATTTCCTGGTATAAATCCAAGCAGTAGGGATAATTGGGGGGGACCATACAGTCACAATACTAATGATACTTAAGAAAACCTCATAAGTGTCAGAGGTGTGACACTGAAAAGGCTCCAAGTGGTTTATGGCCAAATGCACCACTGGAGTAAGCACACACAATTCAACTGATTTCAACAGAATTACACCTTCCTATACAAGCTGTGAATGTGCCCCTGAACATTATAACAAAGGCTTACCTAAACATACTCAAGCTTCTAGCATATAATGTTCAGCCTAGAAGTCACCTTAAGGTATTATATTATATTATATTATATTATATTATATTATATTATATTATATTATATTATATTATATTATATTAATACACATGTCATCAAGAGTTCTCCTGGCTCCTCCCTTGCTCCAATGGGCAAAAATGCATTACAGGCTCTGGACCAGTACTGTACTAGTTTACTACTCCATCTGTGCCAGTTCAGCTGGGAGGGCCAACAGTCAGGCTCCACTCACTCCATGCTATTTTCTGCCCAGCTGCATTGGAAATCCAGCCAGCTTTTCTTCCAGTACAAAGATAGCAAAGAGCCATAACCCTTCACCTTCTTGAGTAAGAGAGAAAGGGCAAGTTGTTCCATTGTCCAATGTAACTAAGCTTAAAATAAGGCCCCGCAAATAGAATTTCACTAGTGGTTCAGACTATCGCAGAGGTGGGCAATAAAATGCTGATGGTTCACCAGTGTTAGCTCCTGGCAGACTGCCAGCACTATATTTACCTGCACCTCTTCAGATATGGTGATTTCAGCTCCTGTTGACAGCAGATTGCTGTTCCTGGCCAATGGCAGCTGCAGGAAGTGACACAGACCAGGACACCACTTCCCATAGTTCCTGTTGACGGGGAATAGTGATCCATGGCCCACAGGAGTGGCAATCACCCATACCCACCAGGCACTAATCCTGGAAAACCAGATTCAGCTGATATGTGCCCATTCCTGGACTAAGATCTTGTCTATACTACAAAGATAAGTTGACATATGTGGTGTTAGGTCGACTCAATTATGTATCAAGTATCAGAGGGGTAACCGTGTTAGTCTGAATCTGCAAAAGTGACGAGGAGTCCTGTGGCACCTTATAGACTAACTGAAGTGTAGGAGCATAAGCTTTCGTGGGCAAAGACCCACTTCGTCAGATGCAGCATCTGACGAAGTGGGTCTTTGCCCACAAAAGCTTATGCTCCTACACTTCAGTTAGTCTATAAGGTGCCACAGGACTCCTCGTCAATTATGTATGTGTCTGCACTACTGAGTCCCTTCCACTGACCTAAAGGGCTTATGAAGTTGACTTCTGTACTCCACTTCTGCAAGAAGTATAGCCTTCAGTCAACATCCATGTGTCGACACAGGCAGAGTGTAGACATTGTGCTGTTTAACTTGAAGGAGGTGGCCTCCAGGAGCTGTCACAGATTGCTCTGTTGTAACTGCTCTGAAGTGCACTGTGAATTCCACTGCACTTCAGCCAAGTACACAGGAAATATCTAACCCCCCGTTCATGCCCTGGGAACTCTTGAATTTTCATTTCCTTTTTGTTCAGCATGGAGAGCTCACCAGCACAGCTGACCATGGAGGCTCAAGGCCCCAAATGCACTACACAGGAGACACTGGAAATGATTGCTCTGTAGGGAGAAGAGTCTGTGCAGACAGAACTCTGAACCAGCAGAAGAAACACTAACATCTGTGCCAAAATCACACAGGAATGGGAGGACAAGGGCTACACCAGGGACACATGGCAGTGCCACATGAAAATAAAGGCACTTAGATGACAAGGGAAGTGAATGTTCACTCTGAACAACATAGATGATGTTTCTATAAGCAGCTACATGTTGTTCTCAGTGGTGATCCCAGCACTACCTCAAAATGCTCCATGGATACCTCTTAGGTGCTCCAAGCAACCTCAGGCAACAAAGAGGACACCGACGATGTTGAGGTGGAGGAGGACAATGCTGGCAGGCAAATAGAGGATCCATTCTCCCTGACTGCCAAGAACTTTTTTAAATTCCGGAGCCCATCCCCTCATAGGACCAATTGATGGTGGAGCATGATACTAAGAAAAGCATCTCTGGTAAGTAGATATTTTCAATCCAACTGTAGAGGTTATATTCTATTATTTTTAATGTTTAATCTCAATTTAAAAAATCAGGATAGTAGTTAGTGGTGGTTACTCCAGCTCTCCAGCAGATGTTTTCCAAAAAAGACCGTTTGGCTACGTCCAGACTGGCATGATTTTGTGGAAATACTTTTAACAGAAAAGTTTTTCCGTTAAAAGTATTTCCGCAAAAGTGCATCTAGATTGGCAAGGATGCTTTTGCGCAAAAAGTGCTCTTGCGGAAAAGCATCTGTGGCCAGTCTAGATGTGATTTTGCGCAAGAAAGCCCTGATCACCATTTTAGCCATCGGGGCTTTTTTGCGCAAAACAATTCTTCCCTGTCTACACTGGCCCTTTTGAGCAAGTATTCTTGTGCAAGAGGGCTTTTTCCCGAGTGGGAGCGTGAAAGTATTTGCACAAGAAGCACTGATTTTGTACATTACAAAGTCAGTGCTCTTGCGCAAATTCAAGCGGCCAGTGTAGACAGCTGGCAAGTTTTTGCGCAAAAGCACCTGCTTTTGCGCAAAATCTTGCCAGTCTAGACGCACCCTTTACGTGCCTGTGGATGGCCTGAGAATTATCCAGAGAGATCTCTAGGAAGCTTGCATGGAGGTACTCTGCAATCTTTTGCAGAACGTTTCTGGGTAAGGCTGTCTTATTTCATCCACCCATGGTAGAACACGCCTATGCCACTCCAGTATTAACTCCTCTGCCATCATTGCTATACACAGCATCGCAGCATAAGGACCAAGTCTATACCCAGATGCTTGCAGCATCTGCTCCCTTTGCACTTCTGTTACCTTCTGGAGAATGATATCACATATGGATACCTGGGGGAAAAAAGGGAAGTTATAAATGTTAGCTCTTAAACTACAAGCAATTCAATAAGTAATCTGCCCCAACCTGGTTCTGATTTTTTAACAAGCAAACGATGTGCAGGTTTAATACTGGTGCCTGTCCTGAAGCACCATCCAGTTTGCTAAGGGAAAGGGGGGTGTACTGAGATTAGAACCATTGATCCCAGATATCTGACAAGCTGCAGCACAAGTCCTCCCGCCCCTACCTCATGAGCTTACTCACCCTGGCTGTGGCAGCAAACCACTTCTTGAAGGAGTCAGCAGTTCTGCGTATGTTGTGGCTGGCAGGGACGTGCACTGAGGGGTGCTTCTCTTATAAAAAGATTTGACTTTGAACCTCAAACAATGCATGTACTGTCATTGGAGTGGGATCCCTTGTACTTTATATTCATTGCAGCTGAAACTTTGTGGGCACATCCTCCACACCAAGACAGAGACTTCCCCAGATTAGGTGTCAGAAAAAGTAGAGTTTTGAGGATGTGTTCAATGAGCTAGTTCTTGCTCCAAAAGTGAGAAGATGGAGCTCAGTGCATGGAGGACTGCATTGTTGCCTGAACATACAATGGCTGTGAGAACAGGAGAGTACGCAAGGAACATGAGCATGCTATGTAGGATAAGATGGTGAAGGTTATGAGGAAGCAAATGTGAAGGAGTCTGGTTAAGGTTCAAGAAAGGCAGCTGGACATTAGAGTCCCACTGCACCCTATGTTGAACCTGCTGTTCTTGTCACCAGGTTCCACATCCTCTGCTCTAAGGTGTGTGTGTGTGTGTGAACTCTAGCATCCTTTGTATTCTACTCCAGCCACTACTCTTCATCCTGAAAGTGTATAACTATGCAGTCCCATGAGTCAGTGCTTTCCACCCTGTCAAGGTGATGCATGACATGGTGATTGCTCCATACCATGGCTTCCAGCTGGGCTGCTTGCATGGAATCATGTTGTTCCGTTCAGTGGCATCTACTTCAGCTAAGCCAGTGGCTCTCAACTCATTTCAGTCACCAGGCCAATCAAAAAATTGTCATGAACCTCCCCCAGCACATGTAGCACAGGACAAATGATACAGAAACTGCTCAGCACAATGGCGACAGCTATACTGACACTCAGAGCCTCAGACGGAAGTTACTGGCAACACAACATGGTTGCATCCTAGGTGACGCTATGGATGATGTGCCACGTGCTTGTGAATACAGCGTAAAACAGCCTAACAGCGCCGCCTGCTCACACCATGTGACTTTGGACAATGTTGCTGTGGACCACTGAAAAAGTCACCATGGACCACCAGTTGAGAACCACAGAGCTAAGCAAATACTGCGGGATAAGGCATGAGGGGTTTGATATGCTCACAACAGTATACAGCTGAGGGGATCCATGATTGCCGTGTGTGGCATCTGCATGGGTAAGCTAGGCTTAGGGGAAAAAGGCATGAAAAAGGGTTGGTTTGTTGGCCATTAATTTCAGGGAGGGAAGGATGGAAAGAGGGAGGGAAGTGCATCATGGGAGGCTAATGCAATGTTCCCATAACCACCTGGGCAAATGTTTTGGACCCATGAGGCATTGCAAGCCCAACCCAACATTCCACTCAGCTCCATGCACTGTGGGACAACGCAAGTCCTGCTAGTGACGGCACACTCCGCTGATAAAATGTGTATAGTGGGGACATATAGAATCTACTGGCTTAAATCGGAGGTTCATTATTGACTTAAATAAAATCAACCTAATGTTGCAGTGGAGACATACTGCAAGCTGCCATCTATTTAGAAACATCTGAGAAGTTCAAATTCAGTGAAGTCCACCATTTTCGTTTTATACTGGAGATGTTGGCAGCTTCTGAGATTTACAAATGAGAATTTGTTTTCTTTTAAGTAATTTTGTAACACATGCCATATGCTGAATGGGGCTTTCCAGGATCCCTACAATTGCTAACATCAATACTCACCTCTAATATATTCCGACTTAAAGTGTGCAACCTTGTTTAAAATGCACTGTTAAAGCATATATTTTCATGTATCGCTATGTCTGAATGCATGCTAACCAGGTTGAAAATCAAATTATCTGTGTTAGAGTGAATATTACAGTGTGAATACTGCCTGCTGTGCTGTGAATGAATCTTGTAAACACAATCAAAATCTCTCTCTCACACACCCATACACGCACCCTTGCACAAGAAAAGCAATTCTTCACCTTCTGCCATCCTATTGTCACAGCAGCTCATGTTTATTGTGGATGACATCTTCAGCTACAACTCAGCATGAGCTCCAATATGTTGGAACTGAACACTCTACAAAAAGAAGCAGTAGGCATATTCAAGTTGTTTCATGAATAATGGAAGGTAAATATCACACTTACTGTAGGTACACAAAATGTCTTGTTTAACTAAAAGCATTTGCAGGGAAATTCCAGGTCTCTTATTATTTTATTAAGTGTGGACAGAGTAGACATTTAGATGGAGCTTTTTTTATTACAATTATAAATTTTCTAAATGATATTAATGAGAGAGCATGTGATCTATGCTATTTGTAGAATACAGACTGCTGTTTAAAACATGACAATCCATCAGAAAAAAATAATCATGAAGCAAATGACACCCCCTCTTTCAGCCATTGAGCTGATTAATAAGTTAAGTTCATATGCATGAATGGCTTAGATATGTCTCCCCAGTCCCAATTTGTGTACCATTTTAATCATTTACAGGAAAAAAGCTTTTCGAGATAATAATGAGATTTGATGAGTATTTAGGATGAAGGAGGATTCAATTGTCTTGATTCCATACAAGGTAAGGTTATTGCAAGACTTCAGTGAAGAAAGCTCTAAGCATAACTGTGTTGGACCTACATTTTTCCTGGCAGCATCAGTATATGTTACTGCCAACCGTCAGAAGTTCACAATCACAAATTTCAGAGACGAAACAAACCTAGTTTGAATTACAGGGTTACAGTGACCAGGGTTTTATGTAAGTCCTATTTGTAATAGTAATACTATATTTTGCGTGATTAAAGGTCTAGAGAACAAACTTTTTACATGATATTAACATGTGAAACAAAAGCAAAGCCATTGAATAATTTCAGGCATTGTACTATGCTGCAGTTTGCAAACTTAAAGGCATACGTTTCCACCTAACTGGAATACATCCAGTTCCAGAAGTGGAATAAGTTACTGCTATCATCCTTTAAAATAAAAAGAGCTGCTATTCTCAGTTCATTGGAGTGTTTTGTCCTTATTCCTAGCAAGAACTCTGAGAAATGTCCAAAGGTGGCAAGAAGGTATGCAAATTAATTTTAAACATATTGACAAACTGAATGATAATCGGGCATTGAACTTCTCAAATACTACAACTATTAAGTACAGAAACAATATTAGCAATTCAAAAAATCATCTTCTGTCTTGAGGAATACGAGCAGATTTGTTCTTCCAGCTTTCACTGGGCTAGGTTAGGTGACCTGTTAAAAAGTGTGAAAAATCAGGGTACCTTTTTTTTTTTGAGGGAGAGATATTTTTAAGTTGCCTGTACAAGATAACGTCCCTAATACCAAGACAGTTCTGATAATATCAGGACATCTGGTCACCCTATGCTGGTAAAATAATGGTGTCCTTACAATATATCTAACAGTGTTATACATATAGCGGTACACTTTCTGAAAAGTTCTGAGATTGTTCAAATTGTCTGCAATTCCTATAAAAAGTGTGCATTTATTTATTTTATTTAACAACATTTGTATCATGAAAATGCCTTGTAAACATTATGATATAATACTATTCATGGTGGCAATACACAGAATCCTATTCCCTTCTGGTCTCTCACCTTTAAAACAGGCCATAGAAAATTAAAAACCTTACATCAAATTGGCCTGATACTTGGAGAAGAAAGCAATACAGACACATATTTAAGGCATATTCTCTAAGCCTCTACTACTTTGTCAATAAATTTGCAGGCCAATTATTCTCAATTATAAAGAGCTTGAATGGTTAAGGTTTGGCACAGCTATAAGCAAATGAAAACTGTCTTTTAATGGAACATGTGAGGCAAACCTTAACTATATGCCTTTGCACTAGATCTATCTATAATAAAATAAGAGTAAAGTACTGGACTAGGTCAGTTTCTTAAACCAACCAAATGGAATCTAAAAGGTTTTGAAAAATTAAGAATCAGTTTCTTCCAAACCTGCATTCCATGTGTAGTGAAATGTTTCCTGACTTCTTGTGCATTAGGGATACAGTATCTGCAAGGAACTTGGAAATATATTTTTCTGGGGTAAGTCACAAGAATCCAGGCAATATATTGAACCCACCAAAGTAAAAAAAAAACTATTTTCAGGTGCTAACCTTCTCTTTAAACCATAGAACAGCCTGGCTTGTTCTTAAACAGAAAGACCATAAAATTCAGTGTATTTATACTGCAAAATAAAGAGGAACTTATGATCTTAAAAACCAGTGTACACCATAGTCTTTTCACCTTGAAATTCCAGTGTCCTTGCCAGTATGCTTCTCATTTTGAGGTTTTGTACTCTATCAGGATAATTCAAATTACACAGAGGAATGCATCTTGGCTGTAATCTCCAGGCTCAAGACCAAATGACAAAACTGCTCAAGAAGTTAGGGGAGATAAGATTTATCAACCATTTTTAAAGAAATGTTCTTGTTTATCTGACTACATTTTCTCCTTTGCTCCAACCAATCTAAGGTTCTTTTCTAATCGAATCCTTGTTCTCAACATCATCCCATTTTAGTAGTCAGATTTATACTATCTTGCATCTAGGCCATGAATGAATTAAGTTCATCATAGCAACCTCCTAACTTTGCACTCTGCCCAGGATTTTCTCCAGTAGTTGTCAAAGGATACTGGTGGCTATGCACATCATTGGGATCATCCTTTTCAAGTGCTTATGTGACCCACACACCTTCTGGGTGTGGTGTACTGTCCTACCTAGTGGCATCTAGACCACTTACAGAGAGAATTATTGAGTCTGCTCTACAACGTTAGCTGAGAGCCTGCTGGTGGAGTTGTCTGCTGCTGGATCAGTGGAGATCCATCTACAACACACTGGCCATTGTACACTTTGTCCCATGACCAGTGTTCTCTCTAAGCTGCAGCGGTCGTACAGCTTCACAGGTGATTAATCAGCCCCACCCAGTCAGTCAGCTCCATGCATGGATCCCTGAGCGGGCAGGGTTGATTAATCACCTGTGAATCTCTGCTGCCACACAGCTTAGAGGGAACATTGCCCATGACCAAACCCTGTTCCATCCCCTGGACTCCTTCCATCTCACTTAGGTAAACAGCAGGTGGCAGCTCTACCAGCTTGTCAGGATTCTTAGGGTCTTTCAGCACTGGCAATCCTTCCTATTCTCTGACACTGCAGCAGCCTCTGTTAGTGTCATGAGGGGAGATGCATCTTGATTCTCTGGCAGCTCTTTCCCTACTGACCTAGATAGGGTCTTTTTAGTTCCAGTTCCTGTCCCACCCCTTTGTTGCCAGTGGGGTGTCCAGGGATCATAGAATCATAGAATAATAGGACTGGAAGGGACCTCAAGAGGTCATCGAGTCCAGCCCCCCGCCCTCAAGGCAGGACCAAGCTCCGTCTACACCATCCCTGACAGATGTCTATCCAACCTGTTCTTAAATATTTCCAGAGAGAGAGATTCCACCACCTCCCTTGGCAATTTATTCCAATATTTGACCACCCTGACAGTTAGGAATTTTTTCCTAATGTCCAATCTAAACCTCCCCTGCTGCACTTTAAGCCCATTACTCCTTGTCCTGTCCGCAGAAACCAAGAGGAACAATTTTTCTCCTTCCTCCTTGTGACACCCTTTTAGATATTTGAAAACCGCTATCATGTCCCCCCTTAATCTTCTTTTTTCCAAACTAAACAAGCCCAGTTCATGAAGCCTGGCTTCTCATAGGTCATGTTCTCTAAACCTTTAATCATTCTTGTCGCTCTTCTCTGCACCCTTTCCAATTTCTCCACATCTTTCTTGAAATGTGGCGCCCAGAACTGGACACAGTACTCCAGCTGAGGCCTAACTAGTGCAGAATAGAGCGGCAGAATGACTTCACGAGTTTTGCTTACAACACACCTGTTGATACAACCTAGAATCATATTTGCTTTTTTTGCAACAGCATCACACTGTTGACTCATATTCACCTTGTGGTCCACTATGACTCCTAGATCCCTTTCCGCCATGCTCCTTCCTAGACAGTCGCTTCCCATCTTGTATGTATGGAACTGATTGTTCCTTCCTAAGTGGAGCACTTTGCATTTCTCTTTATTAAACCTCATCCTGTTTACCTCTGACCATTTCTCTAACTTGCTAAGGTCATTTTGAATTATGTCCCTATCCTCCAAAGAAGTCGCAACCCCACCCAGTTTGGTATCATCTGCAAACTTAATAAGCGTACTTTCTATCCCAATATCTACATCATTGATGAAGATATTGAACAGTACGGGTCCCAAAACAGACCCTTGAGGAACTCCACTTGTTATCCCTTTCCAGCAGGATTTAGAACTGTTAACAACAACTCTCTGACTATGGTTATCCAGCCAATTATGCACCCACCTTATCGTGGCCCTATCTAAGTTATATTTGCCTAGTTTATCAATAAGAATATCATGTGAGACCGTATCAAATGCCTTACTAAAGTCTAGGTATACTATCAGGATGTCCAGATTCTGTTCAGCAGGGGCCATTACAGGTTTCTCCCCACTGGTCTGGGTGGGAGACCACAACCCCCTGTCACACCACTGCAGGGATCTTCTTCATGTTCCCCAAGATACATAATCAAAGGAAAGCATGCAGATCATATCTGGCAATAGAACTCTGATGGAAGGAATATCATGGAATCAGAATCATAGAGCTAGAAGAGATCTCAGGAGGTCATCAAGTCCAGCCCCCAGCCCAAGGCAGGACCAATCCCAACTAAATCAACCCAGCCAGGGCTTTGTCAAGCCGAGACATAAAAACCTCTAGCGATGGAGATTCCACCACTTCCCTAGGTAACTCATTCCTGTACTTCACCACCCTCCTAGTGAAATAGTTTTTTCTAATGTCCAACCTAAGCCTCTCTCTCTGTAACTTGAGACCATTGCTCCTTGTTCTGCCATCCATCACTACTGTGAACAGCCTCTCACTGTCCTCTTTGGAACCTCCCTTCAGGAAATTGAAGGTTGCTATCAAATCCCCCCTCACTCTTCTCTTCTGAAGACTAAACAAACCCAAATCCCTCATGCACTCCAGTCCCCTAATCATTCTGGTTGCCCTCCCCTGGACCATCTCCAATGCGTCCACATCCTTTCTAAAGTGGGGGGGGGGGGAGGGCCAGAACTGGACACAATATTCCAGATGTGGCCTCACCAGAGCCGAATAAAGGGGAATAATCACTTCTCTAGATCTGCTGGCAATGCTCCTCTTAATGCACCTTAATATGCCATTAACCTTCTTGGCTACAAAGGCACTCATATCCAGCTTCTCATATCCACTCATATCCAGCTTCTCATCCACTGTAATCCCCAGGTCCTTTTCTGTAGAACTGATACTTAGCCAATCAGTCCCCAACCTGTAACAATGATTGGGATTCTTCCATCAAGTGCAGAACTCTACACTTGTCCTTGTTGAACCTCATCAGATTTCTTTTGGCCCAATCCTCTAATCTGTCCAGGTCACTCTGGACCCTATCCCTGCCCTCCAGCGTATCTACTCTTCCCTTAGCTTAGTGTCATCTGCAAACTTGCTGATGGTGCAATCCATCCCCTCATCCAGGTCATTAATAAAAATGTTGAATAAAAATGGTCCTAGAATAGATCCTTGGGATACTCTGCTAGAAACCAACTGCCACTCTGACACTGAGCCATCAATCACTACCTGTTGTGCCCGACAGTCTATCCAACTTTCTATCCATCTTATAGCCAATTTATCCAATCCATACTCCCTTAACTTGCTGGCAAGAATATTGTGGGAGACTGTATCAAAAGCTTTTCTAAAGTCAAGGTATATCACATCCACTGACTTTCCCATATCTACAAATCCAGTTACCTCAAGCCTCATAAAATTCTCCTCAAATCACGGGTCACACAAGGGGCAAGTTTCCTCCAGGACACAACCAACTGCCTTTAGAAACTTTGCAAAATCAACAACCCACCTCAGATCTCCACCAAATGTCAGCATCCCTGAGTTCTGGTTTCAGGGGAAGACCACTCTGCCTCTGATCCCAAGGCCAGGTCTGCACTACACGGGAAGGTTGAATTAAGATATACATCTCCAGCTACGTTAATTATGTAGATGGATTCAATGTATCTTAATTTAAGTTTCTGTATGGTCTCCACACTGGGAGATTGATGGGAGAAAATGCTCCAGTTGACTTCTCTTACTCCTCGGAAGGAGCAGGAGTGCCAGTGCTGACCAGGGATGCCCTCAGAGTTTGATTTAGCAGGCCTTTACTAGACCCACTGGATCTTCCGCATAGTGAAGACAAGCCCTTAGAGTCTTTTTGTTGCCTTTCTTCCCTTGCAAGCACTTTCCTGAACAAGGGTGGTGATTACTCACACTGCCTTCACTGCAGGCCCCAGACAGCCTCTGCCTTGGCTCCAGTGAAGCCACCAACATGACCTATTCCTGCATGTCCTGTGCTAAGTTCTCTGAATAAATAGGTTTACCTTAAGATATCTGTTTACATCCTCCTTGGGGCAGGGGAGCAGGAAGCTGGTAGGAAGCTGAGAGAGGGTCAGTGTAGTAAAATAGCAATTGAGGGGTTAACTGGGTTACTTACAGTATTATGGTTTGGAGTCATGCGCTCCCCTTCCCTTATTTCTATTTAATTACTGGCTGTTTCCTCCACTTTGTTTGTTATGCAGTCCCATAAATCAGCATGTTCCCAGCCTGCAGTACAGTAAATGGAATTGTTTCTTGGGAGTCCCTTTACAAAATGTAGGGAATGGGAGATGCCTCGCTCTGCCTAACATCCCATTTATTGGTCAGCCCAGCTGAATTAGTGCAGACTGATTAGTAACTAGTCAGTGATATAGGCCAGCAGAAAATGTCTATCCCCAGAAGCAAGCTAGGGAAGAGAGCTGCTGTATGGACAACATGCTGCACCCTCGTGATGCAATAACCTACTCCAGTACTAACCCTTCTTCTGGGAAGTGAAAGCCAAGCATGACATTAAAAAAATATATTTGATGTCATGTATAGTGATGTAATAATCCCCAACACTTTTTAATTCTAAGGTTTCATCCAAAATGCATTGACATCAAGGGAAGTTTTCCCAGTGACCACTGTAGGCATCCTTTGCTAGAGGGGTTTTTGAACTTAACTGAGTTGAAGGAGGAAGAGCCAGAGGGTGGCACAGAAAGTACACTTTTTGAACAGAACAGAGAGACAGATGGAAAATGATCCTTATCACTGACTACAGAGTATACTTGCAACATCATTGTTTCTTGCATTAAAATCCTGAAATACTGAAGGTATTGTTTTGGCAAGAGATGGCCCATATTATCTACCTGTCAAGTAATTTCTAAATCCATTATATTAAAATTAATGCTCACCTGGGATGACAAGAATATACAAATAAACAGCATCTTATTTTTCACAGTTACCTCTAGGCTTTCTGTGGCTAGGAGTAAATTACAGTAGCAGTATTTTAACAATGGTGGAAAAGACTATAAAACTTTCTGCCTTTTATTAACTACTATGTGATTATTAGGTTTATGGGTGATGTTAACATTGCAATTAGGCCTCCAAAGCATTAGTAAGAAATTTTCCCCATGAGAGGCAAGGGGGATTTACCAACCCTATGAGATCTGAAAAGGTCACGTGCCAATCATGTAAAACAAGAGTAAATCCTCTGTAACTAAGTAATTAAACCTAATTGTAAATTTGTGACATAGTGTGGTTTAAACTAAGCATGCTGCTCAGGACTCTGAAAGGGCTATTGAAAGTTCATGGAAAATGAAAACTGCCTCTTTAAAACTCAGCTTGCAGCTTGTACCTCCCTAGAACAGAGCCCTGGGCAAGTAGTTAAAAATGATTTTGATAAACAAACCTGACATTGCAAACTTACTGCAGAATCCTATGCATAGAACATCACTTATGTGTGCAACTTGTTTAAATTATAGCTGTAGAGAGAAGGAAATAAAATTGGGGTATTAACTTTTTGTGTAACTTTGTTCACAGATTGGTAGTATTCAGCAGCAGATGATATTACAGTGATTCTTTCTAGCATTGCTATAGTTTAAGGTTTGTCAGGATTTTTGTTCTAAACGTCTCTATCAGAGTTTATTAGTTTGGCCATAAGTATCCCTTCCAGACCAACTTTGGCATACACAGTCCTAAGAGCAAAACTTCGTTTAGCACAAATTCCCTTCCCCCCCATCATCTACCACTTTGTATTTAAAGTCACAAAGAACATAAAGAAGCAAAATCCAAGTCCAATGGATTTTTTTTTCCTTTTTGCATTTGATTGTGTCATAAGAAGTTTACTCTCATGGACTGGCATTTTATTGGCATCATATGAAATAATCTGTTCGCATTTTTTAAAAAGAGAAACTACCTGTAGCAATAGTTATTAAAGTTTAAAAGAACAGGCTATTGAAGAAGCACAGCAATGTATTCCAATCTGGGTTAAATGGCGGAAGTCCCTTTACACAGGACCATATTATTAAAGATAGTGAGGAATTACTTCGCTACAATTTAGATGGGCCCATCCCATTCCCAAAAAGCGACTTAAGGGCTTAGAAACCTAGGTTCCACTGAGACAAACTGCTGAAGCCCAAATCCTCAATGGGAATTAATTGCCTAAATACTTTTGAGGCTCTGGACTCTAAGGACATGTCTACACGAAAGGGAAAGGTCAACATAAGATACGCAACTCCAGCTACATTCATTATATATCTGGAGTTGACGTATCATAAATCACCATCCAAACAAAGGGAGGTCAGCTGGAGCAAAAGCTCCTAGTGCTTCCCTGACTCCTTGTGGGATACCCAGCAGGAGTATCAGGGCTGACCAGGGAGCCCTCTCAGTTTGAATTAGTAGGTCTTCACTAGACTTGTTGAAGCGAAACCTGGAAGATTGACCGCGGCAGTGTCAATCTTACCCCTAGTGTAGATATAAGTGCATAAGTCACTTTTGAAACTGTAATTTGACATATGGGTCACTTAAGTCTGGCAGCCTAAGTAGAACAATGCCTAAGTACCTTTTAATACCTGAGACAGTGTCATAACGCACTTGAGTATTATTAACTAGAAATAAATATTCACTTACCAGTGAAATTTGACATGCAAATTCTCAGCCCCAGAACAACTTATTTTTGGTAACTGTCCATCAGTATTAAAACCTCATCACTTTAAAGGTCTTTTAATGTAACCAACAAACATCTAATGAACACTAACAACAAACTACACTGCAGTATGTTTTTGGTTTACACCGTTCTTGCATATGACCTTGGTGGGTGCTGTAACCTTTTAGGAATAAAGAGCACCACTACTGCACCTTTCTCCATTTGTTCTGAGAAAGGACTGACCTGGCTAGGCTCCCAGCTTCAGGAGAGGGTTCACAGTTATAAATCGCAGGTGGAGAAAGTCTCCTCTCTCAGATCCAGAAGTAGGTACCTAATTCCTTTTGAGACCTCATCCCTCTCATAGGCATTTCCTGCTGGTGAGCTTAGATTGCTGCCCACTCATCTGGCCGGCTTCTGTGAATCTCCTTTTTAGGTGTCTAACTCTCTCCATGGAAATCTGGGCTTGTGAATTTTTATGCAGGGTGCATAAAAGCTAGGTGTCCAACACTCAGCACTAAGTCTGCTTTGTGAAGGATAATGCAAAGCACAGTGAGGATAATATGAAGTTATGAGCGGCCATACTACGAAGGCACATATATCCCAAATCACGCTGGGTCAGATTCTGATCTCCTGGCTTACACTGAGCAGAGCCGTAAGAGAAGCCTTACTGAAGTCAGTGGGGCTGCTCATTAGAGTAAGGCACTAGTCAAGAGAAACAAGCAGAGCAGAATGTGGCTCATTTCAACTATCCTTTATATCTCAAGGTGTACTCTTTACTACTGCCCTAATGCTGAGAGAGGGCACCAGGTTGAAACTTGTGGACACAATTCCTTTTCTGCCACAGGCTTCTTACTGTGACCGGGAGGCCCTTGGCATTGTACAAAGAAAGAAAGAAATGAATAAATACCAAGGAAAAAAAAAGTCAGCGTTCAACAGTCGTGTAACTCACCCACTCAGGCTGGGATTCACAAAGGTACTTAGGTGCTTAAGTCCTATTTTTAGGCACCACTCTGATTCACAAAACACTGGCACTGCTGCCACCTAACCCTGTAGGCACTTAAATTCACTTGACGTCTATGTTTTTGCAGTGGGCATGCCCGCTGTTGTCATATTCAGGCACACGGACACCTATCTCTTGCCTAAGTCCCAGAGCAATTCATGAATCAAGGGAAGGTAGGCACTCCACCACCTCACTCACAGGTGATGCCTGACCTGGAAGGCATGTATGGGAGCCACCTACATCTACAAAACAGTCTGGAAATAGAGTAGGGGGAAAGGGGTTGGAAATTGAGGGAGAGTTAAGGTATTTACCTGAGAGGTGGCAGATTCCTGTTCAAATCCTTTTTACCCATCAGGCAAAGGGGGGAACTGAACCAGTGGTCTCTCATATTTTAGGTGTCAGCCCCATTTATTAATTTAAAACATAATAAATATAGTTCAAAGGCAAACATTTTCCCCCCCTCACATCTTCTCCCAATTAGCAACATACATTCTGAGGCAGGGTTACTAGTCAGACACGTGCTGAGTATCAGTACAAGGTCTATTCAGTACAGTCATATTTGAACCTTCAACACAAACATTAAGTGGACAATTCTTGAGCTAGGACTCCCTGCATAAGGGTAAATTTCATTCACCATGAATGTTACCGTTTTATGAGATCTTCTTTCCAGGATTATCTACATTTTCCATAAGTCATTGCACACCCGACCTGATCATGTTTTCATGCCGACTAGAAACCAAAATCATAAGTTCCATCTGAAATACACTACATAAATTATACCGAGATCGTCATTCTCCTACGTTGCTTAGAAAACCTATTAGAAAACTATCCTGGTTAGGAAGGGAAGTGAAAGCAGTAATAATTTAAAAAATATGAAAAGGCTTATATGGAATTAAATAAAGAATTAAAGCATAATTAATGCTAATCAACAGAGTGGTATTGAAAATAGATGGATCTTGTCAAACAAACTTGATATAATTTTTTCATGAGCTTACAAGCTTTGTTGATAAAGATAAATGTGTTAATGTGTTAATATAATATGCTTAGAGTTATTTAAGGTTTTTGACTAAGTACTGCACGACATTTTAATTAAAAATTAGCACTATACAAAATCAATGCACCACATATTAAATGGACAGATGATAGGGATATTAAATGGATAGATGACAGACCTCAACAAATAACTGGAAATTTTCTTGCAATGGAACCATTTCTAGTAGTATGCCACAAGAGTCATATAATATTTAATATGTTTACAATGATGTGGAAGAAAATATAGAAACATTAAGATAAAGTGTGTGGGTAAATGTGGAGAAATGATTCAGAATAGAATTGTCTGAAAATTGTAACATTTTCATTACATTTCAAAATGCAAGAAATAAACCTGGAAAAATGCTCATGTTATATTGGTTGCTGTTTCCCACTTTGTTTCAAACCAGATGTGATTCAAAACTGCATTACATTATCTTATATCGTCTCACCACTTTGCTAATATGCAATGAATTTCTAATGCTGGCTGCTACTTCCAGGAAACAAAATGCAACAATTAGGAAGTTATCCCAACTTAGAGGGTGAAATCCTGTTCCCTTTGAGGTCACTGGCAAAACTCACATTATCTTCAATGGGACTAAGATTTCATTCGTATTTCATATCTGAACCACAGTTAACTATATCCTCATGTAAGTATCCATGTTACATTTTTTCAGAAAAGGATGATCAGTAAAACAGAAATAATCTCTCTCACTTTCACACAGAATATACAAAGCATATACCGTCTATAATTAGCATTTATTATTGGTATTCCAGTAGGATCTGCACGTAATCCTAATTCCTGCCTAAAGAGTTTACAGTCTATCTAAAGGTACATCGATAATATTACACCAGAAACTCATTCTGAATTATCACAGACAATATTCAAAGCTTTAGCGAACACTACCCTTTGACAGGATAGATATTATCATATGCCTTTTAAAAACGTTTCTTATCTGATCCTTCTAGGAAAGGATGAGCAGTTGAATAAGAGGTGTGTGTGAGAGAGATTTATTCCCCTTTTCTCCCAACACAGCCAAGCAAAGGCTGTGACAAGCTAGCCTATGATTATTCCCATTGATTTTAATGGAACTACTTGTTTGAATAAAGGCTGTAGGATCAGTAATAAAGCCTTGAAATAACACTTGGCCAAAGATCAATGTACATGAAATAAGTCGAAAGAAACAGAGCAATATGCACTGCACCAACAGTGAGCTGGCAAGAAATTTAATCCCAAAAGGTCAGACACACATCTAAGGCCCTGGGCATATCTTTGTATCAGAATGTTATAAAATGAGGAAATACAAGCCCTAATGGCTTAATGGTTTTGCCCTTGACTGTGTTAACAGGGACCTATCTTCTTACATGGTAAATTAGTTGCTTCCAGCCTACACTTGATTCCTAAGTGGCAGGGAAACAGAATCAGAAACTAATCCAAACATCTAAACTAAACAATGCTGCTTAGAGTTATTCAGATTTAAATCCAAATTGTGGAAAGAGAGAGAGAGAGAGAGAGAGAGAGAGAGGAAAAAAACCTGCCACGTTTGTCATTCAGGAGCTGGAATTACAATAAAGGCTTCCCTTTTGTGTGCTGTCTTGCAGTGTCATCAAAGGTCATTGTATATTGAAGATATCAGGGGATAATGAGTTAGGGTTGTGCATAATGAGGCTAGACTCCAGGTAACAGAAGGAGCATTCTTATGCTCCTTCCCTTAGGATGGATGAGTTTGGATCATTTACAAACTTTAGTCAAATCCCTAGGGATACAGTTTCCAAGCCTGGTGCACTAGTAGTCCATTGATGATAAAGATGTAATACATTGCATTAGCCCCTTGTTACTCTGAGCCTTTCTCTGTGTAAAAATTAGGCTAGTAGGGAATTATGAAGGAATTAATGTATCCAAACAAATATATCATTTTGTTTTAAAATCAGGAAACTCCCTGTTTTCCTGGTTACACTGAAACATTTTGTTTTATATCTGCCCCGAAACACTGTCCCCAGTCAACCAGACAAAAGGTCAGTTTATACAATAAATACACCCGGAGTGAAAGACACACTCATATGCTTGTATAAGTCTTCTCTGAAAGGTTTTACAGACTGGTAAATTGCAGATTCAGACACTAGACTTTTAAATCATTAGAAGTTGACATAAAGTCATCCTACGCACAGTTTATAATCATGTTTTTACATTTAGGCTTGACAATTATAAATTATTTAAATTAGATTTGTGAGTGTTCTTATTCAAAATAGCATTGTCAGAGTCCATTCATTCCAAACTTATAAGAGTATTCAATTGTGTTGTTACCACCAGCTCCCCATAACCTTTATTCAACTGTCACCACCAGCCAGGAAAAAAATGTAGCCTATAAAAAAACTTCATTTGCAGGATGCTGGAGCTGAAATGTTCCATGTTCAGATGTGGCTTTCAGGCCATCTCAGCAAAACTGAAAGAAGCCTGAGACCATCTAAATTCATTACATTTGTAACCTTTAAAGATGTTCAAAAGAAAAGAATCCAGAGCTTAGTCATTTCACATGAAGTTATATGAAAAATCTAGGGCCCTCACTTAACTGGAACTGGTTTAAGTACTTCTTCACTACAGCAGCAGTGCATCATATGAAAAGGCTTTGCTTGGCATTTATCCACAGTTATAAATAAAAAACATATTTATCTTTGGTCATGCATATAAATTAAAGGATGGACAGTAAGAAATTTCCCTCCCCAACACATGCTTTTAAATCTGTAGCAAGCCCAAGATAACTTCTTATAAATTATGGAATAAAAAAATAAAAAGGGACAGAAAGAAACTAAAAACAATAACAAAATAGTCTGACTGTTTGAAAAGCTGGAAAACAGATTATTTCTTTGGATGGAACAAAGTGTGTGTGTATGTGTCATCTTGACTGTACATAGCACTGGGGTTTCCCATGAAAATACTCAATTGGGATTAATAGGATATGGAGCTGTATCAGTGCTTTACCAAGACGGACTTCTGAAAAGCCTTCCAGGACATTTAGTTTCCTCTAAAAATTACTGAACTAAAGCTGTGTTACTTAATAAAAAGATGATTGTAAGACTGGACTTAACCTTATTCAGAGGGTATCAGTGGTATGGTATTTCAGGGAAAGTTTGTATACCTCTTAATGAGAGATAATGTAAACAGCCAAGTTTGAGAACTCAGTGGAAGGTCGACTGATTTGTAACATATGTGACAGTCTACCAAAGAAAGCAATAAACTCAATACCAACTTACTTGACGGCATCAAAAATATAACTTGAGGCTGGGAATGAATAAAATAGAAATCTGAAACCCGAGCAGCTTTTTTGTCCACAATGGTATGGATAGTTAGCTATGTACAATTGCACATCAACATTTGTGTGTTCCTATTTTATGGGTACAACTATCCAAAGTGTATACACAAATAAAATACCTTGGTTGCCATTAGAAAGAGAATATTTACTGGTGCTACCACCTTGTGAAAAGGCGATATTTTCACTGTACTGAACAAAGCCTGTAGACACAGTAGGGGGGCAAACTCATTCCCTCCATAGATTTTGTTTTATTAACAAAGAAGCTAATGACAATAGGAGACATATTCCAGCCATGCCTTTCCCTGAAGGCTTGCATTTCTCAAATTAACCTTGTGGGGCTTGTTTGCTCCAGACCTTAATTCCTTCTACCACGGAAGGCCACACAGAGTCACTGGTATCTGGTAGTGAGTTTCAGCCTGGTCTGACCAGTTCAGTATATTCCAGTTCATCAGTGTCATAACTTGTGCCTATATGTCATATAAGGTATCACTGGAAAGTAATAATATATTGATCATTAACATTCTTGAGTGATGTATGCAAGGTAAATATCCAAGGCATCATACAAATATGAAAGAAATGTGAAACTAAAATGTGTTTGTTCTTGTCTCCTTCAGACAATGAACAAACCAACAACTCTAGCCAGTTGTCATAAGAATGGAATAGCAATCATATTGCAATTGGAGAGGGCAGAAAAAGATCCATTTGCATTTTAGCAAACACCAGCATGGGAACAGGCGTGGAGCTTCCTTTGCTACTAGATTCCATGTCTCCTTCCTCTCAACTTGAATGAATTTTATTTTTAGGGGAGTGGTAACCTTCAGAAGACTCCTTTTCAGTGATTCACTGGACTATAAAAGAGGGCAAAGAACCCCAAGTTACCCTTTGCATATGACACTAAAGGATCTGAGCACTTTTAGATCCTGACCATGTGGGAGATGACAGAGGAGATGAGCAAGGTCAGCCATCTTGCTGGAATGAAATGTAGTAAGAATCTAACCTTGAAGCAAGACTGTAGTTTTAAGGTTTAGTCTCTAGAAAGCATTTTTCACTTTTATTAACTTCTAACCATTGCTAATACTATCCTTTATACCCAAACTCATTTCAAACTCTATTTCTTTTAATTAATAAACTTACTTTACTTTTAATCAAAACCAACCTAGTGCTGGGTTAGAATTGAAGTGATTGTTAACTTCAGTTAAAGTGATAAGGTGTGCATTTTGTCTCTTCAGGAGAGAATGAGAACCCTATTGTTCCTCTGAATGGACCAGGAAAATCCTGGACATTACAAAGCACATATTTTTGGGAAAATTCTGTGTTGGAGAGTGCTGGGGTCATCTTGCTAGGTATAACTAAAGTTGGTGGATACTAGAGTGTGGTTGGATGTAACAAAAAAGTTGCTGCAGAGTCTCTGAACCAGAGCTGCTTAACACAGAGATACTCAGTGCATGCTTGTCTGCTAGTTATTGGTTCCCAGGCTGAGCGCCACAGTAGCAATACAAGCAAAGAGCCCAGGGATACAGGGCAGCCTGCAGGGATACTTTCTGGTTACCTATGACTGGTCTGGATTTCATCCCATAATGTGAAAGGAAGTCAACAGAAGACCGTTTCCTTCCTGTTATACCCTTGCTCTTGGGGGAAATAACCAGTATTTCAGAAATAGTTGTGGGATAAGGGAAGAACTGACATGTGACTGCTTTACTGGAACAGCCTGTTAGGTGCTGTGAGCTCAGTTGTAAAAGTGAGTGAAAGTTCATAAAATATCATACTAACCAATCACAAGAAAAGTTGATGGGAAAACTATGAAAGGGAGACAGAAAGACTGTTTTAGTGCAAACAAAAAGGCTGATTGGTATAATGGATGAACTCTATTAAGATAATGATTGGTAAACAAGAGTACTGTGGAACTGGAAATCAAAATCGGTGGATCAGAAATAAGGCCTAACAAGGACAGAATTTCGGAAGGGTCAGGGGTGATGGTGGTGGTGGGGGAGTAGCAGCCGTGTGCTCTGGGACGCAGTTTGCTTTTCATCCTGTTCCCCAGACTACCAGAGAATGAGAGGAAAAAACTTGCATTCCGCGCATGCCTCTCCCACTTGGCTGGTGAAGGGAGCCCTTGGGCCTAGTTGGTAGACAAAATAATAAGGTGATGGGCTATTTAACCTATCTTTCTCTTCTGGGGTCCTCATAAAGAGACTTTGGGGGAGAAAGCTGGCTACTATCATGTTCTCCGACTGAAAGACAAAAGAGAAATGAATGAGTTTTGTATGCTACCCCCCATATCTCCTGGGATCGCAGGACCCTGGGCGACAACACTGTGCCTTTATTGTTCTGTTCCTGAGAGATGTCCTGATGATACTGGGCCAGAGAAGGGGAAGGTGATATCATGACTACCTACGCTGGCTCCAGCTAAATCCCAAATACCATTTAGCACGTGAAACTTCCTCCCCTCCCACTATGTGTTCCTTTCCTTTCCCACCATATTACATCTCTTTCCTCTCTCTCCCTTTTAATTCTGTTGAAGAGCAATCTGTCTTAGCTAACCAAGACTGTATAAACTTAAAAAAAGAACAAATAATCTAGTAGGACTTTAAAGACTAACAAAACGTGTAGATGATATCATGAGCTTTTGTGGGCAAAACTCACTTCTTCAGATGACGGAGTAGCAAGAGTCCAGATCCAAGGATAAATAAGAGAAGTGGGGGGAGGGAGGAAAAGAGACACAGTAAGTTAAAAAACAACAATTAGTATAATAGCACTTCAAAGACTAACAAAAACATGTAGATGGTGAGTAGATAGTTATAAAAGTTACAGGAGTCTCTTAAGAACCATTAGCATCTCCATTGTTTGTTTGTTTGGTTACATTATTAAAAGGTGGAAGATAGTATGTGAGCCATCCAGTATCCCTGTTTAGACCATTAGCATAAGAATTATACTTGTGAATGAAGTTAAGTTCCAATCCTTCTCTGTGTATTTGGCTTGTGGAATTGGTCTGAAACAAAACAGCGACTTGAAGATCCATTAATGAGAGTTCAGGAAGATTAAACTGTTCTCCAACAGGTTTTTGGGTGTTGCCTTTTCGGATATCTGATTTGTTTCCATTAATTCTTTCCCATAGAGATTGTCCAGTTTTGCCAATATTCATTGCAGTGGGGCATTGCTGGCATTTGATGGCATAGATCACCTTAGATGTGCAGTTAAATGAGCCTTTGATTTGGTGGATGATGTCATTGGTCCAGTGATGAAATTGTTAATATAGATGTGTGTGCAGACTGTATAGTTTGTTATGCTACTGCAAACCTGGGACCAAGAAGGCAGCTAAAAAGCATCACCTTCAATTAGCAGAGATCAATATACAGCCCGCAGGCTGAATGCCATTAAGATAATCTGATTGTAAGCTGTGAGATATTTTGCTGACATTGACCATCTGCAGGCACCACCTTCTGCAGCTCCTAGTAGCTGTGGTACTGTGTTCCTGGCCAATGAGGGCTGTGTGAAGTGGCACATGCCACCTTCTGGCCTTTCCCATTGGCTAGGAAAAGAAAACCACTGCCACTGGGAACTGCAGGGGTGAAGCCTGCAGATAGTCAATGTTAGCAAAATGTCTCATGGCCCGCAATCAAATTATGCTGAAAAGTCACGTATGTCCTGTGGACTCAGGCTGCCCACCATTGTCCTGAATAATCTGATGCTGGTACTAGCTTGTTAGGTCTGGGATTGGCCGATAAGATTGTGTGCCATTCTTGTGTTTCTCCAGCAATGAGGTCTCAAGTAAATGCCAACATCAGAAATAGAAGCTTCATCTTCTGTCTTTGCAATACTTTTCTTTTTTGTGTGTTATCTTGCTTTATCTTCTAGGAAATGCGATCGGACTAGCAACAACTGCTACAGCCCATCTCAGCTAACATCTCTTTTCCTGAAGATCAGCTATTACCATCCAAGAGACGGCCAAACACAGAATTTTTTCCTTCTATAGACTCTTTCTAGTTAAAGGGAAACAGCCTGGGGGATGAGACTAAAATGAAAATGTTACTTAACCATTTACATTTCAAATGCTTTAACTGATTCTCTTTCTTTTTCTGTACCTTTAGTGAAAGTTAAAAGAATGTTTAGTAATTTTTTAGCCATGGCAGTAGGCATGCCTATGAAACCTCAAACTTTGTTTAACAACTTTTAATGTTGGGCAGTTTCAAGGTCATATTAACGTCTTTGACTAATTTATCTCGTCTACCTAAATACAAATGGTAGTAAGACCTCTATTTCATTTGCAAATATACACTGAATATTTGCATGTATGAGGCACATGCAATGTATATAAGCAACTGCATATGCCTACTTAGGAAAATATCTTAAAATAGCTTCCTTTGAGCTCATGATGAATCCACTGCAGTTATGTCTTTGTGCACAGTTAAATTTCTCTGAAGTCTACACAAAGAGAAGGGTTTTTCCCAGGCTGAATGCAGTGTGGTTTTTAAAAGACATTCTTATTTAAAATTGTTACCGAAAGGAAACCTGATTGAAAGAATAAAATTAATACATTCCTGTCAGCTCGTACACTGCATGGGTCTAGCTTTGTGAAACATCAAAGGATCCAGGAGGTGTATACAAATGAGCACAATCTCCCAACACATCTCTCTGACTCTGTAGGCACCAAAAGAACTTGATGATATTTCCTTTATTTTGGCTAAACTTGCTGCCACCCTGTTGCCTTGAATGGGTGCAGAAGAATAGATCATTAACTTCTCTGGTATTCTATACTACAAACATTTTCTTCCAACTAGGACCTACTTTATAAGGCCTCAGAATCCATTTTCAGCTATGTTATATCTTGAATGTCTTCAAATGAACTTTAAAGCAAGAGCTCAAGAGGTGAAAGACCATTATCTAGAACAGCCCTAGAATCCCCATTTGTTTGCAAATTTGGCAATTATGACATTTTGGGAATATCAACATAATTTGACATAATTGAGCCTTTTCATTTTTTTCTTGTCCATGATGCATCTGGGACTTTTTTGTTTTTTTCTGGTATGGCTCCTATTGTGCTATTTTAACCTTCCTCCATTTTTTTCTAATTTTTCCAATAGTGTAGTGCCTGCTCCTACATAAGTGTTTAACATTATCATGTAAGTAGACTCTCTGGTAAAGCTGAGGTTAAGGTGTTAAGTATGAACAGAATCAAGGCCTAATGAAGCCCCTATCTATGATTAAGTCAGGTGGTACCAAGCACAGTATGCTGTATTCTATAAGAAACCTTGGTATTTAATTCACGCCGATGGTAGTAATAAAATTAACTGTTTAAAACATTACATGTAAAAGCAGTACAAATAAATGCAACAGGACAAAACATACTTCAAATATATATTAAAAGTCAACAGAAACAAAGAAAAAAGTGAAAGAAGTAGATATTTTGCAGCTGCTTTTGCTATGTCTACACTGCTGTTTTTCTGGGAAAAAGATACACAAATTGCAAACCACAATTTGCGTATCTTTTTCTGCTTGTTTTTTCAAAAGAGGCTTTTCCAACATTTGGCCTGTATACACAAGGCCAAATGTCAGAAAAACCTCCTCATTCAGAACATCCCTTATTCCTGATAAAATGAGGAATACAGAGATGCCAAAAGAACACACCTGCTTTTTCGGAAATTGTTCCGAAAAAGCGGACACGTACCCTGGACGTAGCCGAGTTTTCCCAGAAAACTCTGCAGTCTAGACATAGCCTAAGTTTCTGGTGTTATTAGGCTGTAACTTTATGTATGTTTCTTAAATTCCCAAAATACAAAATGTTAACAGAGTTAATAACATTTTGCATTAAGCAGTATGCAAACTCCCCTTTTTTTCCTGAACAAAAAACACAAAAAACCTCCAACCAAACTACAGAATAAACTCTGCAGATTAATAGAGCCTTGGCACGTCTTCACAGCTGCACGCTGTGGGATTCTTTACCAGTTAACATTTCCATATATCCAGACATATGGATGAACTAAGCAAGAGAGAAGCAGGCCTGACTGTAATTACATTAAGCATTTTTGGCAAGAAAGAAAAGTTTGTCCTACTAGTCAGATATCTTTAAGTTACAATTGCACAGATCTGCCAAGTTTCATGACTTTACAATGGGACATATGGGGCCTGATCTGTTGCCAGCGGATGGTGTGAAGGCCAAAAGTATAACAGGGTTCAAAAACAAACTAGATAAGTTTATGAAGGAAAGGCCCATCAATGGCTAAGAGCCAAGATGGTCAAGGTTGCAACTGGGAGTCCATAAGCCTCTGACTGCCAGAAGATGGGACAAGGAATCGATCATGTGATCACTCTATTCTATTCATGCCCTCTGAGGCATCTGATAATGGTCACTGTTGGTAGACAGGGTACTGTGCTAGACAGTCTATATGTCTATCTCACTATTGCGGCCATTCTTATGTTCTTATTCCAAAATCCAATTAAGTTAATAAAAAAGCTCACACTGGCTTTAGTGGCCTTTGGATCAGGTCTATTATTCCTAAATAGGCCATAATTGGCCAAAGCAAATGTGCTTTTCTAACAGAAAATGTTAGCGCAATTGGTAATTTTTATGCCGTGGTGAATTTTTTTAAAGAATAAAACATACCTCAGGCTGGATAAAATAACCTTGAATATTTTTTTTTAATATGAGGCTTACATTATATAAAACTTCAAGCTTTCAAAATCTTACATAAACCACATAGGGGGAAAATACAATATTCATACACTTACAATGCCTCATGAGCCCGTCTATTGTTTTTTAATCAAGCCCTCTTTTCTGTGACCCCTCCACCTCTCCTACTTCATAAAGGTAAAAGATTGTTAAACGTACTTTAAAAGTCCTTAATTTAGAAAAACAAACCCTCAGTCAACTCTGTCCCTGATGCTTTCCCATTCTATAATGTATTTTTGAGTCATAAATCTTGTCCCTGACAGGTCTCTGATGATTCATTGCATTAATACATCATAATGACAATGCTGATGATGTATTAGATATCTATTTCCTGTAAGGGCTATCACCTTTACTTTCAATTTTTATAGCACTGGAGAAGATTGCTTGGTGTGCAGGTGTTGGAGGAAGAAGGTGTGTGCATGCGTGTGAGCATGTTCTGTATCCAAAAGAGGAAAACCTAGGACAGAATTTGGAATTAAGTTGATCATCTTTGTAGGAGCAAAAGGAGAATAAGAGAAATCAAAGATGTCCTCAGCATAGAAGCAGTTTCTATTGCCTTCTCTCAAAGATAATATGACAGTCTGTTGTTCCTAGAAAAGTTTAGGAGATACAGACATAACTGCTGAGAGCAGGGGAAAAGTGTGTGTATTGTACTAAGCATGTTAATGCAAGAGGAAAATAATGAAGAGGATGTCAAAAGAGTGAAGTATTCAAACAACTGGGGTATGACGGTGAGGGGTGTGACTTTACAGGAGTAATTAAAAAGGGCCACAATTTGAAAAGGAACAACCTTACAGTCTTAGTGAAAAGATTTATGGAGAGAGATGCTGACATTATGGGGGAATCCCTGATGGCGGGCATAAAAAAATAGGTTTTATCTTTTCCCAATGCCTCTGTGCAGACAGAAGGACAGTAGGATTATATAGTGTGTCCAATATTATCTTTGGTATGGATATTTGGCCTTCCCTTAGCACAACATTGTCATAATGAATGGTACAATATTAGGTTTCTGCACATAAAGTGCCATGTTCAGAGATTATTTTTAACCAAGGTTTTGAAGACTATCAAGCATGCTACTTTATGTTTAAGATATATTAGGACATCTTTAGAAGGAGCTTATAGGAAAGCTTTCTTAGGACTTGCAATACCCATATTAGATTCTATGTTGAAAATCTATGGAATCCCAATGGGGATTTATAAGCAAAGTTGCTCTTAGTAATCTGATACTATTGGGAGAGGTTAAATGAACCCCAGTTTGTTGACACAAATGATGTTTGAGATAGCTGATATCTGAATCCTCCAGGCACTCAACTATAAAATGAGGATCTCTTTCTCTTGGAAGAATGCACAAAATATGCCTGTTTTTTGTTATTCTTTGACAGGGGCAGATGAGGATTTTGCGGGGCCCAGGGCAGCACGATTTCGCGGGGTCCCCCCTTTGACACGGCGCATGCGCGGTGGTGCCACGGCGCATGCACAGGGCTTCTTGAAGTGCGGGGCCCGGGGCGGCTGCCCCGCTTGTCCCACCCTATATCTGCCACTGTTTTTTGATTAATTCTTTTTGCATCCCATCAATGTCTGAATTTCAAAGACTTTATTAGTGGGATTTCTTGGATGCCAACAGGGACTCAGAACCAGATCTAGTAGCCAATGAAGTCAATGGGAATCTTTTCCTGGACTTTAATAGGTGTTGAATATGGGTCTCATTGATAGAAAAGATCAGATTATACAAAAATACTCTAACACCCAAACTTTTTAATATTCTGCCTTTGGAGAGCCTTTTGAAAAGTCAAGAACAATGGCCTCATGTTGTTAGTATAGATCTCATTAGCTCTGAGATAGGGTGACCTTTTGTGAATATACTAGGTAATCCTCATGGGAAGGAAAAGATTACCTTCTGGTAACATTGACCCTGAAATTTAGGTTGGCTGTGTGAGCTAGTTGGACAGATAGGATGACATTTCACATACTCCTCCTACAGAAATGTGTATCTGTGACTTCCTGATGCATGATACTTGCATACCCAGTAACTTCGTCAGTTACCTTAATGTTACCATTCTGGAGGAAGAGATCTATCTGATGAACAGTTGATACGATTTTCAGCTTCCTTTCCTTTGAAATATGAACTCTTTCCACCCAAAATCTGTGATCACCTTTAGGTGCTGAATCATTTGTATCAAGATTAGATGAATTTTTGCAGTGTTGATTAGAGAGTCCTGAAGATAGATGGTTTTTATCTTTGTGTCCTGAAGTGCATTTTGTTGCCAGGGCTCTTCTTATCAGGACATGTAGGAGAGAATAGATGTAAATTTCCATCTCCTTCACATTTGCAATTAGCATTATAAAGAGCTTTGTGAATCCCCCTGGTGACATCAAAAGGTTTGTACAGGCAGTCCCCGACTTACACGGATCTGACTTAAGTCGGATCCGCACTTACGAACGGGGCTTTTCTCGCCCTGGAGCTCACGGGCGGCGGGTCGCCACCCGTGTCCTCCGAGGCGAGAAAAGCTTCTCCCAGTCTCCCTGGTCTGCTGGGGGGGTCCAGCAAAGCCGCTGAACCCCCGCAGCAGACCAGGGACACCCGAGCAAAGCCGCCCAGGCGGCAGGAGTCCTGCTGCCTGGGCGGCTCTGCTCGTTTGCCCCGGAGCAAAGCCGCCCAGGCAGTGGGACTCCCGCCGCCTGGGCGGCTTTGCTCCTGTCCCCCTGGTCTGCTGGGGGGTCCATCAAAGCCGCTGGACCCCCCAGCAGACCAGGGACACCCGAACGAAGCCGCCGCCTGGGCGGCTTTGCTCCCGGGCAAACGAGCAAAGCCGCCCAGGCGGCGGCTTTGCTCTGGTGTCCCTGGTCTGCTGGGGGGGGGGGGGTCCAGCAGCTTTGCTGGACCCCCCCCCAGCAGACCAGGGGGACAGGAGCAAAGCCGCGGAGCACGCCCGCAGCGGGACAGCCCAAGTGCGTCCGGGCTGTCCTGCTGCGGGCGTGCTCAGCGGTTTTGCTCCCCGTCTCCCTGGTCTGCAGGGAGACAGGGAGCAAAGCCTTGGAGCACGCCTGCAGTGGGACAGCCCGTGCGTGCTTGGGCTGTCCCGCTTCACGTGTGCTCCGCGGCTTTGCTCTCCATCTCCCTGGTCTGCAGGGAGACGGGGAGCAAAGCCTTGGAGCACGCCCGCAGCGGGACAGCCCGGGCACACTTGGGCTGTCCCGCTGCGGGCATGCTCCGCGGCTTTGCTCCTGTCCCCCTGGTCTGCTGGTCTCCCCTCCCCCAGCAGACCAGGCTTTTCTTGCCTACCCCTGGGGTAGAGCAGCTGGGGGCTGCCGGGTTGGTCCTGCAGTGCCACTCCGGACCAACCCGGCAGCACCCCAGCTGCTCTGCCCCAGGCGTCCTGATTCAGCCGCTGCTGGTCAGTTTCAGCAGCGGATGAATCAGGACGCCTGGGCAGAGCACCTGGGGTGCTGCTGGGTTGCTCCAGTAGCGCCGAGGAGCCGCGCTACTGGAGCAACCCAGCAGCACCCCAGCTGCTCTGCCCCAGGCATCCCCAAGTCAGCCGCTGCTGAAACTGACCAGCGGCTGACTACAGGAAGCCCGAGGCAGAGTTGCTCTGCACCAGGCTTCCTGGAATCAGCCGCTGATCAGCCATCTTCCCTTCCCTCCTAGTTGTTTAAGAGGGGTGAGAAAATGTGCGCATTCTAATGTCCATTGAGACGATGCTTGGTGTTATTCTCTTTTTGAAACGCAAATATAAAGTTGTAACATGTGTGGGACTTGTTATGAGGAAGAAGGTGGGCTCCAGGGCAGAAGAATCAGTGGGCTTCCATGTACAAAGAGGCTGCGCTCACACGGACTCTGTCTGCCTGACATTTGGGTTATGCTGCACCTGCACTGGCTGGTGCCCAGTGAGCTGTCGGCTGCACTGCTGGATGTGCTCTTTCAGCATGGCCAGAGCTTTTACATGCCCACCTGTGAGGGTTGCCAACTGTCTAATCATGCAAACCCAAAGACCTTGCCCCCACCCCTTTCCTGTGGCCATGGCCCTTTCCTGCACCTTTCTGAGGCCCTGGACCCTTTCATTCCATTTCACCTCCAGACATCTCCCCCAGTCGCACTCACTTTCACCAGGTTGGGGCAGAGGTCGGGGTACAGGAGGAGGTTCAGGGTGCAGGCTCTGAGGGACTTTGGGCGAGGTAGAGAGAAGGGATTGGGCTCTGGCTGAGAGTTTGGAGTGCAGGAGGGGGTTAATGCTTACAGGGGTGCATGATACAGGCTCTGAAAGGGATTTTGGGTGCACGGGATGGGTGCTGGGCTGGAGCAGGGGGTTGGAGTGTAGGAGGGGGTTAATGCTTACTTTAGGCTGATCCTGAATGTGCTCATCCCACCACCATTCAGCAGCTCCTAGGCAGGGGAGGGAAAAGGGGACAGGTAGTCTCCACATGCTGGTGTCTGCAGGTATTGCCCCTGTAGCTCCAATTGGCTGCAGTTCCTGGCCAATGAGAGCAGTGGAGTCAGCTTTCAGGGCGGGGCCAATGTGTAGAGATCCCTCCAGGGACCACAGAGACTTGCTGGCTTTGTTCAAAAGTGGCACAGAACAAGGGTGGGTAGGGTCAGCCTTAGTCCTGCTGCATTGCTGGTGGTGTTGGCTGGGAGCGGGCCTGGCCTTTTTAATTTCCCAGGCCCCTGTGTGTGATGAAATAAGAAAAAATAAAAAAGCACATCTCAAAACTGAGGAAAACTGCCTCAAGGTACAGTTAGTTAATACTTGCTGGCCTCTCTTTGTCCACATTAAGGGAACCTGCCTCGGACTAATTTCAAGGCTCCCCTGTACTGGGGATATGCTATTTCAATTTTGTTATTTCAGGAGTTATTATTTCAAATTTAGTTATTTCAAAATAATTTCCTAGTGTAAACATGCCCTATAAAATATACTATCTGCCCATGATTTTAAAATATGATGAGTGATATCGAATGCCTCTGTGTTGGTTGCTCCAGTGAAGCAACCTGATGGGGGCCTGATTGTCAGACTGTGCGGCTACGTCTACACTGTAAGTTTTCTCGACAAAAAATATGCTAATGAGAGACTCATTTGCATGAATTGTGATCTCATTTGCATATTTTCTGCCGATCCATTTTTGTGCAAGGGGTTTTTGCACAAAAACAAAGTGTGGACATTTTCTTTTCGTGCAAAATCCCTTTTTTCCGCAAGATTGGTAAGCCTCCTTTTTTGGGGCATGAAGATCTTGCACAAAACAGGGTTTTTGCGTAAAAAACCCCCATCCACACTACTTTTTTATCTGCAAAAATGGTGTCCATACATTATGCGAATGAGGTGCAGCAATATGCTAATCCATGTCTCATTTGCATACTCACTGCCAGCAAAACCGGCAGTGTAGACGTAGCCTGCATGTGCAGAGCCTTCTGCCAATCAAGGAACACTTCCAAATCAAGGCAAACAATGACTTTGGAGAACCCAGGTCTACATGCCTTATAGCACAAAGGTAGGGCTGCATGAGGATGTGCTCAGTAATATGTGGTCTCATAACTGGGATTCTCAGGAAGTGACGGGAGCTTATTTATCCTGGAGAGCTGGAGAAAAATAGCTAAAGAATACTAAAGAAGAAATAAGTTTAAGCAGCAAAATAAGCAATTATTATGGCAGTATTATTCTGCTGGTTCCTTTTTTATTTGATTTAGAAAGAAAACTAATAAGCACATTTTTTTCATTGTTATTATGCTTGGAGGTAGTGTGTTTAAGCAGAGTAGAAAGAGCGGGAAATGTGAGTGAGAATCTAATGAGAATATTATTGTAATGGAGTGGGAAAAAAACATAAGCCAAGCCAGAACAGCTAGTGCCATCAATAAAACAACCCCTCCCCCCGCCCAGTTTCATGGCCCTTCCAAAAGGCAGAGAAGATGAAAAAGAGAAAAATAATGCCACAATCACGAGCCAGGCAATGGCCTTAGCAGAAGCTGTGTCAAGTACATGTCAATCTTAGCAGAAAATCCAAAGGCAGCAACACCGAGGATAGACGCTCCAGTGCCCTCTCTTTCCTTCTGGCTCTTAATCAGAGAGATATCTACAGGATGCTAATCCAATTTGATGCTGAATCAAAAGATTTTTATCTTTCCAGGCATCCCTACCAGGTAATGAATGTCTCCAAATTAATGGAAGTGCATGCAGCCACATGGCACAGAACATGGAAATCATAGGCTTAGGTTGGTAAAGTTGTATGGGTTTTTATGCTCACTTGGAGAGTGCAATAATAGACAACTCCAGCAAGGTTCTGAGTTAGACCTCAACGTCTGTGTAACTAATAGGTGGAGTATGTTCAGAAATGTGTTCCAATTCCAAAAGCAGACAATGCACGTTTAGGGACAGATCAGACCTAGCCTCCAGGACAGGAGTGGACAATAAGTGACCTAAAAGCCAGACACAGTTCACCAGGGCTAACCTCTGATGGGCTGCCAGACATTTTTGAGTGTCTACAGCACGGCCACTCACAACTCCCATTTGCTGTTTCTGGCCAATGGGAGCTGCAGGAAGCAATGTGGGCTGCCTCAGGCTAACCCTGGTGAACTGCTTATTGTCTACCCCTGCTTCAGGAGCACATAGAACTGGCTATCTACCTGAATGCACTAGCAGGCACCAGGAGCCTCATCTTCCAAGGAGTACACATGGGAAGCAGAAGGTATCCAAAGGCAAGAGAATAGTTAGGCCAGGTCTGTACTAGACCTGAAAGGTCAGCTTCACGTACTCAGCTGCAGCTATGTAGCTGGAGTTGAC
The DNA here is from genome assembly GCF_052426305.1 of Pelodiscus sinensis. NCBI lineage: Eukaryota > Metazoa > Chordata > Testudines > Trionychidae > Pelodiscus > Pelodiscus sinensis. The sequence goes on along the minus strand of NC_143054.1, from coordinate 185,042,278 downwards.
ATACCTTAAGCTGAGCTTGATGCCATATTCACAGTGGAAGGTTAAAAGGATCAAATGCTCCTGTTGGCTTTCCTTACCCCTCATGAGTGCGAGGTATATCAGCACTGACTGGGGAAGCCCTCAGCATTCGATTTAGAGAGTCTTTACAAAAGCTGTTAAGTCAAACACCAGAAGATCGATCTCTGACCTGGCAAGTAGAGAGATGGCCTCAGGCTTCTTTGCATGGCTTCATTCCTAGAGCAAGTGCGTCTGGATAGGCCAAAAGACTTGCAAGCATCAGCAGCATGGTTCTTGAGGGCAGAACTACCTGCAAATCTCTAGTGGTATAAAAATGTTAATAGCCAGCTTGTTTTCCCCGGTAACAAGGGATATTATCCCTTACACTCTAAGGGTATGTCTACACTACAAAGTTAATTCGAACTAACGGACGTTAGTTCAAATTAACTTTGATAGGAGCTATACTAGCGCTCCGCTAGTTCGAACTTAATTCGAACTAGCGGAGCGCTTAGTTCGAACTAGGTAAACCTCATTGTATGAGGACTAAGCCTAGTTCTAACTTACTAGTTCGAATTAAGGGCTGTGTAGCCCCTTAATTCAAACTAGTGGGAGGCTAGCCCTCCCCAGCTTTCCCTGGTGGCCACTCTGGCCAACACCAGGGAAACTCGTATGCCCCCCTCCCAGCCCCGGACCCCTTAAAGGGGCACAGGCTGGCTACGGTGCCTGTGCCAGGTGCAAGCCTGCCAGCACCCAGCTAGCAGACCCTGCATCTGGCACGGCTCGAGCCAGCCACCCGATGCCTCCCAGCCCTCCCCCTCTTCCCGGGACCAGGCTGGCGGCTCCCGGGAGCTTGCCCGGGACCGCAAGAGGCGGGCACCTGCCTGGTCTAGTGCGGACATCGTGGACCTCGTCCATGACCTCCGCACTAGGCACAGGAAAGTGGCCATCTAGGGCAGGAGAGCTGCCAGCCTGGCCACCCAGGAGCAGGTGTGCATGAAAATCAAGGTGGTCCACTGAGACCTCCGACCCTGAGCTTACAATGGCCGTACTGGGTCAGACCAAAGTTCCATCTAGCCCAGTAGCCTGTCTGCCGACAGCGGCCAACCCTAGGGACCCTGGAGGGGATGGACCGAAGACAGTGACCAAGCCATTTGTCTCATGCCATCCCTCTCCAGCCTTCCACAAACTTTGGGCAGGGACACCACTCCTACCCCCTGGCTAATACCACTCCATGGACCCAACCTCCATGACTTGATCTCATTTCTCTTTAAACTGTTCTAGTTGTAGCCTTCACAGCCTCCTGCAGCAAGGAGTTCCACAGGTTGACTCTTTGCTTTGTGAAGAACAACTTTCTGTTACTACTTTGAAGCCTGCTACCCATTCCTTTCCTTTGGTGTCCTCTAGTCCTTCTATTATGGGAACTAATGAAGAACTTTTCTTTATGCACCCTCTCCACCCCACTCATGATTTTATAGGCCTCTATCCTATCCCCCCTCAGTCTCCTCTTTTCTAAACTGAAAAGTCCCAGTCTCTTTAGCCTCTCTTCATATGGGACCTGTTCCAAACCTCTAATCATTTTAGTTGCCCTCCCCTCTCCCACCCTCTCTCTTCCCCTCTCCCACCTCCTTTTCCCAGTCTCCCCCAGTTTTGTTCAATAAAGACAGATTCTATTTTTGACCACACGTTTTCTTTATTTTGTACATCAGGAAGGGGGGCTAGGGAAGGGTAAGTGGAAGGAGGTGAGGGAGGAATGGGGTACGAGCTCCCGATGGGGAGGACTGGGCTGGCTCTGCGGGCTTCTGGGGGTGGAAGCTCTCCTGCAGCCCCCCAATTGCTCCCTCTCCCCAGATGGCAGCCTGCGGCAATTGCAGCTGGGCTGATGGCCGAGTGCTGTGATGTGCCCAGTGTGGGCACTCAGGGCACTCCAAGCCAGGACTGCTTTGCAAGCGGGGCACCCCTGAGAACTGTCTGTCTGGGGTGGGGGTCGGGTCCCTTTAAGCACAGCCCTCGGCTAGCCTGAGGCAGCAGCTCCACGCTCAAAGTCCTCATCTGATACCCTGCCGGCACTGCTTCCGGCCATCCTTAACCCCGGTTCAGTGTCCACTTAATGTGGACATGCTAGTTCGAATTAGCAAAACGCTAATTTGAACTAGTTTTTTAGTCTGGATCCGTTAGTTCGAATTAGCTTAGTTCGAATTAACTAATTCAAACTAAGTTAGTTCGAATTAGCGCTGTAGTGTAGACATACCCTAACACAGCCTCTCTCTGCTGTTCTTAGAGATCAAAAGTGTGTCCTTTTTCTTGCCCTCCCGATGCTCAGTTTAGCCCTTTCAATACATGGATCCTTTAAACTAATATTATTATTAATATTTCAACATCAGCAGAACAGCTGTGCCATCACATAGAATTTATGCCTAGTAGTGAATTATGTAACTAATTTAATATAACGTAAGATAAGAATGTGAAGCATAGATCAGTTTGCCATGTACAGACTGAGCCAGTATCCATTCTAGCCTAGATTAACTTAAATCCTTTCCAAGAAATCAAAGATCTTTTACAAATGTAAACCACAGCGATCCATGACTTGAAATTAGGTAAATGTTTCACTATGACTAATCAGTGTTTGTAATATCATTTTTTGAGACACACTCTGTATACTAAGGAAGGTTGCAGAGTTCCCTTTGACAGGAAAGAGAAGATGGAGAGGGAGCTGTTACAATCATTAAGGAACTGCCCACGAGTCAGGAGAACAAGATTCAATTTGTATTTCCTCCAGAGACTTCCTTTGTGACCTTGGGTAAATCACTTAATCTCTTAGTGTCTGTGTCCTATAAAATGGAGAGAGTAATATTCCTTATCTATTTTGTTTGTAAGCTCTTTGGGGCAGTGACTGTTAATTGCTTGCAGAGAGCCTAGCACAATAGGGCCCTAATCTTTGTTGGGGTATCTAACTACTGTTGTAATTGATACACATGATTTTTATATATTATTTCTATACAAAAAACAATATTAAAATGTTTGGTGCTTTGACCACTGCTTTGCTGGCTGAACACCACTATCTAGCTGGTTCTACGCTGAACTGCACTTCTCTTGTTTGTTGTACCATCCGTTATCTTTTGTTTTATGTGCTTAGATTGTACACTATTTTGGCAGAGATTTCTTTGTTATGCACTTAAACAGATAGGGTACATCTACAGTAGCTCCCTAGATCGACCTCATTGCAGGAGGAATACCAGCTAATTCGAGTTAGGGCTTTAAATCGGAATCCCGTTTCACTGCCGCGTGTAGACGCGGGCAGTTACTTCGAGCTAATCAATTTGTAAAATGGCGACCAGCCGGGAACATGCAAATCAAGCGTGGGATATTTAAATCCCGGGCTTGATTTGCAATTTCGGTTGCCCTCATTAGCCTCCCTAGATCGATCTAGGGGGCTAGTGTAGACGTATCCTAAGTTACTACAAGGAGGATCTGATCCACGATTGTGTCTCCTAGACACTAATGTGACTTAGATACATATATGCTATACAATTGTTATGGTTGCCAAGTCAAGCATCCATGAATTAGTGTATTCTAATATGAAGGTTAACCATATAACTTTAATTTGACCCCACTGTGTGAAAGTGCTACAGAGATCACGTATTATTGGTTCTATATGATCCCTGATGTATTCAGTGCATGCAATGATGAAAAGCAATTTTACAGAAGGGTAGACTGAAGCAGAAATATATTTAGTAACATGCTCAGCATCACAGGGTCTGCCAAATCTTCCTTGCCTTATTTCCAGAAGTACTCCCACTGATAAAATAGCAGAACTTCAACAGCAGCAGGATTTCACCCACTGAACGACTTGCATAGGTCAGGCATGCACAAATTAGGCCAATGAGCCACTCTGGCTGGCCTGTCCCCCAAACCCACTTCTGCTTCTCTGATTCACAGAGATTTCTTTCACAATTATTTCACCACTAAAGAAATTACCACTCTAAATCTTAGTGTCAGTGATGTTTAATTCCATTTATTTATGTATATAGCATGTTTTGCCTACATCGACTTATGTCTTCCAGGTTTTTAATATTGAGCAGCTTGGCTTGTAAAATTGGGTTGAAGTTCTGTAGAAATTGCACGATGAAATACTAGAACGCTTCTAACTTGAAGGGAGTTTTTTAGAGAGCAAATAGGAAGTGAAGCAACCTTTAAAAATGCACACTTTTGTAATACATTAAAGCTTGTGCTGCTTGTGCCAAAATTTCAGTTTTAAGAAAAACCAGCTGTGGGTTTGATTCCTACATTTCTCAGCCACAAGTCCCAGAGAATTCAATTCTAAACAGGAGATTCATAATACACTGTGTGAATCGTCTCTTACCTACATGTACAATGGCAAAGGTAGGTAACCTGTTTAATCAAAACTTTATCTCCAAAGAAACACATTCATGAGCATCGCCTTTAATGTTTACAAATCACTTCAGAGATAGTATCTATGATTATAAGTCCATGTTTATAGGTAGAAATATGTGGTCTCTATCATTAGAGCCTATTGTAAGAACTACTTTCTATAGATGAGTGGTAGCGGACACTTCAAAATCAATTTGAAAACAGTCAAAACTATTACTGATTTGGCGCTTTATCTACCAACAGCTAATTGTTTCAGAGAAGAGAATTTTTTGTCATTATGACCCACCAATCCATAATAAGTCCTCACAGAACTGGTTTTCCTAGTGTCACTTGCTCTTTCCTAAAGGTCATGAAATCTCTTTTCCTTACCTCTCACTGCTCACCTTTTGTGGGTGTACTATGGGGATGTATAATTCCAGCAAAGTGGAAATTCAGTTAGTAAATGAAGTATAGGTATAAATATTCATGGGGAAAAAACTTTTGAAAAAATGTTGAGAAAATATGGTAGGTAAATCACTGCACCCTCTCAAGATCAGAAAGATCTGAACGGACAATTTGCATGTATTTGCTTAAAATTTTGTCTGTTATTTAAGAACTGTTATCATGCCAGCTGACACATCACCTGTTACAGGACTTGGTATCTCATGAATACAAGGCACTTTCTTCAGGGCTAGCCTTACCATGAGGCGAACTGAGGCAGCTGCCTCAGGTGCCAGAGTGTGAGGCAGCACCACTAGGACCCAGAGTGTAGAAAATTGTGTCTGCTGCTGGTGCATATGTATTCTCTCTGCTCTAGATGCACAGAGATGGTGGAGTGCCATGAGAGGAGTAGAAGAGGAAGAAGGCAGAATTGAGACCTTTCAAAGTTTTGGCCCAAGCAAGAGGGAATGGGGGTGTCATTTGAGCTCCCCGCTTCAGGTGCCAAAATGTTGTGGGCCAGCCCTTTCTTAAAGAAAAAGCAGCATCTACTCTACACTTCTGCACTTCTTAAGCTCACTCTTTTGCAATCTGGTGGTTAATTAATTTCAGGGAAGTGTATATCCCAATGAATAAATAACTGTTGCTCAATTTCATAGGCTTTTATTTCCATTTTACAAATTAAGGCTCTGATGCAAACGAAGGCCCAGAAAACACTCACTCATGGGATTAACTTTAAGCACATATTTACAATGGGACTACATGCTTAAAGTTAAACCTGGACATACGTGTTTGCAGGATCAGGGCCTACGGACATGAAGGATATTATTCCGAAAGCAGAACTACATTGATTCTCGAGCAGATAAAAGACAATTACTCTATTCCAAGAGAAAGATTTACCATTGGCATTTTCAAAAGCGCTTAGCATTGATTTAGTTCTACTCCCCACTACAGTCCAGAGTCAAACTCCCATTGACGTCAAGGGGAGAAGAGCGCTTCAGAATCCAAGCCTATGTACATAGGTATAGTTGACTCCTGACACACTCAGAAGTATCTGCTCACACAGCCGTTACTTAATTCCATACACAGTCCCACTGAAATTGCCTCATGTCAGCAGGACTTCACAAGGGAGCAAAGCTGTGGCTCTATTTCCAAGCCTGGGCCCAGACTCTTCACCAGTAGCAATCATAACACCATACAGTACTGACAGTGATTTAACTTGAAAAAATGCCAACTGTCAGTACCCACAGGCTACCATTTATTGAGGAAAACACAGCACGGATTACATTGAAAATCACAGTCCCCTAAGAGGAGAGAACAGTCACTGCAATGTAATGATGCAATCTCGAACTTTCATTCCACTTCTCCATAAGTAGAGTTTTACTATAATTGAGTTTATTGGGTTCCCCTGTTCAGTCCATGTTTTCTTTTTTCCACTTTCAGATGATTTTCAATGTTGTTTTGCAAAAAGAATATGACACATGGATACTCCAGGGATGTATTTCTATATAAATAGAAACAATTTGTTTGTATTATTTCTATCAAATATATTGTTTCTGGCTTTCCAGCTCTTCTACACTCCCTTAATGATCTTATCACCCAAGTGGTTAGAAACCTATCAGGTTTTTGTCAGCACAAAATGATGGAGAATGTTAGCTTTTAATTATGGTTTTTTCCCAAAAAACCTCTCTTCAACCCTCATGCCATAAAAGAAGGTGATGTCATAATTTATTATGTTAAACTGGTTACTAAAATGTCATTACACAAGTGATGTTTTAATTGATGATGTTAAACTAGTTAGCAGGAAAGAGTCAAGTGTCACTTTTGTGACATAAACTGGCAATTATGATTATATAATATCAATTATTCTTTGGAAAACTGCATTAGATCAGTTAGTTCTGAAGCAATATAGTTGGGGCAGGTTCATATTTTTTAAAGCTATTCATCCAGTACTAATTATTAGGGGTAAAATATACTTTCAATGCAGTTTAGACTTTTATAATTTTCCCCCTTGAAATATAATACCTGTTTTACTCATCTGCCCTTTCAGCTGCTATTAGATCAGAGAGATTAAAAGAAAACAGTAAGATCATTTTTACTGCTTACTGGTCTTCCATCTAGTTCTGCCTTGCCCAAACTTCTGAGCTGAAGGTATGCAGAAATAATACACACATTTGTAAAAGTCGGTTAAACTGATAACATTAGGATGTGCTGATGGAATATTAGTTACTATTAACTCAGTTTTGACTTTGGATCTCTTAAACTTTTAATGTTCAACTGCTCTTAAAATTCCATTAAATCTTCTCCAGGTATATTTACTATTAGAAATGTCACATAGCCAGATCTGAATATTTTATGTAACCCACAGAGTTGCACAGGTAAAAGCAATGACTACAGTCCATTTAAACACAGTGGGCTCAATGGAGCTGATTAATACAAGTTGAGGATCTGACCCAGTACTTCCTAAAATGCTCATAATATATTCTTGTTCTAAAGTTCCTATATCCTTTGCACATCATCATACCTAATAAACATTTAAGAATATAGGGACACCATTATAGAATTTGCAACCCAGCCATTCTGTAAGAGGATATGATTTTTCTGGGTTTCTCTTCCTGGAAATATTGTAAAGTTTTAAGATATATCTGATAAAATAGATGATTTTATGTACCCACAAGTAAATAAAAGGGCAAATCTTATCTTCTTGATCAAGTTTGCTGGTGGGAATGAGAAATTGGGGCAATTCATCTGATTTCAAGTAATGATAGGAAGACATTAATTAGCACAAGGCTGGGCTCTATTCTTAACTACGACAGGATAAAAGTATAGGGCTAAATATTGAACTCAGTTACACCTTGCAACCACGTTGATTTCAGCAGCAAGAGAGAACTACAAAGGAAGGTGCATGAACAGCAGCAGATGGTTTGTTTATATCATGGATACATTGGCTAGAGACATGGGGTATGGAGGTAATATTCCCTCCCATTTTTCCATCCATGTGTGGGATGAATTTTGTCATGTGCACCAATATTGTAGTAATGTGCAGCTGTGCACCATCTCTAAAAACAAAAACCTAGGTATAATATGTATTTTAAAAAAGTTACCAAAGGGATAATTTCTCCAGCCAGGAGTTTAATTTAAGCATAAGAGAGATAAAATTATGAAATGCCAACACTAGTCAAAAAACTAAAATAAGAGCACTTGGAAAGAATAAAATTACTGGGAATATAGGTGCATTAAAGGTGTCAGGCTGGGTCCGGGAATCAGTTCTAAACTGACCTGCTGAGGATCATGCTAGGGAATGGTCAGTGACACACATGATTTTTATTAAGCTTAACAGAAGTTGCGTGGCGTAATCATCAGTGCATGTCTTTGACAATTTACCTCCTGATCTCTTCCGTGGATTCTTATCTTTTATTTTTGCCTGTTTTCCTGAAGCTGGTTTTGCAAATATTAGATTTGGGTATTAACCTACCGAGAAAACTACGAAGGATGATATAGTCAGCTATCTTCACAAGCAAGCAAACAAACAAACAAACAAATGGTTGTTCACATGTAGCAGACATTTTACTGTTGTACCTACACATTTCAAAGCAGCATTCCCCTACCAGGCACTAAGGCATACAAAAATTCCATTAGAAATGAGATCTTTAACACAGAAGGGTGAATAATGTCAGAACTATTGATTTTTATACCCCTATCCTAGTATCAGGTCTCCTCTATACTGAAAATAATCTGATTAGAAACAGTGGCCATTTTTCTCGTTTACCTATCAGCTGAAAATGTACTTTACAGTCTTTAATGACACAGAGAATTAGTATTAGGCATACATGTGATGCATTATATCAGTATAATTTGCATAATGAGTCAGGCAGAAATTAAGAGTTAAAACGTGCACACTTGTCAACATTATAAAATGTCAGAGTCCTGATGGATTGATGCCTCTTCCAATAAAGAAAGATGTTGAGAACTCTTTCACACTTTTAGCATATGCAATCCACTCTTCTATCCATTTGTTCAGATGTGGAAATATTCACATCATACATTATAATACTGATAAGTCTGAAACAGGATTGCAACTACACAAAACCAAAATTCCTTTTAATATTTTGTTTTCACTGAGATGTGAAATTCAGGCACCATTTTTTAAAATCATACTTTATAAGTGGTTGTCAATGTTGGATGACAGTGGAATTCTTAAGGTATTACAGAGTGGAGTTTCTTTAATTACCAGTTTATAATTACAAATCTCACTGGAATGAATAATGAAGGAATTGTATTAAATAATAATGATCTCAGAAGCCTTGTTATAATAAAAACAATGTTTTGCTTCTTTTTTCTTTTATTGTTTAAAGGAATGTTTGAGAAAAGAAATACTCAGTTTGAGCTAAATGTATTTTCCCTATTGTAGCATCCCCCTACTGCATTATAACCAGGTATCTTTTTGTTTGTTTTGTTTGTTTGTAATGTTACTTTCACATTAGAACATTTATTCCTCAGGTTATTTGCTGTTTGGAGCCACAGATCTTCTAGAGTTATATCCTAGTCAGTGTGTATAGGATAGAATATATAAACCTTTTGCAAATGGCTCACCATAATTGACTCACTTTCCACTGATTTGCCTACAAAGTCAACATATACCTTGATACTCATGCCCGATGATGAAGATCCTCTATTTCAACTAACAGAGGGCTTCAGCATGGTGGATCAGAAGGTCATGATCCACACTGTATTTACGCATTTAGCTACTGACTATGGAGTGTAGTTATGTATGTATTCGGGTTTGTCATTACAAACCTGCACTAATGGTTTTTGGCCTGTGATTTTTGGCTTCTATCTTTTGCGTCCCTCAGTATTCAGAGGGCTTTTCCTAAACATTTGTCACTACAATCATAAATAGATTTACCCCAGTTTAATGTAGATCAGAATATTGCCCACCATTTCTGTTGATCTGAACCTAGTTAGTCTGCCTCCCTCTTCCTCCTTTCAGGTATGGAGGCAAGTAGATGATTATAAATAATTTTTACATTGGATGAAATTTAACAAAACTTTACAGAACTCTGACAGTCAGAAGCAGTATGAAGACCAGCAACGAGGAAGTAATTGGTTAAGACTCCATTGTGATGTTTAATGATCACTCTTTGCCAAGTAACCTGGGAGGGATCTGCTTCAGTCAGCGCTTGAGTTCTAACTAGCCAACATTGTGTAAGGTGAACTTCTGCATTACATAACTACTTCCAACTGGCTCATGCCAGACACTCTTAAAGGCACAGTAACCCACAACCATGGCACAAGCAACAGCCTGAAGCTGGCTGCCTCCTACAGCTCTTCAAAGAGAGCCAATGTCCTGTTGGCTTGAACATCTGAAGATATGTATCCAAAAACGTCAATGACCTCGAGTAGGGTTGTGTGTGTGTGTGTGTGTGTGTGTGCATGTTGACTGGAGTTGTGCATTTCCCAGGATGGTTAACCTGCAGATCTCATTTCAGAGCATGATTAGCAAGAGGGGACAGATCCTAGTTTGGGTTTTGTAACTTCAGATTTTTGCTAAATGTTGTGGTCAGCAGCATGGCCTGCTCCCCTGTGGGTTTGCTCATGTTCCAAGGGCCCAGCTGTTTCAGTCTCTCTCTCTCTGTGCAATGCCCAATGTTTATATTGTTTCTCGAGTCCCATTCCTGGTGGCTGTTCCTCTCACAGGAAGAGAATAATTCCCATTAAACCCTGTAGCTCAGCAGTTCTCAAACTATGGGTCAGCACCCCAAAGTGGGTCATAACCTCCTTTCAAGGAGCTTGCCCGGCCTGGCGTTAGATGTGCTGGGGCCTGGGGCTGAAGCCTGGCTCCATTGCCCTGGGATGGGAGCTTTATCCCTGAGTGGCAAGGCTCAGCTTCGCCCCCCTGCCAGGGGTGGTGGGGCTTTGGCTTTGTCCTGCCCTATGGAGTCAGGGCTCAGGCTTTGCTCTACCCCCTCATAGGGTCAAGTATTAATTTTTGTTATCAGAAGGGAGTAACCGTGCAATGACATTTGAAAACCCCTGCTGTAGAGAGAGAACCCTCTCACTCCTTCATAGTCCTTTAAGAGTTGTTCCTCTTTTCCTCTGGGTTCCACAGCCTTGTAGCACTGCCTTAAGCCTTCTCTCTCTCTTTATCCCTACCGCGTTTGTGTATATCTGCCAATTAGCCCTTTGAAGGGATTTTTTTTTGACATTTTTCATGCCCAGGAACTTTGATTTGCAGCATAACTGATAGGCAAAACCTACTAAGTAAGTATGAGCGTGACTAGGAGGCAAGCCAATCATACTGAGTTAAAGTTCATGTGTGAATTTGATGTTATGAATGGGGGGATGAAAAGTATTGTTGACCAAAAGGAAGATGTGAGTGGTATCTTACAATATGCCGTAACGAGGACACAGTAAATGTAATTTAGTATCTGCTTCCACCTTTGCTGTATAATTATAGTAAGCTGGGACAACTCCTTCCCCACTTCTATGATGGCTGAGTAGTGCACTGTGGAGGTGAAGTCAAAGGTCTGCCGCATAGAATCCGCTACATTGAGAACCGCTGTGTAGTTTGCCCAAATGGGGTTATCTACTCACTGGTTCCCCTGCACTAGCGCATAAGTCACCTCCCAGTTACTCTCCAACAAATAACTTTCCAATCACAAACATTTACCCACAGCATGCAACCGCAAAAGGCTACTTTTTTATTCCAAATTCCTCTTTTGATTTGTCTACAGAATATCATTATTTATTATGTCACAAAACTACACTCCATGGAGATGGATGACAGATTATCAAGAACTATGCAGAAGAACATCCAGAAATTACAATGGAGTGACACGTGGGATGAATTTGGCTAATAAAGCATAAGAAACCAATTTCCTGCACTAATGGCACCCTTTTTGGAGAAACCCAGTGTTGGAGTCAGTCTTCTTTCCAAACTACGCAGCTAAATCCCAGCACATTGGAATGTTTTCGCATATGGATTAGGCAGGCTTTTTAAGAATGACCAACTTCCCTGCCTGTCGTACATTTGCTGAGTGATTTCCATGTTTGGTTTGTCAAGTAGCGTTTCCCCTACACAAGCATAACTCCCAAAGAAATCCAAATTAGGGCTTTAAAAAAAGGACACAATAATATTGTAAAATACATTGGATTCCTTATATTTAATCATATTCTTTGAAAGTACCCAATTAGTAAATTTAGGCCAACATCAGTGGTGCCACCTCTGTAAACAGACAATGGATTTCACAAAATATGTAGAGTAGATCTAAAAATACTCAGCCCGTCACCATCATACATGCCATATGCAGGGAAGTGGAGATAGCAGAAAAAGTGTGTCCTAATGCACTCTGGCAGTGAGGTGAATGGAAGAGAACAGAAACCATGGTATGTTACCAATAGACTTTTCATATGGGTACTGGCATTAATCAGAGTCAAGTTTTTACTCCCGTAAATCATGGGTTCACTGAGAGGTGGGGAGAAGAGTTTGTAGTAATATCTCTGTAGGACTGCATTCTGAGTTTGCTGGAGATACTGGAGTCCTAATATATTGATTTGCTGATTATTGCAATCATCAGACATGCATACATATTCAGGGAAAGTGGTTTGTACTCACTTTAGTTTGACTTGGCTAGTAGCATAAAAGGAATGTGTAAACTAGGAGAGCCTGTTGCTGAAATGAAGTTGAATTCTCTCCCTTCCCCCTCCAAAACTTGTGTTTATGGCAGTTTTTTGTTAGGCAGGACATTAGCCTTTTGTAATTTATTGCTTTTAGATTAAATCTGGGGAAACTCAATATTGCAGTTGAATGATTAGAGCAATACCCCTTGGAGTAATAAATTTTCTTTGGTGCTGTGTGTCTCCCGATTATGTTTCCCTTCTAATTACATTTACATAAATGATATTCCGCAAAATTAAATTAACATTCAAACTGTTACACTGGCAAGGAGAGACAAAAATTAGATACAAACTTACATCTCTAAAAATGTCTAGTTCTTTATATGAACCGAATCATACTTGTACCCCAGGTGTCAGATATGCAACTGAAAATTAAAGTTTGTTAATCTAGACATTCTGTTCTACCTTTGGAAATTGGTAGTGTCAGGCCTTGGTTTTCATAGAGTCTCATTAAATAGAAGCAACTGGTGACCATTCAAATTTGGTCAGTTAAGTGTTTATTCAAACCTAAATTTGATTTCTGCAATTTTGGCCACTATACTTCCTCAGAGCTGTCCTAGCCTGGGTCCTGTGTGGAGCATTCCTATAATAAGGAATAAAAAAGGTTCTCAGCAGGTCTCCTACGTAATTAAAGGTGCAGTTACACAGCAACAAAACAAAATCCAACCTTCTCCGCCAACATATAGTGACAGTAAATCTCAGGGCCTGGGTCTGTAGACTTGGGCTCATGGTGAGGTGCTAAAAATAGCCATGAACATGTGTCAGCTCAGCCTGGAACCCCAGAGTCTGAGCTTCGGCATGACCAACACATTTACCTATTTATAGCACAATAGCATGGGCCCAAGTCTGCAGACCCATGTTCTGAGTCTGCTACAGTAGTTGTTTTGGTTTGTTTTTTATTTTGCTGGGTACACATATCCTTAGGCTTTGTCTACACTACCAAGTTCTGTCATCAAAAACTGCCTTTTGGTGACAAAACAGTGAAACTGTACACACTGCAATGTGACTTTTGTTGGGAAAAACACCCAATTTCTGTCATAAAAAACTTACACCCCATGAGAGACTTTTGTCTTTTTCCCTCCCTTTATTGTCAACGAAGAGTCACTGTGGATTCTGCTGCTTGTTTTGTAGAGAGAATTGGCTTCCTCCCATATCCACAGTGCCTGCCCTGATGGCTCAGCTCAGAGTTTTGAACTTTGATGCCCTGCAGTAATATGTCCCTCCCTTTTCAAATCTCTGGGAAGTATCTGACAGCTGAATGTGCTGCTCCTTTTGGGAAACAAAGAAAGAGCAAATGCGTGGACTGTTCCTGTTCTGCTCTGCGCAAGGAACATAGCGACAGGCAGACTGCTGCTTCAGGGGGAGGGGCCAGGCTGCCATGCTACTTTGACATTCCTCAGCATGGAAAGCTCATAGATGATGCTCTCAGCATCTGAAGAGGTTGTGGAAGAACTCAGGGGGACCCCAAGATGCACTTTGATTACCTCTGTCTTCTCACAGCACTGCACAGTATGATACATATCCACAATACACTGCTCATCCTGTCGATGATGGTGCACTGAGTGTTGACATGATCTGTCAACAGAGGGAGTAAGTGTGAACAATCTCTGATGATTTTTGCTTTGTCCACTTTCGGGTGTCAACATAAGTTTTGCTAAAACTTGGTAGTGTAGACATAGCCTTAGCCTCAGTACTCTGGTAACACATAGGGTACATCTGCACAGTAACATTATTTTGAAATAACTTAGTCCGTGTTTGCAGAATGAGAAATGAGAGGCTTCTCGGGTATGTGGAACATTTAATTTAGCCAGAAGTCCTGTGTCACCTTATAGACTAAGGGTATGTCTACACTACCACCCTAGTTCGAACTAGGGTGGTAATGTAGTCAACCGGAGTTGCAAATGAAACCCGGGATTTGAATTTCCCAGGCTTCATTTGCATGTTGCTGGGTGCCGCCATTTTTAAATGTCCGCTAGTTCGGACTCTGTGCCTGCAGCTACACGCAGCACGAACTAGGTAGTTCGGATTAGGCTTCCTATTCCAAACTATCTGTATACCTCGTTCCACGTTCCACGAGGTGTACAGATAGTTCGGAATAGGAAGCCTAATCCAAACTACCTAGTTCGTGCCGCGTGTAGCCGCGGGCACAGAGTCCGAACTAGCGGACATTTAAAAATGGCGGCACCCAGCAACATGCAAATGAAGCCCGGGAAATTCAAATCCCGGGCTTCATTTGCAACTCTGGTTGACTACATTACCACCCTAGTTCGAACTAGGGTGGTAGTGTAGACATACCCTAACAGATTTATTGGTGCATAAGCTTTTGTGGGCAAAGACCCACTTCATCAGATGCATGAGGTAGATCATTGCCCATGAAAGCTTATGTTCCAATAAATCTGTTAGTCTATATGGTGCCACAGGACTTCTCGTTGTTTATGCAGATTCAGACTAACATGGCTACTCCTCTGATATCTAATTTAGCCAGATGTCTACAGGACCATTGTCACCAAAAATCAATGACTGGCCCATTGGAGGCAAGAGTTGTTCAGATACAGTAAGAAAATATTCACCCAGTGCAGCAGCTGAGATTAGTGCCTAACGAACAAGCACATGGGAGGATTATAAAGTACCAGTGGAATATTCAGTCTACAACACTAGGTATCTGCTCATAGCCAATGCTGCTCTTCTGGTCAAATACTGGGCTAGCCAAGTTTTCCTCTTCATTATACTGATGCAGTCCCACTGAAAGCTTGAGGACTACATTCCTCACTGAAAGGAGGACATGTTCCCATGTTCACAAGACACCAAAGTGAGTAACAGGAACAAAAGCTGTTCTCCACACATCCGTATTTCTTCGCTTTTACATTCTGAATAGCCTCATTTTGTTGTTCATGTTGGAAGATTAAATATAATGTGCAGCAAACAGATGTTAGTGATTTCATTCAGAGCAGAATACCTTTTTACACATGGCTCAATTGTGCACCACAGGCCAAGAACTTTGGCTGCAGATAAGTGAAATCAAAATCTGTTCTAACTAGCATGCTGAGCCCATTGTCTATAAATGTTACCATTATGTGAATGAGATCAAAAGCTGCACAAGGACATTATTACATTGGGGAATATGTATGCCCACCAGAAGAATGAAAGCAAAAGAGCGGAGAGCTGGTGCTAATCGATCTATACACCAGTGGCCTACATGTGTTCCAAAGCACCATTAATTGCAAGAGAATGCACACTAAGGGAATTGACAGACTCAGAGCCACAAACATACAGAGAAAACATCCAGGAAACACATGACAAGATACACTCTGTGAGGAAAAGAACAAGGAAGTACTGCAACATGGCAGCTTCTTACCTGGTTTGATGGGATGGCTGACAGCTACTAACGATCAATGTGGGGCAGATCAGTGATGATCTGGATGGAATTTCCCTGGGCAGTATAGTGAAGGCAAGGCAGCTCTTTCTAGACCTGGGTGGGAATGGAACACAAGTGTTCCAATGTCCCTCTCTTAAGAAGTCAGGTTTCTTATTGTAAACATAAATAGATCACAGCAGGAGGACGTTAATACAGTAGAGCTGTGTCTGAAATTTGCTGATGATGTCAACTACAGAAACAGTGTAAACACCTTTGTGCCTTTTTCAGAAAAAATAAGGACAGGGTCTGTGAAGTGGCTGCTGTATTTTAGTGCATGCAAACATGAAAAGTGGTGAATTTTTATTTTAGACTGATTAAAAACTGGTGCAAACTGATAATGAAAAGGACTTAGCAACTTTACATCAACACCAGGATGGAACTATATTTGTCAGAGGACGTGCAGGCACCCAATGACAAACTGGGCTGCACCAAAAGTTTCAAACAACACAAGGGAATATTACCATGATGCAATGGCACAGGGCCTGATGCAAAGCCCTCACAAAGCAATGCAGATACTCCCAGTGAGTTTGCTGGGTTTGAATTGTGTGTACACACAGTCCTGCATTCATTTGAGGGCACTTTTCCTCTGGAGGGTATAGAGATTTAGGAAGAGCTATAAAACTGATAAACAGTAAAGGGTCTCTTAGCTGAAGCAATAAGCTCTTTAGTCTCATCCTGCTTAGTTTAGGGAAGAGGCACCTGCAAGAGATTTTTATTAGGATGTAAAACTACTTGAATGCCTGGTGCAAATACCTGTGTGAAGGTTCTTTCATACTAAGAGGCAAGGGCCTGATCCAAAGCCCACCAAAACCAACAGGAAACTT
This sequence comes from Pelodiscus sinensis, assembly GCF_052426305.1. NCBI lineage: Eukaryota > Metazoa > Chordata > Testudines > Trionychidae > Pelodiscus > Pelodiscus sinensis. The sequence continues at coordinate 185,025,559 of NC_143054.1, read as the reverse complement.
TCTACTGAATTCCAAGGGATGCAGAAGCAGTCCACAACAGGTGATCATGTGGACTCCCTCTAATGAAAACAGAAAAAAACAAAACAAAAGAGAAATCCCCCTAAGCTTTATGTTGGCAGAATCAATGGAATTCTTAGCTACCTTAGTAGGATGCAAGAGAATAGGAGAGTAACAGTATCTAAGGTCAAGTCTACACTGGCAGAAAAAAATTGATGTAAGATATGCAATTCCATCTATGATAGCAGTGGGCAAAAGGGCCATCATGGGCCAGATCCAGCCCACCAAGCAGGTGGATCCAGCCAGCAGAGGCCCTGCTGCTCCCCCGCCTTCAGATCAATTAGGGCCTGGAGGCGGGGGAGCATCCGAACCCTCCTCTCGGCCTTTCAGGAGCACATGGCGCTTTGAAGCACTGCTTGCTGCTCACAGGGCAGTGGGGGGGAGGGAGAAGGAGGGGAAGCGGAGGAGGCTTTATGTGCTCGCCCGCCCCCAGGCCAATCAGGGCCTGGGGACAGAGGAGCTGCGTGAAGCTTCCTTCGCCCTGCCCCAACCCTGCGAGGAGCCCGTGGCACTTTCAAAGTGTCCTGCCCTCCCCCGCCCCCAGGCCCTGATTGGCCTGGGGGTGGGGGAGCATGCCAAGCCTCTTCCAGGGCATGGGTGACTAGTGGGAAGGGGGGGCAAAGGGGCTCCTCCACCCCTTCCCGTTTAGGCCCCACCCCTTCTGGGGTGGCCCCTGGGTAAAAATTATTGCCCACCCCTGATCTATGACAATTGCGTAGCTGGAGTCGATGTAGCTTACATCAGGTAAGCAGGAGGTTGATTGGAGGAACTCTCACGTCAACTTCCCTTACTTCTCGTGACTGTGAGGAGTACCGCAATCAATGGGCTATTTGATTTGATTTCGTGGGTCTTTACTAGACCTGCTAAATCGAACCCCTGAAGATCAATTGCTGAAGCATCGATCCTTCGATAAGTACAGAGAAGCCCTAACTGTAGAAATTTAATTAGAATTTGAGCTCTAGTGATACTCACATCCTCAGAGTTAAAATGATTACCAACTAGAATCAGGAAAACACTATATCTGAGAACTGAGCAGATATCATGGATTGATAGCAACTTAGGATATTTTACACAATCAATTTGATGCAGAAGGTGGGACTCGGTTGTTTCATGATGACTGTTTCTTCTTCTCATCTCACAATGGCATTTTAGCAAAATGATACAGCTTCACTGAAAACAAATGTATGGCAGCAAATTCTGCCATTCTATGTGCATACTTGATTCCCACAAAATCCATGGGAGGTGCATATAGGTCTCCAAAGGCAGAACTGACACTGTGTTTTAGAGGTGAGAGGGAAAACAGTGAATCCAACAGTGAAAATCTCAACTATTTTTATGAGCCAATAAACCAAAGAAAATTTCATCTCAATGCAACCAAAACATTTCATTTGGCTAATTTTAAAACATTTGCTTCAGATTTTAATTTTTATTTTTTGTTGTTATAAAATAAAATCTAAATTTACAGTTGTTTCAAACTGAAAACCAGTACGTTTTATTTTTAAAATGTCAAAACGAGATGAATTGACTCTTTTAAAAAATCAAATAATTTTACTTAGCCAGAAATTGGGTAGCTTCAACTGTTTACTGAAAGGTTTTGGATTCAACACATCTGCATTTTTTTGATGAAAAGATGTTTTGTTAAAAAATTCTTGACCAGCTCTACTGAGTTTGGGCTCTGTTTCTTATGGACTGAAGGAAAAGTGGATATTGACCAATATCACCAGTAATTTTAAGCTGCCATTTTTAATTGCAACCCTCCTAGAGTAGAAAAATGTGGCATGTTATTCCCTGCTTTGCTGGCACCTTGGGAATATGCTCCCTATGAGCCTAATCCAAGCCCACTGAAGTTTATGGAAAGACTTCCATTGACTTCAGTGGGCTTGGATAAAGCCCTGTATATGAGTAAAGAAAATGCATCTTTGTACAGTGTTAGAACTGACCTCTAACTATTGCCACAAAAGGTCAAGTGATATGCTTAGCATTCAGCATCTTATTATCTGAAGAGCAATATAATTATCAGAATGAGAAGTCTCTCTCTGGGCTAAAAGAATAGTATTTGTAATTTGCCATGCTAGAATTATTGTTGTCCTTTAAAAATGTTTTCTTTTGTGTAATTAAAACTTCTCTAAAGCATCGTCCTGATGCTGTCTTTCATTAAATATAGGAAAGGAGGGCCTGACAAAATTTAAAATCATTAGTAAGAATCACATAGACTCTTGGAGCATGAAATCTGAAAATACAAGAAATAACATTAAAGCATTCCTCAAGCTAATACTCGAAAAGGAACATGATAAGTTCTCCTAATTGAGTGAATGTGGTTTGCTTTCAAAGCAAACAACCATTCTGATATTCCAGGGTTTGTTTATTTTCTTGGAATAAAGTCACATGGTGAAACCCTCTACTTTATAATAATATATGAATAATTGTATTTCCTGTAGGACATGTCTCCTCCCTGTTGCCTCACCAAGATTCTCCAGGCACTATGTGAGAACTGCCTCTATAAGATTAAATAAAACCACATTACCTTTATCTTTTCTCTTAAAACATTTTACTTTATATCAATGAGTCATTTGGAAGGGAAAGGCAATGAATTATGTAGCCCACGGGCTCCTGAACATTCTTACGTCTTAATATGGAAATATTCTACTGGATCAGTTCCCCTCCTATTCATGATCATGTAATATGTGGCAACTACAGCGATTGATTGCTCAAGTGGAAAAATACAGAATACAGTCCAGCACCAGGCTCTTTAGCAGCATTTACTTCAATGGAGGTACTTTCCTGCTTCTCCCACAACCATGTTGTCTTCCTCACTATCCTCTCTGTGTGAAATACCCTTTATTTACTGATCTTTAAGGTCATTACATCCTCATTCTTCAGATTCCTCCTCAAGACCCACTTCTTCTTGGGAAAGGAGAGGCTGAGGGACAGCAGTGTATAGTTGTGGTATTATTTATTTAATATTTAAATATAAAGTTCATAAAATGTTTATTAATGGCATATATTTGCATTTCCCTCCTTCACTCACAATATGTCACCAGGGCCTGATGAAATGCATCCTAGAATACTCAAGGAGCTGACTAAGGAAATATCTGAGCCATTAGACTTTGAAAAGTCATGGACTACAGAAGGGAGATTCCAGAAGACTGAGAAAAGGCAAATATAGCGCCCATCTATAAGAAGGGAAATAAGGACAACTCAGGGACTTATAGACCAGCCAGCTTAACTTCTGGCTGAGAGTGCACCCCACACAGTCCAAGCACTACCTGAGCACCCCTCGTGTCCCCAGTGCTATTTAGGAAGGGCAGAAGGGGCTGAAGCCTCCCTCCCCTGATTTCTACCAATGCTGCTTGTTGCTTGCTGTTCCCATTCTATCACTATCAGGGAGGAGAGAGAGCTCTGTCTAAGCCACAGGGGCCTGCTTTGCCTTGTCTTTCTTGCTGGCAGGAGTGCCCCAGGCTTCAGCAGGGCTATGTGAGTAAGTTCTCTCCTCCTCCCTCACCCAGCCCAGCCCTGCCCCCTGCCTGACCAGGAGGGCCTAAACAATGGGAGGGCCTCAGGCTATCGCTTCATTAGTCTAATTGTTAATGTGGCCTGGCCTACCATTACATGCTTCTGACCCTGATTGAGAGTCAATAAATAAAAGAAGAAATGTCTGAGGGAAGAGGGGTTTGACAAATGTTCTTCTAGTTGACATGACATTATCCATTGTTGCTGTTGTTTTGCAAATTTGACAAATCCTACATACACCAAATAAAGTAATAATACCATGATGTATACCCTGTATTTCTATTTAGCACTAAGTTGGCCATATAAAGCTATTCTACTTTTATTTGCACAGGATATTCATAAAGTATCAAATTCAAAGCAAACAAAAAAATCAATGCTTTTTTAGCAGATCATGAAACATCCTTTGCTGAAATTTAAGCCCCTTGCTGCTTGTCCTGTCCTCAGAGGTTAAGGAGAATATATATATTTTTTTATCCTTCCTCCTTGTAACATCCTTTCAGGTACTTGAAAGCTGTTATGTCCCCTCCCTGTCTTTTCTAAAAACACTATGGCCATGATAAATCCAAACTAAGACAAAAGCACGTCATTCCCTGTTTTGGATCTTACAATAATATCAAAAAAGTACTGTTCAAAGCACAGAAAGCAGTACTCTACCCTATCTGACAGAAACAAAAATATTTAAACTTTAATTCCACATTCTCAGGACAAACAGCTTTCTTGGTTTTCCTTGCAAAGATCTGACAGGCTCAGAAAGAGGTAATTAATGAAGAACAATGCTAAAAACGAACTCATTGCGATCAGCGCATCACTACAACATCAGAATGAGACACCAGTCAAGTTGCTAATATGAACTTGTAAATCCGTATTTGGGATTCTTTAATCACTGCCCATGAATTAATACCATAAATGTGATTTATGGCTTGTGGAGGAAGATCCTCATAACCATTAATACACACATTTAATTAACACACATTTGGGAGTTACAGAGACATTGAAGCTCTGGGGTCTGCTGCTGATTGTAAGGCCAATCCGGTTTCCTCCTCTGCAGGCAGTAAGGGGCCTGGGATATTGGAGCTGGAGGTGGAGGGAGGCCAGAATCTGGAAATGTAGAGCAAACAGGCTATGACCCCATTGATGTTGTAGAGATTTCCTCCCAGAAGTCTCCCTGCAGGACCTGCCTCCTTTATCCAGTAGCACCTCTAAATCTTTTTTCTGACCCTTCCTCTTGCCATCATTATAAACGGAATGTGGCCAAAACCAAACTCATTTTCCCTCTTCCATATTACCATTGTGACTCTACCCACATCACCATCGCTCAAGCTCACAATCCAAGGTTATTTTTGTCTCCCCTCTTCACACATGCAGGCCGTATCTGAATTCTGCTGCTTCTTCCTTCTCATCAACTTTAAGTTCCCTCCTTTTCTTTCTGGTCCCCTAAACACATGCACTGCCTTCCTTACATGCACACAAAATGCAGCCAGCTAACTCATCTGCCTTGACCATTGATTTGATTTAGTAATTCCCCTCTTCAGAATTCTCCCCAGGCTTCCCTTCTGCTGTTTCATCAGATTTAAGCTTCTTTCCATCAATTTAAACCCCTCCACAATTCTGCCCTTCTCCTCTTATGCTCTCTCATCAAGAGTCAAGTTACCCTCTCTAATCCCCTCTGTTCTGCCAGTCCTCCCAGCCTTATATATCAGTTTGTCAGCTTCCCACAGAAACTCCTGTGTACAGTCTTCCACAAGGTCCCTATTTCTGGCAAAACAATCGCAACCAATGTTCCCTCTAATTTTTTCCATCTATGTGCAGAATAATTTTTGTTATGTGCACCAAGGCAAATGAGATGTGCACCATTAATAGAAACACATGCTGCTGGCTATGGGCAGCTGTGGGCACTGTGCTAATCAGCTGGGCATTTGAATCTCTCCTGGGTGGCCACCCAAGCACACAGCTGAAAGGAACACCGAGCACAACCCTTGCTTCCTATGTGTACACTACTGATATGCTGAATAGTTAATCTAGTTGACTTGTAGAAAAGTTACTGTTTCTGTTCCTTTTCTCCTAACCACTCTCTACTTGTCCATCTCAGCAGAGGCAGTCCTCAGTGAATCAGTTGCCTGACCATACCCAATCTGACACTGCTAATAACTATTAGTATTTGGCTCTCCAGATTCAATGTAACAAAAGTCTAAAAATCAATCTTTGGCTCTCCAGATTTAATGAAACAAAAGTCTAAAAATCAATTTGAGGAGAAATTTTGCAACATGGATTTTCCACTGTGATGAGTGGTTCACAGCAGATAGCAAGTAAAATAGTGGGAGATAGTGTTATGCACGTTCTATTACTGTAAGAATATTTATTGAAAAATAATTTTTAAAATAACCTTTTTCCTTCCACTCTTTTTTGAACCTTTATTGTCCCAGGGAGCAAGATGCCTTTGTAGTAACAGTTTATAGTCCCACCTGAGTTGTATTCTCTATTGATGGAAGAAAAACATTAACCTGAGAAAGTTGAATATTCCACAGGATGTGAGTGAGAACGCATTAGAAGGACAGAAACTTGCTGCTGAAAAAGTTAACTAGGATTCTGACTAAAGAATATTTAAAACTTCCTTTTCTCCTCTCTAGTTTCTTCCATTTTTTTCTTTCTCTATCCCCTCCGCCTCCTGCCCACATCTGGTAAAGATTTTGACTGAAGGAACAGAACTGGGGTGAGCCTTAAGCCAATTCCCAATTAATCTTCTTAAAGCAAACTTCAATTTTACCTGCAGCCTGGCTATTTCTCTCATGTGGATGGCTGACAGACAGCACTGGTTTTCCTTTTTAGCACCACAGTGGTGGCATTTCAAAGGGAAACTGATACCTCCATCACCAGCCAGGTTGCTTTTCATTTTGCTATAGAAAGATGAAATGTCAAAGCCTCCATTGATTTTAATGATAATGAACTTCAGCCTTAGTGACAAGATGGGGAGAAAGATGGACTGGGGATGGGTAGATGCCACGGTTTGGGAAGGAAGTTGGAAGAGAGGGGAATATAGGGTTTGTATGTACACAGGAGAAAAAAAAAGAGCAGGCATGTTTAGGTGTGGAAGTTAGACTCTCATCTTTATGACAAGAAGAGTAGATCTCCCCAAATATACTGCACGTCAAAAAGTGATGCAAGTACATTTTGTATCTGTTCAGTAATGCCCTTATTCTCCTGACTGCAAACTGATTTAAGGTCAATGACTCAATTGTTTCAAATGAAACATTTGGCACAAAAGTTAAAAAAGGCAAAAGCTGGTGTGAAGGCTACAAGCTTTGACTGCTTTTGCTATGAAAGCCCATAACATTTTATAAAAAGAAAATCCTTATGCCATTACATGAAATAGAAAGCTGAAGGGAGAAAAATTGAAAAATAAGGAAAGAATTTGTTTTAATATAAAGCCACCTAATGTAATAGGAAGATGAATTAATGAATTTTCTTTTTTCTCTTTGTAATCAGGTCTCAGTCATGCAGCTTTCACAGTTGGTACACAGCTGCAACATCTCCAAAAGGCACAAAAGGGGCAATCTGAACACAGCTGTGGCTGGATTTTCAAAGTGTCTCAGCACCCAATGGCCACTGATTTTGGAGCCTAGATGGGAACTGAGCTCTTTTGAACATCTGATCCTTACACCTGTAATCTAATAAAGAGCGATTACCCTGGAAATCAGAACAAGAACCATGTTATCTGGCAGAAATAAGACTGACTTATTTTTATGGAGTGTATTTCACATCTAGACTGAGCACTGCAGTGACTTACACTGCCCCTTAAAAACATTAATCTGCAGTGAAGAATACTAACTTTCTATCTATAAAGTAGTTGGAGGCATTAATTTAGCTGTACTACCAAAATCTATGTGTCCATTTTACAGAATATCAGTACAATTACAATTGAGCAAATGCACTTGGTCTGATACCAGTGTAAAATCAGGTAAAAATGTTGATCTCCTTCAGAACAAACCAAGAGGGCCTGAGCTACTGACCTCCATCTCCTGTGCTGCCTTTCTTGACGTGCACATGATGTGTCTTTATTTTGAGCTCTTCAGAACTGGATAAGCACAATTAATTAGGAGGAACTGGATATGAGCCTCCTGGTTAATGTCAGAAAAGTAAAAAAATGTCTGTTGATTTTCTTGCCCCTTCAAAAGCACCTTGTAGGCTTTCCCAGGGCTGGATTAAGACCTTTAGAGGCCCTAATCACTGAAAAGATTATGGTGCCCCCCCCCCCATATGTAATTCAAAATAAAAACAATACTATACCATAAAATCTCTTTTTATTTTTTTGTGCCTCTGCTTTGCTGGTGCCCTAAGTACGTGCTTAGTCTGCCTATAGGGTAATCCAGCTCGGGGCTATCTGCTGGTTTATTCAGAGTTGCCGCAACCATGCACCTCTCCTCCTCCCCCAACACACACATTGTGAATGTATGGAAGTACTGCAGACAAGACTCATGTGTTGGAAGAGCACACAACTGAACATCTGGAGAGCAGTTTACAACTCCTAGGCTCTTTTGATACAAAGGCTATCCTCAGGTTACGAAACCTGGACATCAAAGTCTGACATCTGCAAACAACAGAGAGAGATTATCACACCACTCGCTCTCTATATTGGGTGTCATGTCCGGTCTACTTTGGGAGCAGCTAGGGACAATAGATCAATCAGAATGCAAAATCTTAAATTATGAGTCATGCTTTCAGTGATATGCTACAATAATTCTGTGTATTTTCAGAGTAGTTCTGAAGCAGGTCAGAAAAAAAAATCATATGCTACTATTCCTTGCATGGGATTTGGGGTTGAGATTTTAACACTGGCCACAACCAAACTTGAACTTTGCACCCACAACTTTGTGCATTGTTTCCATTTAGCCTCCAATTTTGAGCAAGCATATTCTATGCATCCCCATAATCTCAGATCTGTGAGAGTCAAATTTGTGCATGGAATGTTTATTCACGTGCGTAGGTGTGATTTGGATTATTTCAGCAGCCAAAACTATGCATATAAACAACTACAAATGCAGTTTATAGGTTGCTTTTGAAAAAAAAAAAAGGCCTTTGGCACTTTTAGCCATGGAAATTTCCTATCTTCCCCAGAAAAGAAGGCAGCAACAATTTGTAAATTTATGAGCACAAACAGGGATTTGTGTGACAACTTAACAAAAGTTAAACTTTACACAGGCATAAAACTGCACTGTATACAGGGCTGTGAGTATCATACACTGGGCCTCATCGAACAAACACTGCAGCAAATGGAAAAACTTCCTTTTATTTCAGCTAGTATTGAACTGGGCCCAAATATCAGAGGCAACGTCTAGACTGCAGGCTTCTTTGGGTATGTCTACACAGCCGTTATTTTGAAATAACTTTACTAGCGTCTACACAGCCAAACCGCTAGTTTGAAATTAATTCGAAATAGTGGAGGGCTTATTTCGAATTTGGTAAACCTCATTCCACGAGAAGTAACGCCAAATTCAAAATAGCTAATTCGAAATAAGCATTATGTAGACGCTTATTTTGAAACAGGGGACCTCCAGCCCTTCCCAGGGTGCCCTGCTGGCCACTCTGGGCCAAACCAGGAAAACTCCTCTCCTCCCGCCTGCCAGCCCCGGAGCCATTAAAGGGGTAGACTTTGGCTACAGTGCCTCTGCCTGATGCAAGCCTGCCAGCACAGAGCCAGCAGTTGCTGCCCCTGGCCCAGCATAAGCCAGCAACCCACTGGCACCCAGACTTCTACCGCTCCCCAGAAGCAGTCTGGCAGCTCTCAGGAGCCTGCCTGGGGCCACAAAAGGCAGGTGCCTTCCTGGTCTAGTGCGGAGATCATGGACCTCATTCAGGTTTGGGAGGAGGCCTCCAATGTCCATGATCTCCGCACTACGTGGAGGAATGAGGCCGTCTACAGGCGGACGGCTGGCAGCCTGGGCACCAAAGGCCACAAACACACCCAGGAGCAGGTGCACATGAAGATAAAGGAGCTGCGGCAGGCCTATGCCAGGGCCACAGGGAGCAGCTCCCAAACAGGGGCTGGTCCAGACCCCTTCCCCTATTATGATGCCCTGGACTGCATCCTGGGGGGTCAGACGGTCCGTTCCCTCCAGGTGGTCATCAACCCTGGGGCAGAGGGCCCTGACCAGGCCATGGAGAAGGAGGAGGATGACAGCCAGGAGTCGTAGGAGCCTGAAGGGAGCATGACCCTGGGGAGGGACACTGCACGATGCCCTCCCTCCATAAGCCCCCTCTAGGCAGAGGCAGGGCACATATCCCCTCCCCCCCCACACCCACACTATATACAGCACAGGGGCATGGGTGCAGTCCTGGGCCAGCAGGACATGCCAGACATGGCCTGTGTGCAAGCACATCGGCTCTGATGGTGCAGACACCTGCTGTCCTCACCTTGTAGAGGGAGGCTGGGCTTCACCTACTGTGTACCCAGGGATAAGTGACCACTTCTCTTGTTTCTCCACAGCAACAGCAGCTGTGAGTGCAGGGCGCACCACACCGCCCAGGACATCCTCCCATACCCGGGCCAGCTGGTGACCCAGAACCAGGAGGAGTATCAGCGTCAGCACCTTGGGATCCTGTGAAGGCAGGTCCGCATCCTGGAACACTGGGTGCATGAAGACCAGCAGCTGTGGCGGGAGAGCTGGCGGGAGCTGCTTGCCTAGGGCTGTGCCATCTGCGACCACCTGCAGACCCTGGTTCAGAGATTGGTGCCTCCTGCCACTCCAGCCTCTGCTGCTGCCCCAGCTATCACTCCTCCTCCCATTCCTGCTCCCGCTCCCACTTCTTCCTCCCCCTCACTCCCCTCCCGCCCCACCCTCCATACCCACTCCCGCGCCGGGGACGCCGAGGCTCCTGCACCCGCAGTTCTGGGAGACTGGTAGACCAGCAAGATCCCCAACCCTGAGCTTCTCCTCCCGCTTCCTCCCCTTGCCTCCCCCTTCCAGCTCCCTCCTCCCAGGTTTACTCCTCCCCTCTCACACCCTCTTCCCTGCTCCCCCAGTTATGTTCAATAAAGATAGTTTGTTTTTGGCAACACATGTGTTTTTATTTTACATCAGGAAGGGAGGTTAGGGAGGGGAAAGTGGAAGGATGTGAGGGTGGAATAAGGCACGCTAGGGAGACTTCACTCCTCTTCCGTTTGGAAGCTCTCCTGCAGGGCCTCCCGGATACTGACAGCCCCCCGATGGGCCTTCTGGCTGACAGCCGTGTGGGCTTGTGTGTACAGGCCAGACAAGTGGTCGGCCTCTGCCATCCAGCCTGGCAGGAAAGCCTCCCAGCTTCCTTTCACACAAATTGTGCACCACACAGCATGCTGCCACCACATGCGGAATATTCCTCTCTGAGAGGTCCAGGCGGGTGAGGAGGCATCTAAATCAGGCCTTTAGCCATCCAAAGGCACCCTCCACCACAATGCGGGCCCTGCTGAGCTTGGCATTAAAGGCCTTCCGGGAGGGGTTGAGGTGTCCTGTATAGGGCTTCAAGAGCCAGGGTTGCATTGGGTAGGCTGCATCCCCCACCAGGCACACAGGAATGTCCACGTTCCCGACCCTGATGTGGAGATGGGGGAAGAAAGTCCCGGTGTGCAGCCTCTGGCACATGGAGGAGTTGCAGTACACCTGAGAGTTGTGTGCTTTGCTGGACCAGCCCACGTTAATGTCCAGGAAGCGGCCCCAGTGGTCAGACACAGCCTGCAGGATGACCAAGAAGAATTCCTTCCGGTTTATGTACAGGGAGGCCTGGTGGTCTGGGGCACGGATGGGGATGTGCATCCCGTTGATTGCCCCCCTCCTCCCGGCAGTTGGGGAAGCCCAGGGCATCAAAGCCCTCAATGACTGTGTCCACATCAGTGAGGTAGATGACTGCGGAGCAACACTCTTTTGATGGCCTTGACCACCTGCAGAGGGACACACAAAACTGAGAGTCGCTGGGGTGCCAGGGTGGCTGACAGAGCTCCTTCCCTGCCACTTCCCCACACCTCCTCCCCAGGAGCAACCCCCCCACCTCGCAATCCTGGCCACCACGGGCACTCTGTAGTGTGGCTGGGACAGAACAAACCGTCCTGGAGAGGCGACTTGCGCCACCTCCCCCCCTTTTCCCTGGGGCAACCCATCTCCTCATTGCCCCCCCCCCCAGGCACAGTGGCTGGAGACTGCCATATCTGCATGAGCATTGCTCCGATGATGGATTTCCCCACGCTGAACTGGTTCCCCACGGATTGGTAGCTATCTGGCGTGGAAAGCTTCCAGAGGGCGATGGCCACATACTTGTGGAGGTGAATGGTGGGCCTCATGTGCATGTCCCGTCACTGAAGAGCAGGGGCAAGCCACTCAGAGAGCTCGAGCAAGGTGTCCTTCTTCATTCTGAAGTTCTGGGTCCATTGTTGTTCTCCCCAGCGCTTCAGGACGATGTGGTCCCACCAGTTGCTGCTGGTGTCCAGACACCAGATGCGGCGGGGCACGCTGGCGTCCAGATGCTACTGCTGCTCCTCCTCATCCCCCAGGAGGGTCCAGAAGAGGACCTGGGGGTTGGGCTGCAGCACATGCTGCGAGGCAGCCTCCAGCAATTGCTGCCAGGCTTGCAGCAAGACATCCAAAATGAGCACCAGAGTGCCCAGGGTCAGCTCTGGCTCCATGGTGCCCAATGCTGTGATGTCCCAAGTCAGGGCAACCAAATCAAGCAGAGAAAAAAAATGCTTTGCTGTCTCTCAGCGAGGTAGGGAAGCAAGCAGAGAAAGCTGAGAACCGGCTGTCCAGGGCACAAGCCTCAGATAGCAGCAGGCAGAAACCACTCAAAGTATTTACTGACCCGATGCCCTGCTGCAACCGGTTTCAGCTGGCCTTAAATGTGATTCAGCATCCAATCAGTGTGGACGCGCTATTTCTAAATAGGAAATCGCTATTTCGAAATGCATTTTGTGTGCAGATGCGTTATTTCGAAATATCTTATTTCAAATTAAATATTTTGAAATAACGCTGTAGTGTAGACGTACCCAAACGGAAGAAGCTTTTCCAGAAGAGATCTTCCAAGAAAACTTATTCTGAAAGAGAGCATCCACACTGAATGGATGCATTATTTTGCATTTAAGCTGTGATCACTATGGACGGAGTGTCCACCAGAGCACCTGTGCTTTTTTGTCTTTCCTCTTCTTTCGAAAGAAGTCTCTCTTCCCTGTCCTTACATGCCCTTTTCCAAAAGTGCTCTTTCCAACATTGGTAAACCTCACAGAAAGAGGTTTACCAATATTGGAAAAACCCCTCTGTTCTTTCGTTGTTGTTTTTTTTTTTTTTTTGCAAGAATGTGCTTGCAGTGTGGAGGTAAGTGATTTTTTTTCAGAAAATTGGCCGTTTTTCTAAAAAAACTCTGTAGTGTAGACATAGCCAGAGTGGACAGAACCAAACTGAAAGCCACTTTTACCTGATTTTGGGGGAGGGGAGGAGACTGGAAAATTCCACTCCTACTACAAATTGTAACTATGTTTAACCAAGTCTCCTGGGCCACTAACTCTTGTAATGGAGCTTAGGCCTTATTTTTTTGATTGTCTCCAAAAACCTGCTTCTAATAAAAGTCACTTTCCTGCTTTTCTTACTGATTTTAAATTTTTCTCTTGATTGGGGAATATGTAAAAAGTTTAGCAAAACAGCAAAACTTCACTAATTTCAAGGATACACAGTTTAATACATGTATGCAATGAAAGATGGTTTCACCATTAAAATGATTTTAAAAAAATACTACAGCAAAAATTTGTAAAACCCAGAGCACAAATAGATTGCAGTTGACTACATTTTGAACACTCCACACATCAGAAATCCATTTGAAACAAAACAGATAATTTTGCTCATATTCAGGGTCTAGGAAAACAACAACAGGCCACATACAATCTGAATATTATCCTAGTTCTTTATTCTTTGTAGGCTGCTGCAAAATCGCTTCACATGAAGAGCCGGGTTTTTTTTAAGTTTAGAGTCAAGCTGTGAGAAAGAAAAAAAAGCATTCACTTCCACATTTTCAGAAGCCCCTAAAAATGCTGATTTTCACACAGTAAATCCATTGCACTTGAATGTCTGCTTGCTTTCTCAAAGGAATGCTCTTCACTGAGTTGCAGCCTGCTGTGGTCAAGTATGATGGAAATAAAAGTGTTGCTAATGGCAATAGAAAAGGATTCCCATTGCTGTCGGCCAATGTTGGTTTTAAATGGGCCAATTTTGTGGAACAGAGAGCAACAGGAGACAGTAAACTTTCTCTAAGTCTTGCTAAACTTTGAGTCACCTCTGGTACCCTAGCTGTTAACACTGGCATGTCGCCATCTATCCATCCGCCTCAGCCTTCCATTAACTCTGTCAGGACTGGACTGCTATTGTACTGTTTAAAATGCAGATTTCTACACAACCCTCCTTCCCCTCAGTAATAAATATTAGCATTGCAGCAAGTCAACAAATGCAAATACTTAGATGGAATCTTCCTAGGAAGCAGGGCTCTTCATCCAAGACAAATACTCTCCTCTAATTATTTGTATTTCAGTAGCACATAGGGTGTGTCCACACTTTGACCCTGTGGTGTAATTCCCAGCTCCACAACTCAAAGAGACATACCCATGCTAACCCAAACTGAGCTAGGATGCTAAAAATAGAGACAAAGCAATATGAGTGGCAGGAGGGGCTACCCACCAAGAGCATGTACCTGTTCAAGATGCTGCACTCTTACACAAAGCGCCCAAAACATGTCTTCTCAAATTGAAATTTGCCTCTCCATCTTGATGTACACAGAGGCATCCACCTATATCAGGGTCCCATTCTGCTAGACATCACGCATAACTAGTAGAAATTGTGCACAGAAGAGTTTGCTATTTAGCTTGACAAGATACAGGGTGTGAGGAATGGGTGTAATATGCAAGGAGACATATGGAGTTGAAGCACAAAGATAACAAGTCCCTTGGTCATTCAGGAGATCTACAGTACAGACACTGAACATAGAGCTGACAAGGCCTACTCCACCGTCTTCATCTTGAGAACAGCCTTAGTGATAGCTCATATTCATAATCCTACATCAGGAAGTTCTGCCTATATTGCTTCCTTCTAGATACTGTACTTTTTTAGGCCACAAGGTCTGAACCAAATGTAAATACTCTTTCAAGCAAGTTTTTGATAGCCACAGTATTCCTTTTTACTCACTATACAGAGTCCATCATCAAGGTCACCATTCCCAGGTTTTTTCAGTGTACAGTAATATCAACATATCAAGATCTGGCAGTCTCATGTGGCACTACATAATATTAATTGGTCCCTCCTCACATTGCTCTTGCCTAATCAGTGTAGCTTGGACTTCTTCAGTAAAATGCCAAGTTATGGATCAAAGACTCAGGAGAATGCTCAGTTTTCAGCCTAAAGTACACACAAATGTGCAGTGATCCTTACCTGTTTGCCCCCTCCCTTCTAAAGGAACGTGTAAGTTACAGTAGCCATCCCTCCCTTAACTTATATCCTCCTGCACCTTTTATTCTGGTTCTTTAGCATATAAATCATACTCATGTGACCAAATCCTAGTCCTGTTGATTTCAGAAACTGAACAAGTATTTGCCCCTCACATGTAGGCTTCCTAAGACTGAATTACCCACACTCTTGGGCTAACTTACACATTTCTTTTGAATTAGGCTTGACATACAGTGTCTCTGCAGTCTTGCCTCATGTGAATGTTTCTTTCAGTCCACTCACATTTCAGGCCTCTGCAAGGTAAGATGCTTCAGGTTTTGGTAGCTGGAGGCCACTGAGAATCAGAACAAGAGCTAGTGTTATATAGGTCACGTCACACTGCTCACATGGACACCAGGTTTTACAAGACAAAAACGTACTATAGTCCTTGGAACCACTACGTTTTCAGTCATGCTACTGTACACAACTAGCCTTGTTAATGTATGTGATCCCTTTGAGATTTAGGGTGATATAATGGAACTCAGGAGACCCAAATTTGCCACTGGCTTGTTGTGAGAATTCAGCATGTCACATCACCATTCTGTGCCTCAGTTTCTCCATCTGTAAAACCAGCACAATATCTATTTCCTTTGTAAAATACTTTGGATATATCTTTTGAGAGAGGAATGCAAATGCAAACAAGAGAAATTGCAAATTTGAATTTCCCATGTTTCATTTGCATAATCGTGGACCACTGCTTTTCCGAAATAACGTCTTTCAAGAAAACAAACGCGGTCCTTCTCATTTTTTGAGGAGTAAGGGTTATTTCGAAGGAAGGGTTTTTTTCTCAAAATAACCCTGCAGGGACCACGTTTGTTCTCTCGAAAGATGCTATTTTGGAAAAGCGGCAGTCTCTGTAATTATGCAAATGAAGCATGGGAAATTCAAATCCGTGCTTTATTTGCAATTTCGCTTGTCTGCATTTGCATGCCTCTCTCGGAAGAGGATTGCAATGTAGACATATCCATGAGACCTATGGATGAAAAGCACTATACACTATACAATCAAAGAGGGGGCAGGAGGGCCATTTGGCCTGGTCCTCAAGCTCAAAGTGGATAGCAAATTTAGACATTTGTTAATTTTTTGAGATTTGATAAGTTTCATAACTTGTTTTTATGCGCATCCTTATCAGACCAAAATGTGACACACACTCTTAGATTAGAGCTGCGAATTTAAGCAAACAAAAGATGTGGCAAAGGCAAGAAAAGCATTTGATGAATAAAAATATCAAATTATTTTTCACTCTTTTGGTGATTGATTTTGATTTTGTGTGTTGTAATTGTTTATTTTTATTTTAGCGAGGGGCCTCAAAAGATGAATGCAGCCTGGGCCTCTGAGGACCTCTGAGAGGGCCTATACAGGCAGTCCCCGGGTTACGTACAAGATAGGGACTGTAGGTTTGTTCTTAAGTTGAATCTGTATGTAAGTCGGAACTGGCATCCAGATTCAGCCGCTGCTGAAACTGATCAGTTTCTACAGCGGCTGAATCTGGACGCCAGTTCCGACTTACATACAGATTCAACTTAAAAACCTCATGCGTCCCCAAGTCAGCTGCTGCTGAAATTGATCAGCAGCTGATTCCAGGAAGCCCGGGGCAGAGCAACTCTGCCTCGGGCTTCCTGTAGTCAGCCACTGGTCAGTTTCAGCAGCGGCTAACTTGGGGACGCCTGGGGCAGAGCAGCTCGGGTGCTGCTGGGTAGGTCCAGTAGCGCGGCCACTCCTCGGCGCTACTGGACCAACCCAGCAGCACCCTAGCTGCTCTGCCCCAGGCGTCCTGATTCAGCCACTGCTGAAACTGATCAGCAGCGGCTGAATCAGGACTCCTGGGGCAGAGCAGCTGGGGTGCTGCCGGGTTGGTCCAGTAGCGCCAAGGAGCGGTGCTGCGGGACCAACCGGCAGCGCCCCACCTGCTCTACCACAGGCCCCGGGCTTTGCTCCACATCTCCCTGGTCTGATGGGGGGGCACTAGCTGCGCCCCCCGCCCCCCCCAGCAGACCAGGGAGACGCTGAGCAAAGCAGCGGAGGACCCGGGGCCGGACCCGCGGCCGCTTCCAGATCAGATGGGGAGCAGCTTTTCTCGCCCCGGAGGAGGCGGGCGGCGGGACCAGGCGTCCCGCCGCTCCAGTCCTCCGGGGGGAGAAAATCCCCGTTCGTAACTGCAGATCCAACATAAGTTGGATCCACGTAACTCGGGGACTGCCTGTACACAAACTAGTGATAGAAATGTAGCCGTATTAGGTGTTAAAGTGCTACATAGCCCTGTATACACAAACTAGACATTATTTTAAAAAATTTATTCCTCCCCCACTAACAAATAGATAGTGTTGGCCAGACACCTGATGATACTTGAAGAAGAGATGTAGAAGTTGAAGGGGTTGGTAGGTTGTTGACATGTCTCTCCTCCTCTCTCCCCGCAAACCCTCAGGAAACATGATGCTACATAAGAAGTGCTGTATTGTAAGGGCCATACTGGAGCCTTCCTTGTTTCCTTTGGAGATTTATGAGGATCCTTAAGCTTTCTGCAGCTTTAAAAATTGTTCAGGTTCAGTTCAAATCCAGGAATGGGCGAAAGACCTGGGTGGGAAGTCTTTACATTTAGTTGAAGCACTTCACCCATCATTGCCAATGGCTAACAGTAGTGACAATTCTTTCAGTGTTTGGGCAGTGTAATTTTATCTCAAGCAAACATGAAAAAGGAAAAAGAATAAGACTTCCATTCTTCCCTTCCTTGATTCCTAAGGGAAGGGACTTCTAGATTTATGCCCTGAAAAAGGACAATGCATCCCAATTTTGTTAGAGGTCGCTAGAAAAGTTGTTTGTCACAGAGTAAATCCATTCTAGCTGGATGTCCGTTTACTTTCAGAAAGGAAAACTCTTTGCTGGGCTACAGCTTGCTAGGGGTCATGTATGACAGAAAAGGAGTGTTGCTAATAGTGATTGAAAAGGGTTCCTACTGCTTGTGGCCAATGCTGGTTATTAGAGAGGCCAGATTTGTGGGACAGAAAGCAGCAGGAGACAGCAAACTTTTCCTCCGACTTACCAAACTTTGAGTCACCTCTGCTTCCAAAGCCATTCTGTCAGACTTATTTGGAAGAAACTGGTATTATAGTTACTAATGTCAGCAAGGGCGTAATGTGCAACCTGAGGCATTCTACTGCTTTTGGTGTCATTATAGGTGGCCTAGGGAGGCCAACAGGCAATGCCTTTCCCCCCATTACTAAAATAAACTAGATTAGGTTACTGTTCCATCTAGACTGCTGTGGACAGGTTACTGAATAGTGAGGGAAAATTATTATTGTCAAAACTGACTGCCAGCTATTAAAGGTTTGAATGTCACCTCACAAGAACTCCTTTTCTGACCTTTAAGTGGTGGTGTCTCAAGGGCTGTTTGAAGCAGGATTTGTACCCTCCCAGGGACCAAGTACTGATAGTTCAGAACATTTTTATTTGCTTTTTTCTTTCTCCTCCCAATTCCCCCCTTTTCCTCTCCAGACTATGAATCATCATTGTTCTCTCAAAAAAGAATTTGTGGGAATATCAGCACCTGCTGCATTAATCTTTCCAATAATAACTCTTTTTGCTGTGTGCATAATGTAACTTAATCCAAACAGTCTCTTGAACATTGTAAACAAATTCCTCTAAGCCCCAGGCAAATATCCAACAAGGGAATAAGAAAAAACACTGATTAAGATGGGACCTTACTTAAACCGGAAACTAGGATTGGACACGTAGTCAAACAGCAACAGGTAAATAAAAATTAGAGACCGATGAAGGCCCAATGCTACAAACCCTTACACATATGCTTAAATTTAAGCACATGAGTAATCCTACTGAAATTAATGAATCCAGTACAATTGTTTCAAGTTAAGCATGCTGTGCAGGATTACAGCCTAAAGTGTTATTTTTTGTAAATACTGGTTCTTACATTTCAGCTTGTTTTACTCATGTCTAATACTTGGTTCCTCTAAATACTCATCAATCCTCTACTTCTATAATCCAACAAATTAACTGCAATTGATATACAATAAAGATATATGATGTAGAATGTTGATTAATCATTCCGTCACACAATAAAAGAATAATAAACTAAAGCCATTGGCTGCAGATGTCATTACAGGATCAGAGCCTAGCAGACAGAATAATGGCAGAGGGACACAAGAACAGCAAGATCCTTAAAGACTTTGGATATGTATATCATATGAAGACTATCTAGCCATAGCAGTGCTGCCAGACTCCTTGTTGTTTTTATTTCAGTTGTGTCAAGCCTTATGAGTGTGCCAGCAAACTGACAACTTGTGCCCACGGATCCTCCAAACCCAATTAATCTTGATCCCAATAATCCTTCATCTGCCCTGTCGTTGCAGTTTATACACTGAAGAGGTGAGTCTGTAGGGTTCTAGCACCCACGTCACCAAGGAAAGGAAGCTTCTGGAAACACGCTGTGGGTTCCTAACCCAGTGAAACATGAGGAGCTGCAAGTGCTAAGTACTTTTGAAAGTCAGAGTGTCTAGGCGCCTATAAATCCATGTAAGAACCTAATCTTAGAATCATAGAATCATAGACTATAGAATACTAGGACTGGAAAGAACCTCAAGAGGTCATTTAAGTCCAGTCCCCTGCCCTCATGGTAGGACCAAGCAAAATCTCAATTGGCGTGGGCAATAATTTTTTGCCGGGGGCCACTTCAGAAATTGTTGAAGTGGTCTCAGGCCACATTGGGAGGGGTGGGGCCTCAAGCAGAAGGGGCGTGGCCAGACTATTACCCTGCTTCCCCACCCACAGACCATGATTGGTTTGGGGATGGGGAAGTGGGTGAAGTCTTTGCCCCTGCCCCCCGAGATTCTCCTGAAGTGCCCATGCCCCTGGCAGTGGGAGGAGACTTGGCATGCTCCCCTTTCTGCCCCTGGGCCAATCAGGGTTTGGGGGTGAGGGAGCATGCGAAGTCTCCTCCCACCCTGCCAGGAGCATGTGGCGCTTCTAAGTGCTGCATGCTCCTTGCAGGGCCAGGGAAAGTGTGTGCACTTCCCCTCGCCCTCAGGCACTAATTGGCCTGGGGACGGGGGAGTGGCAGGGCCTCCGGAGGCTGGATCAACCTGCTTGGCACCATGGAGGTGCTTTTGCCCATCTCTGGTCTAGATCATCCCTGATAGATGACTATCCAGCCTGCTCTTAAATATCTACAGTGATGGAGATTCCATAACCTCCCTACGCAATTCATTCCAGTGTTCAACCACCCTGACAGTTAGGAAGTTTTTCCTAATGTCCAATCTAAACCTCTCTTGCTGCATGAGCTTAATGTTGGTTGTCTGTTTATCAAAAATCCTGGGCAGGGTGTTTTGGGATTTGTGCTGGACAACCAGGTGAGACTGCAGCTTCTTTTCTTTGAAAAGGTGGACAGCAGGGGTGGAGAACCTAAGGTCCTGAGTTGCCTGGATCCAGCCCCCAAGATTCAAGGCTTTCCCCCCACAGTATTGGGGAGCCTGTGCAGGCACTCCAGTCCCCACTTTCCTGCCACCCCACTGTGGGGCTAGAGCACACAAAATCTACCAAGATCCCCTCTCCCCAGGCTCTGGTGTGTGAGGGGAATGTGGGGAGTGTCTTTCTCCTTCCCAGTCAGAGGCCACAGCGAAAGATTATTTTTTATTTGTTTGCTTCTCACTTGTGTGCAGCCTCTTGGCTGATTTTGCTGTGGGTAATTGGTCCCTGGCTTACAGACAGGGTTTAGGATGGCACTTTGGAGTTCGTGTCATGGCATGTTGCTTAAAGTGTGCAGTGGTCATGCACATGTGGAGCAGACCAAGATCCGATACAAACTCACTTTGTTACCTTTTTGCTCCTTCCCTGATAGACAGAGACAGACAGACAGACAGTACTTAGTCCTGTCATGAGGGCAGAGGACTGGCCATGTTCTATGATTCCATGATTCCCATTATTCTCTCGCTCTCTCTTGTTTGAATTTTCTCCAATGGGTCATTATTTAACACGTTTCCTTTCTTGCCCTTGGGTTCCTCAGTGGACGATGTCATTGACTCAGTAGCATGCTCGGAACACTATCAATCTATGCACGATGAACAACTGGTGAAGAACTGTGGGAGCAGAGCTTTGCTGGGGGCAGGTGGGAAAATACTATTAAAAGCCAAATTTTCTCCCCTTGAATTGTTTCCTTTGTCCAGCATAATCTGGTTGGAGCCGACTAAATGAGAATTTCTCCAATGAATCAAGGAATTCTTAATTTTAGGCCACGACTATGACAACCCCCTAACACACACATATACTCCCATAGAGAGCAAATCACTGGACAGGTCACGGGAATCAGAACATGGCTAAAAACAATACTGTGAACATTACTAGATAACATTTGGCATATTGTCCATTGGAACAAGTGCAGGGCAGAGATCCAGGAAACTGCACCTCAGCCCCTCTGAGTTTCTGCTCTGTGAGCACCTTGGTTGGGAGAAAACCTGGCCCTTTCATACTTGTGGCTGCAGGCTTGTGATATTGATCTAGTAGGTTTTATCTAGTGTGGCTTTGATAGTTACTGTTCTGAATATGAGCATGAATTTGGGGAGGGAAGGGAGGGAGGGTATCAAGGGAAGTAAAGTGTTAGACCAGCAGTATCTGAAGGCATCTGCTCTAATTCCCACCTTTGTCTTTTACAGCTGCCAGAATGAGATGCCTTTAGGCAATTTCTAGTTTTATTATTTTACAATTATAAAAAAGTAGCCAGTGCTTGGTCAAATCTACTGCCGTCTGTCTGTCCTCACTGTCATTCACAAAAATGCATTCCCGGCTATCTAAAAAATACGTGGATGCATTTTTTTGAAAAGGAGGCTGGGTAATGTACTACAACCGCAGTACAACTGTAACTACATGATTAGAAAAATCACAGAAGGTTAACTTTACAGACTTCTTAACCTGTATTAAAACACGTACATGAAGTACCACAGCAACCAAATCTACCAAAGGTGAATATGTGGCTTTGGGATCGAGACGACCACTTTAAAGAAATTCTTAGAGCCAGACCATGTATCAGTCAAACCCTGTGGGCATTTAAAGTATTTTATAGGGAACCAACATTACAATACATTAACATTTTTCCCCTCAAGATTGAATGATTTCTCAAGTACTATTTTGCTTCCATATGTACTATGTCTCCTCGGGTGTGTCTAGACTGGCAATATTTTGCGCAAAAGCTGTCTACACTGGCCACTTGAATTTGCGCAAGAGCACTGACTTTGTAATGTACAAAATCATTGCTTCTTGTGCAAATAATTTCACGCTCCTGCTCAGGAAAAAGCCCTCTTGCGCAAGAATACTTGTGCAAGAGGGCCAGTGTAGACAGGGAAGAACTGTTTTGCGCAAAAAAGCCCCGATGGCTAAAATGGCGATCGGGGCTTTCTTGCACAAAATCGCTTCTAGACTGGCCATGGATGCTTTTGCGCAAAAGCATCCGTGCCAAACTAGATGCTCTTTTGCAGAAATACTTTTAACGGAAAAACGTTTCTGTTAAAAGTATTTCCTCAAAATCATGCCAGTCTAGATGTAGCCCTCATGTTTGAAAGGGGAAATACGTTACTCCCTGAAAAGGAAAGTGCCAATGTTAACTAGCCCTTTTATCTATCTTTATGAGACCAAAGGCAAAGGAGACAAACTTGTGGGGCCAGATTCTTGATTGATGTAATCCAGTGTGGTTTACTTTAGTGGAGCTACGCCAACTTAAAAGGCACTGAAGACCTGGGCTACCATATTGATAGCTCTTCTTCTAATGGATCAAAAGAAGGGTTTTGAAGGTTCATATTTCCATAAAGAAGGGTGTACTTTTCCATTATATGCTGCTGCATTCTAATGGAAAAACTAATGTGATAGCAACATTTTCTTCTCAGTGAATTCAGAGTATAGTATAAGAAATCCATGGAAATAGTGGGACACAATATGTGAATTACATGTGAATCAAGAAACCTTTCATTTATAAAATATCTGCATTCCAATTTTTCACTTGCAAATATCTTCTGTAATAAATAAGGAAGGGGAATGGAAATGTTACAGTACCATTGTAATAATTCAATTCTAGCTCGGCACATAATAAAGTTGCAGAGGGAATTTGTGCTTTTGTTGCCACTAAGCATCAGCAACAACTGATGGTCTTAAGTTAACAAGCTAATATTTCATCCATGGATACCAGAGCGTTAATGGCTAAATATGCCAGTTGAGGGAATGAGCACATGTGCAGCGATTTGCCTGACACAACTTCTGCTGTCATGGCCTATTAAAACCAGTTTACATGTGCATGTCGAATTTGATGAATATGTATGTGACCTCTTTCATAGCTATCATTCATTGGACTATAGCCCTCATGGCAGAAAAAAACAGCACCTCTCATTAAACACAGCTTGAGTTACAGGCATGTTATGTTAATATTTCTTCAGAACTTTAGGGGGTTTTCTTGTTCTAATAAATCTTCAGAATAAAATAATTTAAAAGTATAATTAATAAAACTTTTTTTATTCCCCCCCTAACTGTTTTACTTGGTGAATTTGCTTTGAAATTTTCTTTAATTAATAGAAAAGACATCAAACAAGTTTACAGATAACACATTCCTCTGATGGCATCCAAGTCTGGCTTCTCTAATATGGATTTGTGTAAGAAATTATATAGTTAAAATAAGAGAACAGTGAAAGTATTCAGATAAACATAGACTGACTTGAATAGCTACTGAAAACTTCATCATACTTTAATTGAATCTATTTTGTTTTTCAATTTTTTTCTATAACCTTCCCTCCCCTCCTGTACCCTGTTGCACACTGCCCCATCCTATTTTTCATTTGTGAAAAATAAATGTCCTGCTTCCAGCTGGAAAGGCAGTCGAAAGCATCAAAAGTTGTGAAGACTCAAGAGGTTCAGAGAAGCGTTTGAGCTTCTTGGTGTTTATGTGACTCCAAACGAGCCTCTAAATCGTCCGAGGTTTCCCATACCTATTTTACAAGCAGGAGTATAATTTAATTGAGAGGCAATCAAATTATGCAGTTTTGCTGAGTACTTGTATGCACAAGAAATCTCTTTGAAGTCAAAATTTGTGTGAAGGGGGGTTGCACCAATTGGTCCATAATTTTGAGGTGCTATTTAGACCCCTCTGCAGAGTGGTCACCCATAAGGTTCCCACATTAAATAAGGTCCACTTGTAAGTCATATTCTGTCCTTTAAATACATGCAAATCAACAGTAATACCCAGAAATATGCAGTTTTATATACTATAAATAAGCAGAAAAAGAGTAGAATTCTAATATATATGAATGGTTGCTATGAATCTCTTTTATACTGTAAATATCAGAAGTTGAAGGTAAGAGTAGATATAATTTGAAAGGTCATTTTCCCTAGGTTTGCAATAAGTCATGTCTTGTGACTGACTGCACCTCTCTAATGTCAAGATAGTTTGGGATTCTTGATATATCTACTAAATCTCTGGCCCACGTCTGCTCACTTTACTGATGAAACACACTTGTTGAGCTCAGTGGATGTGTAACATTGGCAAGGTGAGCATATCTCAACCACGGATGTATACTATCACTAAAATGGCATATTAAAAAATCTTTATTATATGAGCATTAAAGGCCTTCCGGATTGAACTAGTGTATGATTACAGAATCAATTTTCTATTGGAAACCTCCTCTTCATCAAGAACAAAATGTTTCACAGGAACATGTTAATTTCTAACTCGTTTTCAAAAGGAAAGTTGCAAAAAGAATGGTTTGATCTTTCTTGTTTAATTTTGGTAATAGATTTTTTTTCAGTAAGGTAAAAGGGTTTAGTTTTGATGTCATCATTTCATTCAGTTTCATTGTATGTAATGTAAAAGTTCATATATTTATCATTTATATATTTAATATTTTATATTAAAACATTTGACATCATTGTATCCAAATTAATTTTTTGGAATTTCTAATCTGTGGTAAAGTTTAGAAATTTCAATTTTATTCCAATTTCAAACTAAAGTAAATTTTGCAATGGAAATTCCATTTTCTCATCAGCTCTCTCTAGTGTACAGTATGATTACACATGACCCAAAAAAGCCAGTTTTGAAGAAACAAAAATATGCTGCCATCAACAGGCTGAAAGAAAGACTAACTACGTTAAAAAGAAGTATCCAGGCTGAATTATACAATGAACTAACTTGGCCCATGAACTAAACTTACATTAGCTATGGGCCCAGTCCAGGAGCTCTAACATGGTGGAATTATCCAAGCTATTCTAGTTGAACCTGGTCTAATTTGGACATTTAATGATTAAATATTCTCTATATTACTGAGTAGTACTAAATATAGTAAACTACTTTTTTATATATAAAAACCTTGGTTTTTTGAAGTGATGCTTCAGCTTTTTGTATAGAAAAAGAGCTAACTGTTAATTTGTCTAGAATGATATTGATGGGCAATAAGAGATTGTTTAATGCTAAGAGAATTCTACCAAAAAGTGATGGGAAACTATAAGGATAAAATCAGCCACCAGCTGTCCCTTTCCATGAATGGAATGGAAACATGTACATTGACAAGGGACCTATCAAAATTTCCTGCGTAGTTCAAACAAACAGTTAGTGTCTGGGTAAGAAACAATAAACCAAGAGAAAAACACTGGGGACCCTGTTCTACCATGTCAGGAAACATGTACATTTCATTGGAAAGCACACGTATTCTGCAGCACAAAAATAGGACCCAATGAAATAAATCAGTCTCCCATATGATTTTTAACAAGGAAAATAGTGTTCCTGCATTCCCTGTCAGTGTGTGAAATTCACCTCTGTGAAGAGGACCACACAAGACCTATGCAACATTTAGGTCCCAGTTAAACATTTTTTTGGAGCATCATTCATTTGGACCTCTGATTGTGACACCTCTTTTACAAATTACAAGAATACCTGGAGTCTGGTCTGCTCTTTTTTTTTTTTCAGCTACTTGGAAGAGAAAAAAGAAGCTGCTAAAAAGAGGGCAAAACTGCTTTTTTTCTTGTAACCTATCATTTTCAATTTATCTTGCAATTTTGCAAAATGGTTCTTTTGCAATGAGTGTCTGAGAACCTTGGACAGAGGCTACCAGAAGACAAAAATAATAGAGATGACTCTTTTTGAAAGAGCAGCTTTGGACAGTAGCTTCTCTTGAAGTCAATTTCAAAAGGAAAGCTATCAATAAAGCAAAATTTGCACTGTATTGTTGGTGTACATTTGCCATCAGACTTGTATACCTGTAACACTAGTGCAAGACCACAGAATTGGAAATGCTGGAAGTGTATCTGGAAATCACAATCCTGTATAATTCTTGACCTGGACATGCCCTTCAAGGATGTGCTTGAGCTTAGACAACTTCTGTGCTCTGAGTTTGTTAGTGAATGCATAATGGAGGCTGTGTGTGCAGTGCAAGCAGTGTTTAACTCATAAAATCTGTTTCTTATATGTGCTAGGAGTGCAAGAGTGACAATATTTTTCTGAATTATTAGTGCTTGGGATATACAGGATATTTCCTTGTTGTTATGAAAATGTTCACTGATTTAAAAAGATAAAGATTAACAAAACCCACTAATTTGATTTAATATATAATTTGGGGATAACAGAAATGAATGACAAAGTCAGAAAGCTGCACTCATTTATGCCATGTCCTGATATGGAGATACAGCTCAGTATAATCTTCTCTTAAGGACTGGGACAAGTCCATATCAAATAACAGCTCACTGCATACTTTCCATATCAGCTTTTACTTAAATAAGGTTATATCAAAATAAAAAAATATATCTCTTGTGTTCCCTTGTGGGCTAGGAGAAGTATCAATTCTGAGACTTTGACACATGATATATATTTTTTCTTTTAAAGAGGTAGTTTCTGGGTGCAAATCAAGATAATTCAGACAAAACTAAATTCAATTCAATAAAAATCTTATCACTCTCTTGTGGAATAAAACACAGAATAGTTTAAATGATCCCTTGGTTAATGTCCTATACATATAGTTGGACCCAAATATATAATCTCTGCTATTAACACTTATTTACATATATATTAAACGCATATAGCATTAGGAGATAAGTATGTATTGACAGAGCCATGAAATGTAATGGTTCCTTTAAACTCATATTTCCAAAGTAGGTATCTTATAGTTTAATAGAATTCCTGGTTAGGTTACAGATTAAGTAGGTATACATTTCTCCTAGTTTCTAGGAAAAGAATCCTTCTCTGAGAAACTATAAATTAGATGGAAGAGTGTATGTATATGGCCAACCTATGGGGGAAACAAACTGTTCCATTCAAAGTTAACATTTATTCACTCACCCTTTATTGTAAACATGATAAAAAAAAAACCCACACTTAAATAAATAATATCAAGCAACTGATTTTCATTGGTAGATCACAAAGCATTTTACAAAGGACAATATCATTAGCCCCATTTTCCAGCTGTGGAAATTGAAGCACAGAGTGAAGTATCTTGCCCAAGATTATCCAGCAGGCTAAAAGCAGGGACAGGTTCCAAGGCTGGATTAACTCTTCTCGGGGGGAGGGCCGGGGCTAGTAGATTTTATGGCCCCCCAGGCTCTGTGGCAAAGCCAAAAATTCAATGTGTGGGAAGCGGCTGCCAGTGAGGTGAGTTGGGGTGTGGAGTCTGGGCAGGGTAGGGTGCAGGGGCAGGCTGGGTTGAGGGTGTGGGGTCCAGGAGGAAGGGAGGGTGTGGGAATGAGCTGGAGGTGTGGGATCTGGGAGGTAGAAAGGATATGGGAGCAGGCTGGAGTGGTGGGTCTGAGTGGGAGGTAGGGTACAGGAGTGAGCTGGGATGCGGGTGCGGGGTCTGGGAGGGAGAGAGGGGACAGGAAATGGCAGGGAATTGGGGCACTTATCTGGCGCCTCTCCCGTTTGACAGGGGAACAGGTGGTTTTGCACCATCTTGCACTTGTAGGCTCCACCCCCTGCCACACTCATTGGCTGTGATTCACAATGATGTGGTTCCAGCCAGGGGAAAGGAGGAACGGCAGTGCACAGAGCTGCTCCTCTTGCCCCCTCCAGGCTGAGTCAGTCAGGAATGCAGTACTCAGGGGCTTTAGTGACTGCATCCCAGGGCTCTGGGCGAAGGGCTCCCCCTTTTGCCCAGAGACCTGGGCTGCAGCCCCTTTCATAATCCATCCCTGCCAGGTACAGAATCCATGTCTCCTGACTCCGAACCCTGCTTGCGGTTCCTAGGTCAAGTGTCTCTCCTATAGATACCTTACCCACTTGGCACGCGCGCGCACACGCACACACACAGGATGAGAAAAAGAAAAAGAAGTGCCCCACAAATCAAAACAGACACAGCTTAGTTGTCATAAGTAAATGGGAGAACCGACTTTGGTAGAACTGAGGTAGATGGTTTAGCATAAGTGACAACAGAAGGGAAGAGCAAAAAGGAAGCCTTTAATCTATACGGTCTTGTCTGTGCATACAGCATGTGCCTTCTGGGCACTGAAGCCAAAGGAGTGCAGCTGGCCTAATCAGGGACAACTGATTCTGGGAAGTCTTTGACTATGCTGGAGAGGCAGCTGCTTAATTTAACAATGTAAAATGCCTGGGACTATTTTAAAGTGGCCACTTGCCACAGGCCTCTTCCACTTTAACAAGTGTCAGTTGTGAGTAACTCCACTGTCATCAATGATGCAAAAGTGAGGCGAGTCAGGCAAACTGATTCAATAGATAGGTACAGAAGACATATACTAAACATCATTAATGCGCTGGCAAATTTGCAGCACATGTCCCACTGTATCAGAGGCAGGGTAAAAAAAAAAAAAATCCTAAGATCTTTTGAGAATTCTCTCTTCTCAGAGCAGAAACGGTTAAGGGAATCATGGTCTTATGGTGTTAGGAAACAGCATAGCACTAGTTTCACATAACTGAGTCCATGCCTTTGCTTCACAGACCTTTGCACAAATACAGATAGAGATCTAAGTCACATTAGTCCAGCAACACAT
Source organism: Pelodiscus sinensis (assembly GCF_052426305.1). Lineage (NCBI taxonomy): Eukaryota > Metazoa > Chordata > Testudines > Trionychidae > Pelodiscus > Pelodiscus sinensis. The sequence goes on along the minus strand of NC_143054.1, from coordinate 184,996,541 downwards.
ATGCATATGCTCTTGCACCATTTCGCTAACTTCCAAGGTAGGCATACGTAACATAGGCTATACAGTACTCTGGTGTATTTGGGTAGCATTTGTGTTGGCTTGAAAGTAAATTGATATCTTCAGCCTTTACAAAAGGGTGACCAAGTCTGGCCATGCTGAAAGGCTGGTGTAACAGAGTGGCTATGTGCCAGACTTTGCTGATTTACTGTACCCCTCATGAAACCAATACAATTAATGCAAGTCATTACAGTGCTAGGTGCTAAACATATATCAGGCACACACATTGCTGTCTTCCATCCCTGTTCAATACAGGGATCATTCCTAAAACTGTACAAATTGCTTAGAGAATCGCCTGATATGCACTAATAAGCATTTTGCCACAATATATCTTTGTGCTCTCATTTCGTAAATTGAAATAGGACTTTGGTGCTAATGTCTGTGTTTCTAACTGCATTGCTTCAAATGTGCTATTGGACTGAGTTTGAGAAGGGACGGGAGTTGTGAAGGAAGCAGAACTGGGCACCAAAAATGATTAGGCAAAATTTTCTTTCCCCACGGAGGTGATATTTGGGTAGCAGTGTGTTCTGTATCTAGAAGATAGATGCCTTTCGCATGTATTCAAAACATCAAGATTTATTCATAGAATCATAGAACTGGAAGGAAACTCAAGAGCACATCGAATCCAGTCCCCTGCCCTCACAGCAGGACCAAGTACCATCTAGACCATCCCTGGCAGGTGTTTGTCTAATCTGATCTTAAAAATCTCCAATTACGGAAATTTCACATCCTTCCTAGGCAATCCCCCAGTGCTTGACCACACTGACAGGTAGGAAGTTTATTTTAATGTCTGTTATAACCTTCTACTCCCCCATGCTATAATTTAAGCCCATTGCTTCTTGTCCGATCATCAGGAGTTAAGGAGAATAAGTTTTCTCCCTCCTCCTTGTAACAACATTTTAGGTACTTGAAATCTGGTATCATGTCCTCTCTCAGGCTTTTTATTTTCCAGATTAAACAAACCCAGTTCTGTCAATCTTCCCTCCAAAGCCATGTTTTTTAAACCCTTAATCATTTTTATTGTTCTTTTCTGGACCTTCTCCAGTTTGTCTACATCTTTCCTGAAATGTGGTTCCTAGAACTGGACACAATACTCTACTTGTGGCCTAATCAGTGCAGAGTAGAACGGAATTATTACTACAGGGGGCACTAAAATTCTGGCTTGAAAATAACTAAACCCACATGCTTTCTTTAAAGTTACTCTAGAAATGCAACTGTTCTTTGTTTTAAAAAGACGTAGCCAAGGTTGGTAGGCCTAAAATTCAATTTGGACCTTCTGCACCTGTCCTATTCTTGGGGTGACTTGAGAGGCTGAAAATGGTGCTTCACAGTGACTTTGAAGCTCCTGGATCGGTAGATCACTGACCACCATCACCATCTCCATCTCCAATACCAATTTCGCTATTCACCACCACAGCAACCCTTGGCATAAATTGTAGCCATGCAGAGGTCTTCAGTGCTAGCATCCCTTGTTGATCACCTCTTTGGCACTGCAATGGCCCATTTCTGTCCACAATTTATGTGCCTCCCCTGCAGCCAGGTCACTTCTTTTCAATTCTATCCCAACGGCATAACAAAAGGCCACTTGAAAGTCCACACAAATTCACACTGTTCTTCTGCCCCTTTCCAACTGTAGAGAAAGTTCTTAGTCTACACCCTAACTTGTGGGCAATGCAGAGTTCCTTCTTTGATGCTTAGCAGAGCACACTGCCTCCCAGGGCTCTTCCCCTGGAAGCCCTTCTTCCTGGCAGGTTTCCCTACTGCCTCTCCTCCTCAGGAACTTCCCAGCTTCTTTCAGGACCTCCCATAGCCTGCCCTGCTCCCTGGGATTCTTGGCTTCCTGCCATCACAAGGTTCCTGTCAAAAAGAGGATCCTCTCCCTTATTCTTCACTCCTGGGTCTCCTTTCTCACTGAGTTCTCTTCCTTTTCTGTGTCCTCCACCCTGTCCTGACACAGCTAAGTTCACTGATGGTAATTAAGCAACCAGGCCAGTTAGAGGATAGCTGCTATGTCATAGGCCAGGCTAAGGCTGATTCCTCTAAAAGGCCTACTCAGCTTCTGACAGGTTTGCGCATGCTATCAACTTTCATGCTTTTATTGAGAGTCTCTCGATTTATGGTGCATTTCTTAAAGCTCCTGGAATCAAGTGACTGGGTCAGAGTCACAGCTTTCATTAAAAGGAAGAGTAAGTTTTTAGCCCTTATACTTCCAGTGGAAAGCTTGCAAGTATGAATTAAGTGCACCCTGAAGGCAAAGAAGGCAATGTTTACATTTTTTAAACATCAATCCCATGATATTTTCGGGCCTGATACTCCATTTTTTAAATGTTTGTGGGTAGCAGTACTGTTGTCTACAAGGGAGGATTTTTGCACTGGTGTCACTACAGTGGTTTTACAGCCCACATTACAGGTTTGCCCCAGTGCAGCTGAGGCTCAGCCGTATCAGTGGAGCCATACAGGTGCAAAACACTCCTAAGTGCAGACAACCACGGCTGGACCAGCAGCTATGGCCTCCAGCAGCTGAGGATTGTTGGAATGCAGCAATGCCCTGGCCATATCTCTTGCCTCTTGGCACAACTACGGTCAGGCTGGATTGTGGAAATGGCATTAGAACTGATACACTGGCTCTATGCCATTTGGGAATTTCCCTGGACCAATGATACCCCATTATACACAGTTCTCTAAGGGTATGTCCACACCATTGGACAAGGGCAAGTTAAGATACACAACTTCAATTATGTTAATTGCGTAGCTGAAGTCGAGGTACCTTAACTCTATTTTTGATACTGTCCACACTTCAGGAAGTCGAAGGGAGAACCAGAAAGGGCATTGTCTCAATGACTTGATTACCTGCATACTGCTTCAAAGGCATTTTAACACCAGACTTGAAAGAGAAACCTCTGAACTGTCATTCATGCTTAAATTTGACACTTTACGCCGGGGACTTAACAAAGACGCTAATTATCTTACCCCTTACAAAGATAGCTTCCCCAATTATCACCTCTAATATCATTAGCTCACAGACATTTACTTCCTCTCCCATCCCCCCCTCTGTTCTGAAATTTGATATGTCCTTTTTATATGTGTTCACTTTTTTTTGGATTGTATCCCTTTGGTATATATGATCATGCCTATTTTCTTCCACAATTTGATCTGAGGAAGTGGGTCTGGCCCACGAAAGCTCAACACCTAATAAACCATCTTCTTAGTCTTTAAAGTGCTACATAGTCCTGTTTTTTGTTTCACCTTTGACTTCCCTTACTCCTCATGGGAGCAGGACTACTGGCATCAACCGGAGTGCCCCTCTCATTTCGAATTAGCTGTCTTACCTAGACCAACTAATTCGAACCCTGGAAGATCGACAGTGGCAGCTTCAATCTTCCTTTGTAGTGCAGACATACCGTAACAGGGCAGTAGTACTAGGGACCAACCAGAGCAGTGTCCCATTGTGCTAGGTGCTGAAATAACATGTAAAAATACTAGTCGCAGCTCCAAAGTGATAGTCTAAAATCCAATGAAGCCAACTTTAGGGGTACTTTTGTGCCATCAGTTTGGGTCTAAACAGACTACAGTCCAGAGAAACAGAATCTGGCCCATTTCCTTATACACAGGCAGCATTGGTGTAATTTTGATCTCAGTTCACATCTAACATTCTGAAACGTATTTTCCAATAACAGTACATTTCTGATCGCAGCTAATTTTTGGTGGATACTATAAACTCCATATTAAAAGCTCTGGAAAATATTTTCCAAAAACAATTTGGTCAAAAGACAACTAGTTGTGTGGCAGCCACAAAGCTCACATTCAAAATCCTGGAAAATATTTCCCCAAACACCAATTAGATCTGTGACTAACACTCTAGACTGGCAGCTTGGATGTCATCTGCATTCAGATCTCAGTCCTGTATTTTCTAACAATGGCACTCTGGGCAGGGAAACATTTTTAGTTGGCTCCCCTACCACTTGCATACCTGAGTTCCTTGCTGATTCACTGGCAACTATGTCCTTGGGATCATCTTAAAGTCAAGCTGATTATAAAATGTAGGCAACCTGGCCCTAAGAAAGATCCAGGCACTAACCTCTTAAATGGTTTAAAAAACAAAAACAAAAAACCACAGGATGGGTCTCTGTAGTATCCATAAATAGTGAAATTCATTGAAAGTCTCTCTTCACCTCTCAGTTTCTCAGTGTACATTGCAAGTTTTATTAAATCTCTGCTAAACTTATAATGATAACAGGACATTTTGAATGATGTTAGGTGTTTGCTCTCTGTATGAGAGAGGTGTTTGCTCTCTTATATGCAGTAGTGTGTGCTGACGTTAGAGTTGAATAGTTTAGGGAATTTTGTATAAAATTCTCATAAGAGCCTTTCTCTGTTAGCTTGTTGTCTCTAAATGGTAGAAGTGAACAAGCAAAAACAGAGAGGAACTGACACCTTTAAACATATCAAGATCATCATAATTTCATTATTTAGGGAAAGGCAGTTTCTTGGGATTTGTTGATCAGCTGTATTAGAGAACTAGAGGCATTACATATGTTGCAGTTTGTGAATAACTACAGTGTGAGTTAATGAGCTATTGTTGTATTTGGCTTTTAATCCATTATTATCAACTCGTATTACAGTAACAGACAGATAGTAAGTGCCTACAATCCTAATATACTAGCCAGAACAAAAGTGGGAGATAAAAAGAGACTTTATACAACTAACTTGATACAGAGGGTTAATAGCAGAACTGGGAAAAGAACCCCATGTGTCTCTCTGACTCCAATTCCTCACCCTCTAGACCACACTGTTATATCTTTGATAAGATTCCTATTACTGTGCATCTAATCGTGAAGAACAGTAAATGTAGAAGTCTTTGATGTGCCTATTTGTAGGTGCAATCACAAAATACCTTTTGTTAGAATCTCTAAGTTCTTTGAGATGTGGTGTTGTGCTACTCTTGGTCAAATAACTTTTTCAGACTTTTTAATTTAAAGGAAGCAATTCAGCAAAAAAAAAAAAAAAAACACAACAACAACTGTTGTGGTGTTACTGAAACCTGACAATTCGGCAAGAATGACAGGCTGACCTTTCCTGGATCATTCAGGAACACTTTAGCACTATGGTTCTGAATTTGACACCATATAATTTGCCATGTGGCTGGTGGACACAGAAAGAATCCCCAGACCTACCCATTGAATGGGTGGGCAGCATGGACGAACAGTGTATAGGGCAGCAGAACCAGAGTTCAGCCTCCTTCCCAAACTCGTTAGAGCACCATGTACCTCAGGTTACAAATCAAAGAGCAATCCTCACATGCTCCTAAATATGGAGACTGCAGTACTGCCCAGTATACTACATGGGCTACCGAAGAAATTTGGAAGCGTTTTCCACGCTTCTGCTCAGCAGTTGAGCAAAGACCAGGGAACATCTAGCCCTAGGTAATTAGAAACACTTCTCTTGGATGTACCCAGGCCTGAATTTTGAACATAGAGATACTGTGACCAGGTGTCAATATGTACTGTTTTCTAATGAGCTAGCAGCAAATTTAGACTTGAATGTAAAGGACGTGAATGAAATAAAATAGGAGACTCTTTCACGGCTACAAAGGTTCAGTGTAAGGACTGGTAGCAAGGGCCAGGATCTGATGCATGCTGTTCAGGCTATCATTATATCTATGACATTCAAGGTATTACATGGAAAAGACATCACCCCTAACTTTGTGTTCCACATAGGCCTGTTGTGCACCCTTAAACAGCAGAGCTCAGGCACTTGTACTGAGATTATAGTACTGAGTTTATGGCCTTCCTTCTTCAGATGTTCTTAAAAACACAGAGTTGCATTAATAGTTGGTACCCGAAGATCATTCAAACTGAGCAATCTCTGGACTTTATTTGAGGAAACAGTCAGTGAATGTAAAGCCCAATGGTGATGTCAATTTGGTATGTGATGTACCTTTTATGACTAAAAATACTATCTAGAGTGCTACCATGTCAATGGTATCAGGTAGCCCTACATAAATATGTAAAAAAATCTGCGTTGATGACTTCTTACTCTTGGAGAAATCAAAGCTATTTTGTCGTCATTATATGATATGTCATCTTTCTTTTTCCTAAATATATAACAGAACTATTTATTGAACACTTTCTTCTTTTGTTCAGCATTAGTATTGATAATTTTATTTTCATTTAGTAACAGACCAAATTTTAGTCCTTTTGTTTCTGATACACTTAAATGTCCTTCTTATCATATATTTAATATTGCCAGCCATAGATTATTTTATTTTGTCACTATTCTTTTTTCTCTATAATCTCTAGCTTCTAACATGTATTCATTGCTATAAACATCCCCTCTTCCATTTGTTTTATTAGCTTTTTATTTTTTATTGCTGTGTTCACTTCCCCATTAAGCAACACTGCTTTTTTAACCAGTGCAGCCTTCTTTCTTGAATGTGAGATTTCTAATATTGGGCATCTAATAAAATATTCGTAAAGATATTTCAAATTTTTATTAACATTTTTTCTTTAAATTTATGCTTACCACTGATTTGGCTTTGGTTTTTAGCATTGTGAAAATGGCATTTGTAAAGCACAAAGTATACATATATATTACCAGTTGGTATTTGATCCTACCTGCACACAACAAATATAACCAAGTCATGATCTTTTGCACCTACGCAACCACTAACTTTTAGTTCTATGATGAATTCCTCTTTATCTGTCAAGTTGAGGTCTAATATAGAATTCCCCCGTGTTGGATAGAACACTTGAGTAAGGAAATTGTCATCTATAATTTTTAGAATTTCCATGGATGTTTTAGTATTGGCAGCATGAGACTTACAGCATATGTCACTGAGATTGAAGTCTCCAATAAATATGCAGTTTTTTCCCTTCCACATTATAGAAAGGTTTATAAGATGGCCATCCTGTTCTCTAGTGTGATTTGGTGGTCTCTAGCAATTACCAACTAGTACTTCATCTTGTGCCTTCACTGTTAGAACATTGATCCATAAGCATTTGAGATCATTTGCTTCTGAGCTGTCAGAGACTTAGAAACAGATAATGTAATTTCTGACAGAGTGACACTCCCCTTCTCCTTCTGTGCACTCAATCCTTCCAAAATAGGTGATAACCAATGATTTTGACAGTCAAAAATGTGAATCTTCCCATCAATAATACCAACTAGATTGAATTTATCCTCATAAATAAGCAATTTAAATTCCCCTTGTTTATTATCAAGGCTCCCAGCATTGGGGTGTAGGCAATTTTAAAAAAAATCTTCTCTCCATTTCCAATGGACTTGATTAATTTTGTTCTTTGATATCTTGACTATATACTAAATGAATATTCTTTGCTCTTTGCACACATAATTTTAGTGGTTTGTTTAATGCCTTTCTAGTCTTTCCAGCCTGACCCTGAGAAGATTGGTTCCCCTTTGACTGAGATGGAAGCAACCTCTTCATTCGGTTAGCTAGATCTTCAGAACCATTACCTGGAAATGGGATCATGTGAGAATTACCTGTTGTGTTCCCTCCCTCTGGGACATCTAGTATTGGCCACTGTCAGCAGACAGGATGCTGGGCTAGATGGACCTTTGTTCTGATCCAGTATGGCCGTTCTTATGTTGTTATATTTTAACCAGACCATGCAGCTCTCTCTACCCAAAGCAAGTTTGCCAATGTTCCACAAAACAAAAACTTTTTAATTTAAACCACTGTCCTACCCAGCAGCTCACATCCAGAATCTTCTGTCTTTCTTCACTCATGGGACAGGAACCATGCCTGAGATTGTTTGGACATTCTTTCAGACCCTACAGAGTTCTACTAAGTTGTCTATAAGCTGTGAGGCAGCTAGTGAAACAATGTTATGAGGCTAACATGCACTATCGCCAGCAAAGCCTTGCTCATTGATTTCAGAAGCCTGTCCTATTTTGCAGTCACATCTTGAGTCATAGTTCTGGGAAGACAGCACACCATTCTGTTCACTTGGCCCCTGCTGAATGTTCTTTCCATTCTCCTTTGCATATAATGCCCAACAAAAATTATCTATTTTCTCTGGATAGTTGGAGATCTCTTGATAGGCATGCTTCACAGTCTTGTGGGTTAGGTTGAAAAGTCATTCTCAGCTTGAGAGAGATAGCCAAGTTAGTCTTTTATGGCCTCTCTGTTTCATTCAGTTAGGTAGATCTTCAGAACCATTTTCTACAGTTTTTACCTTGAGAGTCTGAAGAGGACTGGATACTTCTAACATTGT